>NC_040906.2:116587532-116927419 GCF_004126475.2 Phyllostomus discolor
TAGCAGGACCGGTACAGGTGTCCCCACTTCACTGATATGAAAACTGAGGCCGAGAGAGGGGAGGCTTGCCCACGGTCATGTGACTAAATAGGGACAGGGCTGAGACTTGAATCTTTCAAGCCACTTTTCTGTGAATCACTGCAAGTCCTTTTACACTTATCTATGGGACTTTCTCCCAAAACATAAGGCAAATTAGACTTCATGTGCTTCCTGGGAACTTTGTTAAAATAAATATCCTGAGATGCCTGGAGCCTTCCTGGGGTAGAAGGTAGAGGGTGTGGCTCTACCTTCTAATCTATAGATTAGAGTCCTGGGCCCTGACCCGGGGAGGGTGGTGAGTGGTCACCTTGGCGCCCCCGCCGTATTGTGGATGGGACGCGGAGGCCTTCTTGGGCCCCGATGGTACCGGGATGACTGTCTGGAAGGCCAAGATCAAAGACTGGAAGCCTGAGAGGGACCCCAAGGGCCGGTCTGAGTACCACTCCCAGGGATGTCCACAGGGGGATCAGCTTATTTTTATAGACAAAGCAACAGGAGCCCTGTCGAGTCATTAGGGCAACAATCTTTATTGAACACCTGTTATTATATTATTAAGCCCCGAGCTTATTCCTAGATATGGCAGAGGGACTAAATGGGCACAGTTCTCAAGGAGCTTATGGTCTGGTGGGGAAGAGAGAGTTTGGGGCACAGGGGTTCAAGGTTAGTCCACTAGGGTTCTGCAGCACCTGGGTGGCCTCCCCCTCTCTGTCCAGCCTGGATGAGATCCCAGATGGGGATAAGGGCTTCCGGGTACTTGCCCCTTCCGCGTCGCTGCTTCCACCCTTGGGCTCCAACCTTGGTCTGCTCTCTGGGCTTCAGTCTCCTTTTCTGTAAAATGAGTGAAAATCCCTTCCAACTCCACCCAAACTGGTATGTTTTGGGCATCAAAAAGACTACGAATGGCAGACACTTTTAAATGCCTGCAGTGCCATTCAGATGGAACTGAGTCCCTCATTGGTGGGGCAGTGAGAGGGGGACTTGGACAGGGCTGTGGGCTTCAGGCTGAAACACAGCATGCTCTCAGTGGGCAGAGAAGATGCCGATGCCAAGGGGCCATACTTCGCTGGCCCTGCCTTTCCTCCAGCTATACAGAGACAAAGATGCCTCAATTTTGGGTGGTGGGGGCTGGGCAGCGAGAGGTGGCCAGTCCTGCCAACACCAACATGGAGAGCCTTCCAGCTACCTAGGCCGGTACCCTGGTCAAACACTCTGGGCCCAGCAGGGTCCTGGCAGCCGGTTCCTTTGGGGAGATGGTCCGGTAGGAATCTCAGTGTAGCAGGTCCAGGGCCCGACTGTCCAGGGGCACCTGGGTGGGGGTGGCACTGAGTAGGGGATGCCTGGAGACAGGGTTGGGAGGGAACTGGCCAGGAATGCGAGCACAGCACAGAGAGCAGAGTGGGAGAGCAAACAGTGGGAGGAGCAGCGGGTGGGCTGCAGGAGCGGGAATGTGGATGAGGGGGTGGGGTGGGGGCTCTGGTGGGGAGTGACTGGAGACAACGGCAGAGGCTGAAGGACTGGTTCCCGGGTTAGAATTTCACGCTGGGCTGTGAACCTGTCCCCAGCGCTTGGGCTGTGATTCACCAGCACTTCACCAGCTGGAGGAGTGGGGCGGGTTGGGAGGGGGGCTGGGGTTTCTCCTCTGACCCCCCAAGCCAGGCCTCTGTGCTTTCTCAAGAGTCTCACCTGAATAGCCTGAGATCGTACAGGGAGAGCTGGGCTCGGCGCCCTTCCTGTCTAAGGCTAAGGAGCTCTTCCCAGAAAAGGGCCTGGAGTGCTTACATGTGCTTGTAAAATCAGGGGCGCCAGGTCACCGGGTTAAGAAGCCTTTTCATTCCATTTCTGCCTCCATGCAGGACGTCTGAGGGTGAACTGCCTCCCCTCTCGGGCACCTCAGGCCTCTGTCTGTACACTGAGGCTAGAGTCACTGCCCACCAGTGGAAGGGCCACGGGGCCACAGGGCCTGGCACGGGGCTCCGGAGGAAGCTGTGGTCTTCGTGGGTGAGCGGGTGGCACTTTGGCAGAACCTGGGGAGGAGGCGGAGGGATATGGGGCTCACGAGCACCTCCTCGGCTCAGCTCACTTAACAATAAGCACATGATTTAATGTGGCCGGTAAATCCTTTTCCGCCTGGGCTTTTCAACTACTGGACGACAAGCTCATAATTCAGTTTTAAACAAATATAGGATTAGGGCTGCAGCTGTGAGATGCAGGGAGTGCCCGGGTGTGTGTCCGGGGTGCATCTGGCCCAGTGGAGCTGGCCGCGGTGCTTCCCAAGCAGGGGACAGAGACGGGGGCGCGGTACCTGAGACACTAGGAAGGAAGAAGGCCTGGACACTATCTCAAGGGGAGACCCCATGGCCTTGGGGGCATTTAGGGCCTTGCAGAGGACGTCCCAGAACCGTAGAATCTCATCATGCCACCAGGCCTTGGGCTGCATCGGGCAACTGTGGAAAGGGGGAGGAGATGAGAAGTCAGCATCAGTCATTATTGGTCTCAGTTCTCACATGTTGAATTTATTTGAAGCAGAGCCTGCTTCTAAATTCCTGTGAGGCTCTGCTTATGTTTCAGTTTTTCAGAACCTGAGGGCTGGGAAACAGGGGTGGTGAGGGACCCTAAAACCCCAGCTCAGAGGTGAGGATGAGAAGGGGGAGCTGTGGGAGCGGACTTCAAACCCAGGAGAGGCGGTCCTGCGGAGCCTGGACTGAGTTTCTGCAGGGGCCACCCCGACTGGCAAGATTACGCTAATGGGGGAGAGCAACTGAGGCAAGACTACTCAGAGCCCCAGACCTTGTAGCCATAAGAGTGCTGACCTGGGAAGGAAGGAAGGAAGGAAGGAAGGAAGGAAGGAAGGAAGGAAGGAAGGAAGGAAGAAAGGAAGTTGGTTCTGATATGGAAGGAGAGCGGGGGAGGTGTGTATGACCACAGGGTCACTTGCAGAGGGAAGACTCGGCATCACTGAGGGGGCAGCGAATTTAGCATTCAGGACCCAGCAGAACTATGCAGCCACACTGCCCAGGTTGGAATCCTGGCCTAACCAGCTACCAGCTATGTTGGCAAGTTACTTGAGGTAATTGATATTAAAGTTAAATAAGATATTAATTAGAGAACTATCTGTCCTCTTTCCCCTAAAGGGTCTCAGGGATTCCATAGTGTACAGAAGTAAAAACTTTCCCAACGGGCTAGCCTGCTCCAACGGCACAGTGGGGCATTTGTCCCCGGACGTGGTGGCATGTCTGCCCCTGGGCATGGTGCGGTAATTGCCCCAGGGCGAGGTGGAATGCCCTATGGGTTGGGCCAACTCCTTGTTGCACCAGCTAGATGACCTCCCCTCGATGCCCCGGACTGCCGGTGCTTCCTGATTTCTCTGCCCTGCTCCCCCGCCTCCCGTCGGCAGAGTGGTCCCAGGAGCCCCTCCGCTTCTCTGACTCCTGCCACCACCTTCACCTGAAGCACACCCCACAGCTCCGGTCTCCGGGCCTTAGCTCTCTCCTGGACCCCTCCCGTCCTCGACTGCCCTCCTTTCCCTCAGTCACATGTGCTCCTTCTCTGATTTCCCACTCACCCCTGAAGGCAGCCCAGCCATGCCTCCAGAGCCCGATGACTGGCAGCTGTCATCTGTAAGGTCATCGGTTTGTGTTCCAAGCCTCCCTAGTCCTCCCCAGCTCTCTTCTTCCTCACCACGCTGCTTCCTCTGTCAGGCTCCTAGCAGGTTCTCTGGCTTCTCATCCAGTCCCCCCATCTAATCTATCCCCAACAGGTCACCAGTGAATTGCTTAAAATTGACTTGTGTCATGTTTTTAAAAGATCTGACAGTTCTCAACTGGCTATGGGTGCAGAACAAGCTTCCTAGCACATCGAGGCCCTTTCCCCTCTGCCCACACTCTTTCCTGCTCCTTGGGCCTTTTCACTCTTAGTCACCAGGGCCTGCGCTCCTCACATTTTCCTACCTCCATGCCTCTGCAGAAGCTTTTGCTCTGCCAGATTACTTTCCTCTTCTGTGACCCACAAAGTGCAGCCTTGGTGGAACCTCCATCACTCCCTTGGGCTCTTCCTCCATCCAAAGCCCATGAGTCAAGGGTCCCAACAGGCCTCTGAAGCTCTCTAAATGGGGTAATTGAAGGGAGTTGGATGCCGGGCTGTCTGCAGAGGAGTGAGCAGAGCAGAGGAAACCAACGTGGGACATGGCGTCCCAGGGAAGAGCTGTGGTGGAGCTGCTCAGCCTGGAGGAACGAGGGAGGCAGTTGCTGCTGCAGGAGAGGGCTCACCTGGATCTGTGGCTATGGATGCAGGGACACACTGTGGTCTAGTGAGGCTGCTTGCTCTCCTCCCAACCTCAGATCGCCTGTCGGTGCTTCCCATTGGCTGCATTCACTCAGAAGCCAGAAGAAGGCAGGGGGGTGATGTGGTCCATGGGGAGTCAGCCTCCCAAAGCAGAGAGCGGACATGGACAGAACAGCCACAGTGGGCCCGTGTTAAGCTCCAGGTGTGGCTGCCGTGGTGCTCTGCCCCAGCCCACCTCCCCAGTGACATGGCTCTCACCCTCTATGACTCCAGCTAAACAGAACCCCAAACCCGCAGTGCCCCAACCTGCCAAGCCTGTCCCTTTGAGATGTTCCCTGGGCCTGGGAAGCCCTTCCCCAACTTTCTGTCCTTGCCTAGGCCTGCTCAACCCTGGACCCTAGGCTAGGGTATGACCTCTGTCCCCAGGCTCTGAGTCTGCCGTTCCCAAGGCCCTCTGGCACTCAGCCCTCCTCATTGTCCCAGTTTTTCCATCTTTCCTGAGGGTCAGGACTATTTCAAAAAGTGCACATTTCCTGCCCAGCACTGGTAGGTGTTCATTTCAACACTTATTAGATCGAATTCTAATACCGCAGAACGGGTATTTGCTTACGTTTCTGTCTCCCCAAGATCGCCGTCTCCTTTGAGAGCAGGAACCAAGTCTAACTCTGCTCACCGTCCCCTCACCCCTGCTACAGTGGCTGTTTAGGTAATGTTTGTTGACTGAATGAATGAATATGTCAAAGGCAAAGCAGACAGAAAGAATGGGGCATGCGAACCATGTGCTCTGAGAGTTCTGAGGGACATTGTTTCTAGCTAGGGAGAATCAGGGAAGACTGCAGGGGCACCTTGGGAGCTGGAATTTAAGGATGGAGTCTTGAGAGGGGCCAGGAAGGGACTTCTCGTGGGGAGTGGCATGAGCAAAGGGCCCGAGGCAGGAGAGCCCTGGGAAGCTGGCTGGGAGGGCCGGGAGATGAGTGGGAGAAGGGCGGAAGTGCTCTTGTAGCAGCTCCACTTTCTGCCCTTTGCCCTGTGCAGAGCCTTCCCCTCTCCGTCCCCCCAGGCTCTCTTCCCATTCCCGCCCCAGTCCCCCAGGGGTCCCACAGACTGAGCTGACCCTTCTGGCATTCCCAGTATTCCTAGCCTCTGTGGCCCAACACCACCAAGTGCAGTACCCTCCCCGCTGCGCCCTGCCAGTGAGCCATGTCCCAGAGTCCTGCTCAGGCCCCAGAGGCTCTTATTGCTCTGACTCAGAGCCTCTGGGAACTCGAGCTGTGAGTTCGAATTTGGGTAGGAGCCTACTCACCGCACCCACCCCTCCCCACCCCCGGGCAGTGACGGCTGGGGCCGTCTGGGCCACAGGGAGCCAGACGTGAAAACCGCCAGTCAGCAGAGCGGGGTGGCCCACCACAGTGTGCCAGCCTGGGTGCTCGGCCTGCCCCCTCCCTCCGCTCCCTCCTCGGAGGGATGTCCCCAGTGGACTGGCCAGCGGCCCGTGGCTCTGCTGGGAACATGTTTTCTGCAGGCTGTGGCTGAAGAGGGATGAACCGGCTGTCCTGCTAGCTCTATGTGGGGAAGAGGGAGGTGCCCCCTGTCAGTTGGCACCCCACAGGATGCCAGCCACAGGCAGAGCAACCAAGGCTCCGGCCTCTGCCCCTTACCCCACTGGTCATTTTCCCCTTAGGTTCCTTGTTGGGGAAGGCGGAGCTTCCAGTGGGGGGGGGCAGTGACCCCCAGGAGGGCGTTTCTGGGCATGGGCTCTAGGCTCTAGGCTCTGGGCCCTGGAAAAGCCCACACCAACTAGGGCCCCTGAGTGCTGAAGCGCAGGGCATTGGGCAGACCAAGGGGTGGGCCAGAGAGGGAGCACCTCCCGGGGCCCTGGTGCCTGGGGCATTTCAGGGCCCACTGGGGCTGCAAGCTGGGCTGGACTCCCTGCCGCTCCTACCTAACACCTACTGTGTGCCAGGCCCCCACTGGCCCTCAGAGGGCATGGGGATCAAGAGGCCAGAAAGGCCCCGACAGACCCTCTCAGGCCTCCTCCCGGAGGGGAAGGCAGGCAGCCGAGGACAAGGGGCACTCGGCCTCTCCGGTGATGCAGAGAGGGGCCTCCTCGGGTGGGGGCCAGGTGTGGAGGAGTGGGCCCCCTGGGGTTGAGGCTTTACCGGGCGCAGGAGCGTGAACGGCTTGCTGCCCAGTGGTAGAAGGCAAAGGAGAACAGCTCGCTCTTACCCTCCACTGCAGCCCCCCCTGCAGGGAGGGCTCTACTTCCCCTGCTGTTGGTTTTCCTCCAGACTAATAAAGAGAACCGAGACAAGGATCCTGCCTTCTTCAGACTCATTGATTCAATCCACGTCTTCCTCAGTGTTTGCCCTCTTCCTTCCTCCCTTCCTCCTTTCCATATGTGTATGTGAGTATCTGACAAACATTTGACCTTTTGCTGGGTTCTGGAGGTCTAAAGAAGTGGGAAGTTATGGTTCTTAGACTTTGGGGGAGCAAATCTTCCTGATGGTGGTGCATAGTACATACTTCATCTCCCAGCAAGCTGCCTGTGCCACCAACCCGGGTGCCAGGTTCCTAAGTGCTCTCAGCTGTGCAGGGAGGTGGGCGTGGAACTGGGAACTAAACACGTTGTGATAAACGCTAAGCGGGTTTGACTTCTGGCTTACTAAGCCTCTTGCTTCTTTGAACTCCAGTTTCTGCAGCTTTAAAAAGGGAAAATTCTATCATTTCTCAGTGTCACTGTGGAGCAGAAATGAGATAAACTGTAGAAAGGGCCTGACAGTGCCTGGTGTTCGTTAGGTGCTCACAGATATGCGTTCTCTTTGCCTTCCCCATTTTGCATACCTGAAGGATGCAGAATCCCAGGCAGCCCTAAGCAGGGGGAACAAACACGCTAGCGAGGGCTTGGAAGAGGGGATCATGTGTGAATGGGTTCTGAAGGGTGAGTAGGAGTTTGCAATAACGTTTCTCTTTTTTTAATGTACAAGCGGTGGGTCCCTATCCCCAAGGTTCAGACATGGTGCTGAAATCAATAATCAATCATGTTAATTCATGTCTAATACTCTCTGTGCCCTGCACTGTTGAGGTGTCTTGCACTTATCAACTTACCCAAGGGTTATTTCCTAATCCTGAGAGATGGATACTATTATCACTCCATTTTACAGAAGAGAAAACTGAGACAGAACCGTAGAGCAAAGTGACACAGCCCATAGATCGTAGAGCTGGGATCTGCTCGGCCTGGTTCTGGTGTGCTTGTGCAAAGCAATGACCCTATCTTGCTTTTCCAGAGTGAATCTGCTTTCTCACTGAGGTCTGAACATCTAACTGCCACTCCCCTGGACAACTGCTTCTGTTGGAACGAAGGATCCAGGAGGAAAATTGGAAGTTCTAGAGAAAATCTAGTGCTTCTCCCAAAAATTCAAGTCCAAGTGTAAAGGCAAGGGAGAAAGTAGCCCCCGGAGGACTGGCCTGGAGCCAAGAGAGCTAGGTTTGGGTTTTGTTTCTGCCATTCACAAACCAACCCCTCCAGGCCTCCGTCTCCCCATCTGTACAGTAGGCACAGCAACTCCAATGTCATGGCAGTGGAGCGAGGTCTACAGAAGCCCTTTTGAGGCAGCTTCCCTATGTGCTCCCCAAGGCCTGACCAAGGGCCAGCCCTGACCAGTGCCTTATGCTTGCTTCCCCCACAGACTGTGAGCTCCTCCGGACAGGGCTTGCTCTGTGTACTCCTGCCAGTCTTGGCACCAGCCTTCGCACATGTGGTGCTCCATAAATGCTCGCCAGATGAAGAAACCATGAGGCACCTCCCATATGTCAGTCAGGCCTTACTCATACCAAGAGACCTGCCTTCCTTTTCCCAGCCTAGAGGCCGCATGTGCTCCCGTCCAGAGAATTCCAGGGAAGCAGCCAGGGTTACCAGATGCACACCTTTGCCGGGGTCCAGGAGAAGCTCCCCCAAAGCCACCTTGGCCTCAGCCCCACACTGCCTACCCTGGCCCTCAGGACGCCTGGCAATACCCAGAGCATGCTGAAACCCACAGGCCTCAGGACACAGACAGGTGGCCTGAGAGGGACCGGGTCACCTCAGCTTTGCATAAAGAACGTGCCAGAGTTCTATTAATACACAGGCCTCCTCCCCAGCCCCCTGGAGGCCTACCCTGGAGAGCAGGAGCAGGTGCGGCCACAGCCAAGTCTGTGAACCAGCCCTCTATCAGAACGTTATTTTACAGATTGCACCCTATATTCTAAGTCATGAAGTCACTGACTATTTAAAGAAATCTGTGATGAATCCCTTTGTAAGGTGGAGAGAGAGTACCCTGAGGGAACCAAGCAAATCTAGGTTTGCTTAAAGGGAACCAAAAGCTCGCCCTGGGTTCCTTATTTTATAGACAGGAAACTAAGACAGGGCTCAGGATGCAGCTGGCTGAGGTAGAATCTCGGTTCCCCAGAGAGGAGCTGGGGAAGAGGCAGATTCTACACCACAGCAACGAGAGCGGGAATGGAAGTGGGGGCCTTTGCTGCCACGTGGGGTGCTGGCTAGGCAAGCCAGGGCGGCCTGCCCCAGCGGAAGGTCGGCCAGGAGTGTGGTTATCCAACGCAGTTTGGGTGAGTGGACCTTCCTTCATGTGGATAAGGCAGCACCACTGTGTCGAGGATCCATGGTGCACCAGGGTCTGAGCCGGCGCCCCAAGCAGTGCTTGGCAAGGTGGGCAGGATCTTAGTGAGAGAGGTTGAGTATGGATGGTTCCACAGGCTTCTGTGCTGCTAGGGGAGGGGGCTGGGTCGGGTGGAGGGAGGTGGTCAGTTCTCAGCCCGAGAGGGCCCTAGTCTGCAGGAGATGCAGACATAACTGGTACCCACTGGGAGAACTTGAGAGCGCAGAGGTGGGAACAACAGAGCACATGAGAACTCTAGCTCTAGAATCTCTTATTCTTTCATTCATTTCTTCAACAACTATTTATTAAGCACCTACTATATGCCAGACACCATTCTAGGCTCTGGGGATATAGCAATGAATAAAACAGATAAAACCCTTGCTTTATGGAGCTCACATTCTGGTAGGTATAGTCAAAAACCAGATTACCATGCACATACTCGTGCTGGTAGCTGTAACTGCACTGAGGAAACATAAAGCAGGGCGAGAGGGGTGGAGAGTAGCTAGGACATAGGAGGCTGTTTCACGTAGGGCAGGTAAGAGCAGAGACCTGAAGGAGCAGGTCACAAGTATTTAAGGAGAGGAGCATTTTAGACAGCAGGAGCAGTAAGTGCAAAGGCACTGAGGCAGGTACATGCTTGTTGTATTGCAGGGATGATGCCAGAGGCCCCATGGCTGGAGCAGAGTGGGGGAGCATAGCAGGGGAGCAGATCAGTGGGGCCTCTCGGTCACAGAACAGCTGTGATGAGGTGAGCAGAGGAAGGACTCGATCTCACATTTCAATAGGCTCACTCTGGCTGACATATAGGGAATTTCTTATAAGGGATGAGGTGAGGGGGGAAGCCGGAGAGCAGCGAGGAGGTCATGCAGCAGTCCAGGTGAGAGATCCTGGTGGCTTGGATAGGGCATAGCAGTGGCCACGTGACTAGAGGACAGAAAGCGGTCAGATCCCAGCTCTACCGCCTTCTCTGTGTCCCTGGGCAGATGACTTAACCTTTCTGAACCTCTATTTTCTCATCTGGAAAGCAAGCAAAGTTGATGATAACACTCACCTCCTTACCTGGGGGGGTTTCAGTGGTGTCTACCCGAGACATACGCACAGCACCAGGCATGTCTGGTGCTCACGCAGTGACAGCTCTTAGTCACAATGCACTCCCGGGAGCCCATGCCCTGGGAACCTCATATTCAAGGCACAAGTAACTGACCTCAGAAAACCTGAGATCCGAGGAGGACTCAGCTGGCTCAGGGACAGTGGTTTAAACATGTTTAAATGCCTAGTGTCCCTGGGTTCAGCTGGGCACCAGCCCCCACTGCCTGCCTCCTGCTCCCATGTCCCGGGCAGAGGTGCCCAGGGCTCCTGTTTACTTGTTTACCTTTTACTTGCGTGGACGTTTCAGCTCTGGAACTGGCCCTGCCAGTCCAGTCGCTGGGCCCAGCAGCCCCTACCTCAGGCTTCTAGAGGCTCCTGCCGTCAACAGTCCCCGGGAGCAATGAAGGGGCATGGACGACAGGAGTCTGACAGCCCACTGCGCTGCCTGGCAAGCGCGAGACCCTTGGGTTGACTGTTGGAAGTAATGATGGGGAAAAACCCGGGGAGTGGGGGCTGGGGGAACCTCGGGCGGGTGCTGGTGGCTGTAGTGCCTACAGTGCTTACTCCCCGGGCTGTGGACAGGCGACGGCTACGCTAAACAAGGAGTGGCTCTGGGGGCAGCTGGGGACATCTGCCTTCCCTGAGGGACATTGGCCTAGAAGCCTGAAGTGACAGGCCCAGGAGAGGCTTGGTCCAGCCAGTCCTGTTGCAGCCTTACATTGATTTCCATCTATTTATTCCAAATTCTGAAGCTGCTGTGTACCAGGGGCTGGGCTTGACAATGTGCTTCCCACAAGGAGCATTTCTTAGAGAGAGCAGGAGCCAGAGACAGGGAGTGACTTGCCTAAGGTTGCACTGTGAGTTGCTGCAAAGCCTCCCAGGACTCTTGACTCCCTGTCCAGTGCTCTGACCAGCAAGTGCCCCAGCTGCTCTGGCCATCTCTTGGGTGGCAGAGGCCAGCCTGTGTTTGTCCCCAAGCACTTTCTCCTTAGTGATTCCATGTCTGCCCCCTTGCCTGGCAGAGGACTGGGCTGTGCCCAGCTCAGGGCTGCAGGAGCTAGAAGAAGAGCTGGACACCTGTCCAGGTTGGCTGGGTGAAGGGTCCCTGGACCAGCAGGAAGGGGGGTGGTGCCTCTGGCTTCAGCCCACTCGGGGTCATCTCCCTGGATCAGTTTTACCATCTTTTAAATGGGAATGGGTTGCCCTAAAGCCTGTCAAGGTCACTGTGGGGAAGGCAAACATGATTCTCTAAAGCCCCTGCCAGGGAGACTGGAGCAGAGCAAGGTCACGTGGTGCTAGGAGCAGGGATCGGGGCATGGAGGCACTCCCCGACTTCCTTGGGTTTCCGTGCTGGGCTTAAGCTTATCATCTCATAAGCCTGTCACTTCCGGGAAGTCTGCAGCTGTGCATGAGGGGGGCTGTGGGGAGACCCACTTCAGCCTATGGAGGGTCTCCAGACTTACACACTTAAGGGCTCAAATTATGAAGAGTTCACCCAGTGGCCCTACAGGCCCCACTGGCCCCATAGCGCTCAAGGATCTGCTGTGTGAGCTGGGTGCCCACCTAATCCCTAGCTCAGAAGAACAAGAGGCCTCTCCCTTGGCATGGAGGCTGACCACACGGAGTCTCCCAGCCCCTCCCTGCCAATGGCCAGCTCCCCTCTGCCCTGGGCCTCCCACAGTGTAAGTGGCTCCTGCCGTGTCTTCACACCTCAGTTCCATCAGGCCCTGGTCCTTTGGTACAGATTCTGTACTTGGGGTGGTGGCTGTGATGGGAACCAGCAGTGACTTCCACGAGGCCACCATGATCGAGGATTGTTCCCTAGACAGCCGTATACGTGGCCACTGTTCACTCGCACACACACCCACACACACACGCCAGGACTCTCTCAAGTCCCCATGTTTCTGCCACACTCAGAGTTAAGTATCCAGTCTCATGAAACCATGTGCTGACTGATGCCACTGGAACGGGCCAGTTGTCCAGTCTGCGGAGCCTGATTCTTCTTCGTTTATCCCCACGCGCTAGCCTCCCTCAGCTTTGGGCCTCAGGTGTTTCTCCAGAAGGCTCTTCCCCCTGTCAGGAGCTCTGGCACTGCTGCTAACCCAGCCCAGAGATGTGCCCAGGGCCTGCCTCCCATCCAGCCCAGCCTCTCACCTCTGAGGAGGGTGATAGGAACAATGCTGAAGGTCAGGGCTGTGGCCAGCAGGGCCTGGGAAACCGCCAAGTCCACGGTGGGTCAGCAGGGCCAAGCTTCTGTTTGTTGACCCTGATCTGTGGACACAGGAGAAAGCAAAACATCCATGCCTCTTCCCCGGCCGAGCTCTGGCTCTCCCCTCCCTGGTCCTCGGTGGTCACAGGCCCTGCCCCAGCCCCGGCTGCCCAGGCTTCTCCCCTTCTTGTCCACCCCACTTCAGTCTCACTCCAAGTGGGGCTTACATGTAAAAATATCCCAGCTCTTTTTGAGCTTTTTATCTACTATTTTTATCAGATAGTCCAAGCAAAGCGTGGCCGAAAAAAGGGAAAATCATACAGCTCTGTTTGCCAAGCTCAATAGAAATAGCAACAGGGTGGGCTATTTTTAACAAGATGAATACCCCTGTCCTCTGAGGTCTCCCCTGGCCCCACACCAGCCCCTTTGTCTCTCTGCATGGACAGCAGATTTTAAAATACATCCACAGTTGCCAAACCACTAAGTGCACCCAAGACAGTGACTGAGGCGCTCGGAGCCAAGGAGGACCGTGGGGGGTATTTTTTCCTTTTCCATCCCTCCCCTGAAGGAAATCACACTCTTTGTTTGAAAAACCTTCCAGGCTGGTTTCTGAGGCCTCTCACTGGTTGTCCCCCTCCCACGGGAACAGCGGAGGTCACTCTGAAACACGCAGCGGTTTGGGCAGAGTGACCCCAGAGGGCTGGCGTGGCCCGCGGTGGCTCCTGTGCCAGGCGGAGGCAGGGCGGAGGCAGAGAATGAACTCCCAGAGGCAGGACCCACGGAGCATGGGTGGGAAGAGAGCCGGGGAGGGGGGTCTGTGAGGAGGGAGGCTCTTAGGGGTCTTCACTCAGCTGATATCCGCTCAGCAGGCTGAGGCCTTACGGCCTCTCCTGTTGGCCACTGCGAAGCTATAGACTGCTGAGGAGTCAGCGTCTTCTGAGATGCAGTTTACATAGGGAAGAGTGTCACACACACACACACACACACACACACACACCCCTACCACTACGGGAAAACCACCTTACACTGAGGAGCAGCTCAGCGGGATGAGAGCTGCCCAGGAGTCAGGAGCCAGGGAGGGCCCCAGTGTTCCCCCATGTGCACTGAGGGGCCTGGATGAGCCCGGGCTCTCGGCATGTGTGGTTGGGAAGGAAAAAGAAAATAGAAATAAAGGTAACATTCATTGAACACTCAGGCAGGCACTGAGTCAAACACTCACATCACATGTATTATCATCATCTCACTGAATCCCCACCGCAACCCTGTTACCACCCTTCGCTGTGGTTTACACAGCATCTCTCCCCTGGAGGCTGTGTGTGTGAAATCCCGAGAAGGTCTTGAGTCACATGCCCATCCTGGGACCAATCGTTCTGGCCGAGGGGATGGGAGTCTGGGATTGGCCATCCCTGATCCCAGGCCTTCCCTCTGGCCAAGTTTATGGGGACCGTGGTTGGCAGTTCTGCCAGAACTACAGGTGGTGGGGGACCGGGCAGATGCTGCTGGAGAAATGGTGGGGAGGCTGGACAGAGAGACTGGCAGTGCCCCTACAGGTGGTTGAGCCGGGTGCTGACTCCAGACACCCCGTCCCATGTCCTTAGAGCAGATCAGGGCAAAGGGAGGGAGGAACGGGTCCCAAGTGGGCAGGAGGAAATGGACGAGACCCAGTGCACCTCCAGCTACCCTGGATCCCGGAGCCCCTCCCCACCCATGCCACGCTCCGTCTTATCCCTAGTCCTTTGCAGGTGCAGTTCCTTCTGGCAGCAACACCCTTCCCCCCATTCTCCATTTCATAGAACCCACACACATTTGTCAAGACTTATTTCAACAGCCCCTCTTCTGGGAAGCCTTCCTTTCGTAGGTAGGGCAGGGGCTCCAGAGCCCTTGGCATACACCTCGACCTGGCACTTAAACTCCACCAATTGTGACCACCTGCCCTTTGTTTGCCTGGGGACAGGGACCATGGCTTTTCTGTTCTGTTTCCCCAAGGCCCAGCACACTGTATGATGCAGAAAAATATGTTGGGTGGATAGAAGGGGGAAGAGGCAGAGGAATGGGAAAAAGGAAGAAAAATGAGGAGACAGGGTAGGGAGAAGTGGCGGGGGAGGGAGAAAGGAAGGGCGGTCACAGGTCAGGGCTCGTGGGGAGAGATGGCTGGGCACGGACACGGCAGGGCCTCAAGGGAGGGCGGCTGCCCCTGGGGCCAGGAGCGCAGGCGGGCTCTTGAGTCCCGGAGGCTCCGGCCCAAGTCCCCCTCTTGGGGGTGGGCAGGCACTATCATAATTGGATGGAAGCCACCTGTCAGTTATTCAGTAGCATTTGTCCGTAGCCCTCTATGCCTGGCACTGTGCAGGGCACAGGGTCCCTCTCTCTGCCCTGAGAATGGGGGTAGGAGGGGTGGGGAACAGAGACCTTGCAGCTGTCTGCCACCCTGAGAGAACGGGTCTGCTGTCCTGGGCCACATGCACCCTCCTGGCCTCTCTTCCTGGGGCCTTGGGGGCACACTTCTCAGAGGACTTTTGTGGCAGGGACGTCACTAGAAGCCATGAGGCCCTGTCAGTCTTGACGTGCTCGAGTCTCGCCCCTAGAGAAGCTCTGAGAGGAGAAGTGGGGGCTCCCACCCAGGAGGGCTCCCCACGTACCCTCCCCGCCCCAAGGAAGGACGGAGACAGGGAAGAGGAGTCAGCTGCAGCTGCTGCCCAGCCTGGTGGTGAATTGTCCCAAAGCTTGCCACGCTGTCTGAATAGCTTCTTTTCTGAAAGGGGCTTGTGACAAAGGGTACATTGAGGTTTTCCATGTCCTCACCAGCCAAGGAGGGCCGTCTGCCTGCAAGCACAGGGGAAGCTCTGAGGGGAGCCGGCAGGAGGCCGTGGTAGGAATTCAGACGGGAAGCAATGTTGTCTCCCTGGATCTGCCTGGCGGGCTTGGCTGGGCACTCCTTTCGGATTCTCGGCCTGGAAGGGCTTGGGCCTGGGATGGATGAGGTGAGAGAAGATGTCCTTGGTTGCATCTGGGCCTGAGTGAGCAGCCGAGCTGGTGCGGAGGCCTGGCCTGGGAGAGGGCGGGGCAGAGCTGGCTCACACGGGGCACTCGGCTGTTTAGTTGAAAATGTAAAATGCGGCTGCCCTTTGCTAGACACTCCCTTCTCCTGAGATCCTGATGTGATGCTTCCCAGGCCCCCCCAAGAGCCTGGCCCAGGCAGACTGCACTTCTAGGGGTCGGGGTCTCTGTCCTGCGTGTCTGGATCCCCCAGGGCTCCTGGCAAAGAGCTCGGCCTAGGGTGTGGGCCCTGGTGCTCACAGTTCTGGATCTGATTATGATTGTTTTTTTTTTGTTCAGAAATTACCGTATTACTTTGTTGATTCCACTTAATTTGCATGTGTATGTGCATATTTGGCTTTCTCCACCAAAAATCTGCTTCTGTGGAGCCAGAGTGGTTTGTGGCCCCACCTTTAGGCCTATTTATTCAGCAGACTTTATGAGCGGGGCATCTAATGGCCTTGCATCTGGAGACCCGAGGGCGGCCCTCACTCTATGGGCCGCACTGTGCCCAGTCCCCCTGAAGATGTGGGAGGGAAGGAGCAAGAAATTTCTCTGGGTTGCCCTTGATGGACCTGTAAGGACTACAAACCATGGCTTGGCGGGGTGGCCATCTGCAGCCACGACATGTCACGGGACATTCTCCGCAAGCTTACCCGGGGCCAGGCACAGTGTCTGCCCTCAAAGTGTGTGTGTACGTGTGTGCGTCTACGCCTGTGTCTGCATGTATACGTGTGTACTCCCGCCTTATCAGAATGGCTATCAGATAAGAATTCTGTCTGGGCCCCTTACCCTTATGAAGGTAACCACAGCGTCTCCAGGGCAACTGACTCATCCTCCCTATTCCTTGGTTTCCTCATTCGTGGAATGGGAATACTGGGAGTAACTGCTTCATTGGGTTGTGGTGAGGTTAACACCATAAAACACTTAAGACAATATTTTGCACATAGTAGACATTCTTTCAATGTTAGCCATTACTGCCACTACTGCTATTCCTACCTCGAAGCTGTCTTCAGTTCCCCGGGAGCAGACCTGAGATGGGGACACAGGGCTCAGTGCGTCCCTGAGGGAGCGCCCCCTGGGGACAGGAGAGGGCCTGGGGCAGCAGGACGGGAGGGGAAGAGGCAGCGAGGTGCAGAGGATGCCTTCGGCCTATCCCTCGGGGGACTCTGGGGTGTCAGCTGCACCTCGGGCTGTCCCCATGGGAGGTTAGGGAGCTGAGCCTTCCCCACCAGCACCCCAGTCACTGGGGAAGGGCCACCTCGGGGAACAAACTTCCAGGCACCGCCAGCTCTGCAGGCAAAGCAGCTCCCGTAGCCTGGGGCAGTTGCCCACGGAAGGGCGGATGGACGGTGGGAGAGGGGCCCCCTAAAGAGACCTGGGCAGGCTGGGGGGCCTGAGGGCAGCACTGACGACCTTCTCCACAGAGAGCAGAACATGAACAGGGCCTGTACGTGGCGGGCGCCCGGTCGTGGCCATGCCAGTCTTTCTGCCTCACCAGCCACAGGCTGCCCCTGGCCCAAAGCCAGCATTACACTGGGGTCTCGGAGGTCCTGACCAAGCCCAGAGCCTCATGTATGTATGTCGGACGGTTACTTGGGTCATGATCACGGAACCAGTGAGAAGTGTCTGCCGGCTCTGGCTGCCTGAGCACGGTGGTAGACGGGCGGCGCTGCCGGCCAGCCCCGGCGTCCCTGGGTCTGCTCCAGGATGCTGGTGTCAGAAAGCAGGGAGATGCTGTGACAATGGGCAGCCATGTGCATCCCGTGATACTGCCAAGACATCCTGCACCTGCCACTTCTTCCCTGCACCCTGCCTGGCTCTGCTGTTCATCCCACTCACGCGGGCAGCTGCCCAAGTCTCGGCCATGTAGTAGTGGTCCCCAGGGAGACACCTGCCTGGGCACCGGAACGAATATTGGAGAACGCTTCAGGCCTGGCCCTGCTGGCTTTGTGAAAAGCCCAGACCCCCTGGAAAGCTGTCGTGGCCAGGGGGATTCAAGCAGAGGCAGGAAGGCCACCTGTCAGGGGCGACTCTAGAGGGAATTCCAGGATAATAAGAATAACCTGTTATCTCTTACAGTGTGTTGAGTCATCCTATGTTTCAGGCAGATCCAGTTATAGAAACCGTTTTATTTAAAACTTACCACAACTCTGTGAGGTCACTGCTCCCAGGTCCTCTTTTTACAGGGAAGATTAAAGCCCAGAGGTGAAGTTTCAGAGTGGTGGACACAGTCAGCCCACGGCGCTCCTTCCCGGGACACCGCGGGGGCTCCCGCTCGCTCGCTCAGGGCAGAATCCCGGAGCCTCCGTGGCTTTGCCCGCCCTGGCGTCCTGTCCCGGTGCCTCCACCTTCAGTTGCTCCACACTAGCTCCCACCTCAGGGCCCTTGTGCTCACTGGCAGCCCCCTCTGCCTGGCCGGCTCCTCCTCACCCACTTCAGGTCTCTGCTCCAGCGTCAGGCCCGGAACACCTCAGTGTTCTCTACTCCTTTTCCTCTGCCTCATTCTTCTTCTTCTTTTTTTGATTATTTTAATTGCTGTTCAAGTACAGTTTTCTGCCTTTTACTCCCATCCCAGCCCCCCACCCCCCAGTGATTATTCTTCAGTAGCTCTTACATATTGTCTCCTTTCAGGAAAACGTCGGCCCCCCGCAGTGGGAGCGATTTTGCCTTTTGTTTGCTGCTAGATCAGGTCCCTGACCAGTGTGACGTGTAGCTGATGCCCCATAAATACGTGAGGAATGACTGAAGAGTGCAAGACTCAAATTCAAAAGCTCTAACCACCAGGCATCCTAGGGTTTGGGGAGGGTGGCTGCCAAGGTCTTGTGAGCCCTGGAGCCAGAGGGGACAGAAGACAGTGATCTGGAGAGAGTTTGGCCCCTGACACCCCGTGCCCGGATCAGTTCAGTGCAGCCCTGAGCAGCCCGCCTCTGACTCTGCTCGGCCTCCTTTCCTTGGACGGCTCTGACCTTGGCTGCCTCTCTTCCTTCCTCTTGGCTCTGAGGCCTGAGAGAAAGCTGTCCTTCATCTCTCAGCCCTGGATCCTCCTGATTTTCAAGTTCAGAAGAGCTTGGCAGATTCCAAACTTCATGTCTAAAGAATTTCCTCCAAAAGGCCTCCTGGATCCTCTGTACACTTGTTGATGCAAAATAATGTCTGCCGAGCATCTCCGATGTGCCTGTCACATCCAATGGACCCAGTTCCCAGCCTTCTGTGCCACTGCTGGCCCACACTGGCCCGGGAGGCCACATACTGGACCCCTGAGGCAGGAGGGACTTGGGATGCTGAGACAGGGCTCAGGCCTCCCCTCCCTTTGCCCCACCCTCTGGCTGAGAATGTGGGAGCAGGAGAGGGAGGCCCCAGAGGTAGCACTACCCCATCCTAGCCCCTTGGGGGAAAGAGGCAATTTTGGGCGTCAGCAGGGTGAAGAGCCAACCAGCCTTTCTAGGAGGGAGAGCATGCCAGGCATTCAGTTTGAGGGAGACCTGCCAGCTATGTTCTTTTCCTTAAACCCAACTGCTCCCCCTCCCCCACCCCCAGCTTCTGACCTCCTTCTCCCAAAATGACCTGCTCAGGTCCCTCCTCCAGAATGCCCAGGAGCCATGGCAGTGTTCTGGTTCCCCCGACGCCCCATGTCCCTTCAGGGGAGACGTGGGCAACCTTTATCTGTGCTCTCAGAATCCAGCTGCAGGCTGCCACCTGCCCCTGCCCTACGTGTGCACAAGCTTCCTCATTCCACAAACTCATAGGCACTAGGCTTCTGTCCAGGTTTGTGCACCTCTGCATTCACTGCTCGCAAAGAATCCTGAAAGGACAAGAGAAATGAGGGCCTTCACCAGGACAGCAAACCAGTGCCTGGAGTGTCCTGAGGAGGGACCCTGAGGGAGGGGGAAGTTCCTGGGAACGAGCAAACACACAGAAGGAGTCTGGTGAGCTCCACTGGCAGGAGATGGTAGCTGAGCCTGATAAAATCTCCAAAAGTCATCAACAATTGACAATGAACTTTTTTTCTGGGTCTCAGAATCCTAGAAGGGCCTTTGAGTTTGTGGCAGTAGAGTGGGCTTCTCAGGACCTGTCTCACTGGGGTTCCACATACTCCTCTCAGTGGGCTTGAGGGTCCTCTTACACTTCCTGTACACACCTGCCCCCACCCTGCAGAGCCAAGTGGACTCAGGATAGGGGCCTCACCTTTGAGGCTGAGCTGGCATTCAGCAGGTCAGCACTGCTGGGGACCCCTCTCCCTCGCTCCTCAGGCTCTGCTCTTCAGCAGCATGCGTTCAAATTCTACATGGTGGCCTGGCCCAAGAATTTGAGAAGCCCCAGTCCTAGTCCCATGGTGGGCCTTCAGTGCATGCACCTTGAACCATTATTGTCTTCTCCATGGATGTGACCGGTGTCTGCTCCCAGGCCACTCATTGGCCTGGGTTCAAGTCTTACGCCCACTACTTTCCAACAGTGTGAACTGAGTCACGTGAATTTGCCGTGCTGTGCCTCAGTTTCCTCCTCTGCAAAATGACCAGGATAATAGTCCTATTTCATAGGATTGTGCTGAAGTTAACTGGGATAATCCTCTTAGAACAGTGCCAAGCACGTAGTAGGTGCTCAATAAATGTCACCTGTTGTATTCCTGTCACCTCCTGGCATTCCTTCCTAAGCTGTGAAGGATTCTGGGATTGGGGCCAGTTAGGCTCTCTCCTCAAGATGACCTGAACCCGTAGGAGATTCGAAAGGAGAAGGGGGCCCTTACAGCTGCCTCCAGGCCCCTGGGGGTTGTGGCTACTCTGGAAAGCCCGGACTCACCACACTGTTTGGATTGGGTTTCTATTCCCAACACTGGTGAGAAGCCTGCTATTTATGGGCCCCCCATCCCACCCCCCGGACGGCCAGACAGTGCGTGGGCTGAGGACCACATGGCTGACAGCCTGCTACCCCCGCCCCACCCGGCACTGTGACCGGGGCACGTTTTGCACGATGGTTACCCTACCCTCTGGGCAGTGGCTTTCCCAGCTGTCTACTCCCTCCCCTGGGGCTGGGGAGAAACAGAGATGGAAGGGACACAAGGGGACCCCTGCCTATTCATCCTGGCCTCTGGCTTCTAGAAAGTCTCTAAGGAGACGTGGGTTCTTTAGGGCACTGAGGATGATACATACACGTGCCTTTTATTTCCACCCAACATCTGCCTCACATGGTGTGTAGTGTGGTTAAATTACAAGCTCCAGAGCTAGACTGCCTCTGTTCAAGTTCATTTTCAGGCCCTGGTTAGGTGTGACCTTGGGTAGTACCTGAACTCTTTTGTGCCTCAGTTTCCTCAACTGTAAGATGGAGCTAGAGCTGGTACCTGTCTTATGAAGGTTAAAGAAATTCATACAAGTGAAGTGCCTAGTCCTGAGCTGGGCAGAGAGAAAGCACTTGATTGAAGTTGATGTTCTTATGCCTCCTGAGTCTGGTGCAGAGTGGCAACCATGGCCTTCATCACTTGGCTCTGGTCCTCGGGCTGGGCAGGACTGCAGTCCTTCTGTGCACGGAGAAGCTGAGCCGTCAGTGGGGGAAGTAGCCTGTCCAAGTGCACAGCTGGGGGTGGCAGAGCCCAGGCCTTCTCAGGGCTCTTTCCAGCCCCTGGGCTGCCTCTTGGTCTTTAAGCACTGGAGTCCTCTCCCTACTCCTCATCAAATGGATAAGGAGCTCTGCTGGCCAATAGCAGCAAGAGAAAGTAGGTACCCTGACAGGTGTGTGTCCCGAGGGAGCCAGGCTGTACCTGTCTCCAGGGCCTGCCAGCCCACTCAGGAAAGGGGCTGTTTTTGGCATGCGGTGTTTGCCCAGTGGTGGGGGATGTTTGTGAAGGGTCAATCTCGTGGTATCCCTTGGCTTCCAGCTGGAAAGGGCTCTCGGATATGCAGCTGATTGGCTGAGAGCATGAGGCTTTGGCGAGCTTTTTCCTTCTTTACAAAATGTGGCCATTTCTTCTTCCAGTCCACCCTTTTGCCAAGCCCACAGCTTCTGTTCCTGGCTCCCTGCCTTTAAGATGGTGACAGATTTCCCAGGTCTGGTGGGATGAGCAAATCAGGCGAAGTGTGGTTTCCTGACCCTGGCCGTCATTTTCCCTCCACTAATAAACCTGTGGCTAACCATCCGTGGCATGTGCTCCGTGGGTTAGAGCACCACGCCAATGAGGCCAAGGTCAGACTCTGCTCTATCCAGGCCAGCATTACAGGGAGGTGCGCTCTGTCCACAGCCTCAGCCTGCAGCCCGGCCTGTGCCACTGGGACTGGGGGTCAGGCCTAGGAAGCATGTGGGCCGGTAGGAGTGTGGGCACCTCTGTGTCCCCAGCCCCAGAGAGGGGCCTGAGCTTGTCCACCTGCCCACTGCTGGGCAAGGCTGGGCACTTTCTTATGTGAAGGCTGGCACGTGTGTTGGTGGAAAAACACTGGTGACCAAGAAAGTGCCGGGCTATGGAGTCGGTCTTCTAAACTGTTTGGGGAGGCCCCTGGAGAGACAGCAGTGTGGTGACTAAGAGAACAGACTGTTGGGAGTCAAATCCCCAACAGGACACTTAGTAGCAGTGTGGTGATATAACCATTCTGTGCCTCAGTGTCCCCACCTGTAAAATGGGGGTGATCACAGGCCTCTTGCGAGGGCAGATGAGCCAAGGCTTGACAGGACATAGAGCAGCAGCTGCTGTGTGTTAGCTCTTGTCGTCATGGTAGCTCAGCCCCCAGCACCTGTTCCATGGACTCTACACCCTCATCTCTGGTCCTCCACCCCTCCACCCCCATTTCTAGCAGACGCCTCCGCTTGCACAAGCCAAGCCTTCACCGGCCCTGCAATTTGTGCCGTTGAAGCCCAGGTCCCATGGATGGCCTTCGCCATCCCCCCTGAGAAGCCAGGTGCTGGCGGTGGCCAGGCCTCAGGTAGATCTTGCTCCATCCTTTGCCAGAAAGAAGCCCAGCATCCTGGGAACAGGCTGGCACCGGGCAGGTGCCCAGTTCTGCTCCTGTGGCTCCTGCCCAGGAGGGCGCGGCCACTGAGCTCAGGTCTATAAATAAGGTATCTGGGAGGAACGGCTTTAATTTGCACTTTACCTATTGGTGTTTACTTTGCTATTTCCAATATGGTAATTTAATTCTGTAGGGCGCCTGGCCGCGGGGGGGCACCTGGGGCGTGCGGTTACCTGACCACACCAGGAGTGACTCCTGTGTCCCTGTGCAGCTCGAGACACAGATGCCCCAGGGACAACCACGGCCTGTGAAGGTCCCAGGTGTGGGCAGTGTGGAGGGGTTTGGCTGGACATCGAGACCCCTCTGTACCCAGACCCCCAATCCTCCTCTCTCCACTTGCCTCTTTCCCCTGACGGCAGCGCCAGCATCTCCCTCCTCGATGGCTCTCCTCGCCTTAGCCCAGGGCCTCCATCTCCGCGGAGGTGACCGCCCTCCTCCAGCCATCAGGGAGCTCCCTCCGCGGTCCTCTGACGGCCATAAGTCTGATGATGGGACTGCCTCCCCTCCCCCACCCCCAGTAGCTTGCTCTCTTTTAAAACTTTGTATTTTGTCTTTTCTATGAGACTGTATGTTCCCTGAGGCCAGGACTCTGTCTCCCTCAGACTGGGGCTCCCTGAGGGCACAGAGTGTGCTTTTCCCTCAGAGCAGGGGTCTCTAAGATATGGGCTGCCCCAAGGGCTGAGGCTGGTTCGCTCCCATGTGGGTCTCTGCTCCCATCCCTTCTCCCTTCCCACCGTCCTGTCCCCCAGGCCTACATCCCTGGGGGGCTTGGGCCCAGCCGTACTTCCTGAGGCCTGGTCTACCCACCAGGGCCACCAACGATGCGTCTGTCCTAACCTCACGGCAGCCCTGGCCGGCAGACCTGCACCGCGCCCTGTGGGCCTCTTCCTTCATAAGCAAATACCAAAAATTGCATTTTACACCTGCACTGGGATGAAGATAAATATATTCATATTACATCCGAAAACATTTTCTTTGACATAAAACATTACTTTTCCTCTGATTTTAAAATAAGTCAAAACATTTGCATGGGCCTCTGACCATCTTACGGGCTGGCTGTGTGCCTGCTGGGCACGGTGGATAGGCCGGGCCTGGGTCGGGGGCTCTCGTGCTAGGACGCCCTTCCCATCCCTCAGCTCCGAGCCAGTCGGGGCCGAATCTCTGCCCCACACCATCGACGCCTCCAGAGCGACTGTCACCGGCAACAGCCACAGCAGGGCCCCCTGGACAGCTCAGTGCCAGGCTCTGCGCTGAGCACACGGTCACCTTTGTCTTATCTAATCCTCACAGCCATCCTATGAGGCAGGCGCTGTGATTGTTTCCCAATTCACAGATAAGGAAAATGAGGCTCAGACGGGAGAAGTGACAAGTTCAAGGTCACCCGTGGGATGAGGGTGGGGGGTTGGGGGTGGGGACTGGAGGAACCCAGAGGTCCTGACACCAGGAAATCAGGTCCTTCCCCTCCAGAGGGGGTGAGGGCCCAGGAAAAGCACAGGCCGGGGGCAGCTGCGGAGATTTGCTCTGCGGTCTCCTTGAGGCAAGACCTTGCCCTGGAATTACTTGCCTTCCTGCCCCCCGGAGGGCTCTCAGCCCGAGGTGGGGAGTTGTAGACTTGACTCCATGGAGGGCAGAGTGGGATTCCTGAAGGGTGTGCCCGCCACCCTCTCCCCTCCCCTCTTCCCTTCCGGCCACCTTGTCCTAGACGCTGCCTGGGAGTCTCATCTGGGCTGGGAGCCACCGGGGCCCAGAGGGTGGGAGGTGACCTAGTGGCCAGCGGGGTGAGGAGCTCAGAGCAGACCTCGGATCTGATGGACGCCTGTGAATGACAGAGGCGGGGTTCTCAGGGCCCTTCCCAAAGCCAGCTCTGCAGCCCTGGCCCCTGAGCTGGGGCCACCCCTCCTGCTCCGCCAGCCCATCTCTGTGTTGCTACAGTCATTTCCTTCTTCTCTCTGCTCTGCTCCTCCCTCTTCATTTTTGGCTTGTCTTTAAAACAAAACAAAACAAAACAAAACAAAACAAAACCATCTCTTCTTTCACCTCATTGATCTCTCCTTCACCTTTTTATCTCTGCCCTGTTCAGTTGTGCTTTTTTTCTCCTCCTCTTGCAGTCTCTGTATTTTCTCTGCACCTCCTCTGAGTGTCTGTGAGGTTTCTGCCATCTGCTTTCTCCTCTCACTCTGTTCACCTGCTTGTCTCCCTCCTCCTGGCCCCTTAGTGCTTCTCCTCCATCCCAGGCCCTGTCTCTTGTCCTTCTGTGTCTCTCTTCGTCTTTCTCCCTCTCCCATTATTCTGAGACATGAGTGTCTGGCCCGGCAGGGACAACACATTCCACAAGCTACCCAACAAAGGTGCAGGGAACGTGCTTCAGGAGAACATTCGGGGCCTGGCCCTGACGTGTGTGTGGCGGGGGCGGGGGGCTGCGGGGGAGCAGGAGGCCCAGGAGCCGTCAGGTGTTGGCACCCCCCAACAGCTGGGCAGGAGGGGCTCCCTGCCGAGCTGTGGAAGGGAAGCAGGAAAGGATTTTGTGCAGACTGGGCTCTGGTTGGCTTTCCAGCAGCATGTCTTTCTTCCAAAGCCAACCCTTTGATCCCTGGAGACTTAAAAGGAGCCATCTGCCTCTGTGTTTCCTACAGGTAGTGTGGGGAGGAGGAGAGGGGCGAGAAACGGGGAGGATGCTGAGCGGGCTACTCTTGGCTTCTTGGGCCGAGCGTGAGCCCCACCTCTGAGCCTGTCAGTGGGCATATGCCTAACAGGGCTGCTTTGGAGAACAGATAAGTTGATGTGTTGTAGCTCAAAAGCCCAGTAAAGGGGCTTCAAGGGGTTTGGTGTGGGCCAGGAACAGAGCCATGCTCTCTCTAAGTAACTCCCAGGGCTTACTGTGAAAGCCTTCATTTCTTTGAGGTGACTCACCCCCTCCAGGAAGCCTTCTAGATTAGCCCCAGTCACCAGGGTCCTTCCCAGCCACTGAACCATTTAGTTCTTAGGAACTTTGTTCACTCTCTCTGTCAGAATGGGTGCTGATCATTATCTCCGTCTCTCTAACGCATCAAAGGGCAGCTAAGGGCAAGACTGCATCTTACGTTCCCCTCGTGGCCCCAGGGCCTGGCCCAGGTGGAGTGAACACGACATTCCCGGTCATAATAATAAGGAAGGTCTGATTTTCGAAGCACTTTGGCAGATGCTCTAGCACTTGATTCTCATCCTGCCCAGGGAGGAAGGAAGGGCACAGATAAGGGCCCCCATTTTATAGGCAGAGAAACTGAAGTTCGAAGAGGTCAGGTAACTTGCCCAAGGTCATTTAGCAAGTAGGACTGGTGAGAACCCCAGAGCCTGCCTGCAGTTCACATTTACAACAGGGAAACCGAAGCAGGGAAAATGGAAATGGAGCTTCGTCCAGATTAAAACCTAAGCTCCTGGGCTCTTTCTTCCAAACCTCAATGACCAGGCCACTCTCCTGACCTCCTCCCGGTAGACACACCCTCAGGGGACACTGGGCTTTCAGAGAGAGCTCAGAAGTCCCAAGGCCGTGCCAAGGGGGGCCCTGCCGTGTGACTTGCTGGGTTAGAGCTCCAGGCTCTGGGGACCCCAGATGTGCCATTGTGGCCTGCTGGAGGACAGGCCACGGGTCCTGCCACAAGTGACAGGAGGCAGAGAGATGTGCTGAATGGGAACCCCATGTCCACCCACTTCTTTCCTCTTCTGCTCGCCAGGCTGAGAGCATGGCGATGCCTTTGGCTGCCAGGATCAGGGAGCAGCAAGAGACAAGGACAGCGGGCTGGTCCCATCAGAGTGTCCCACAGGCCCCTGTGCATGACCCCACCCTCCTTTCAGACAGCAAGGAGTGTGTCACATGTGGTCAGGGGACTCGCCCCCGTGTGAAGACCTCTTTCCAGCCCCCTTGGCTCTCAAGGCCTCTGAGCTCTGACTCAGAGTCCTCGAGAGTTCTTGATCTGGGGCTTCTACCCACTCAGCCCCAGGGCCTCAGGATTGCTGTCCCAGCCTGGGTTCCGGATTCTGTCTACCACATTTGCCTCATTTATTATGCACTGATCCATTTTCCCGTTTTATTAATGAAGGACGCCTATTCCTGCGCTCATCGGAATTTCCAGTGTTTCTGTACTAGTAAAGTGACAGCTAAGGGCAGAGATTTGACACTTGAGTTAGAAGCTGCAATTGAGTGAGAGAACTGGCAGGATTTCCAGGACAATGTTTGAAATAATGAAAAGAGCTCGGGGGTCATCCTTACTGTCATACTAGACTCTTGAGGGTTTGGGCCCCGAAACTGGGTACACTCCATCTAGTCGTGGGGCTCTTCTGTGGCACACAGGGGCTACACGCATGCACGCACACACACACCAATACACACACGCACAGAGGCACACTGCCATGCACGTGCATGCACACACCCAGAACCGGCAGCTGGGCCTGGGATGATGTGAATTGCTCACCAATCCTGTCCCTTAGGCTCAGCTTATCTCCTGACTCCAGACATTGTCATTCCTGCCTTGGGGCTGTTCATTTTGAGCCCTTCCCATGGGAGCTGTAAACTGGGCGATGTGCAGGGACTTAACAATCTCATCAGGAAATGAGACCCGTGGACTGAACACAGGTCAAGCAGTGCAGGACACGTGCTATGGGCAGGGGCGAGGTCCACAGGGGGAGCAGAGTGGGAAGCCACAGCACACGTGGAAGGCACACCACACCGGGGCAATCTCCGGTGCAGTGGGCCTGTCTGGGTGCTTCCCTGCCAAGGCAACTTTTCATGCTCTGCAGGAGTGGCGAGGACGACCAGGCTTCTGGCAGCTGACTCTCTTCAAGTCTCATATATTTTGCCTTAAACTGTATTTTTGAGTTTATTCTTTTGCTGGCAGATTTATCTCCATAGTTAGATTTGGCTTCAGCTGGTGTTACAATTAGTATGCATTCCTTAATAAGGTACTCCAACAGATGGAGGGGCTCAAATGTGTGCCTGGAGCTGGGGACGGCTTGCCTGGGAGGCAGTGGCAGGCACAGATAATCCTTAAGGTGTGCCATCTACCTGGATAACCGAGACTTCACAATATCTGGCAGGTCCCAGGAAGATGGTAGATAAAAGTGAAAAAAGCTGGCACCTCCAGCCTGGAGTGGAGGATGCAGCGCATTGACTGAAAAGCCGTGGGAGCTGGTCTTGCCTTACACCTTCATGAGTGGGGTCTGCATGGGAAAGGAGGGTTGTGGGTGAGAGGGGACTACTTCCAGCCAGCTGCTTCCTGGCATCTCCCTTCTCCTCTCTGGGTCTCAGTCTCCTTATCCATAAAATGGAACGCTTGGCCACCGTAACCTCTAAGGCTCCAAGATGGAGACTAAAACATTCCTCCCTGGCTGCTGAGGCCTCCAGAGATGGGATGGAGCCAGAGAGAGGCAGCAAAGGCTGTAACTCCAAGACCAGAAGGCGCCTGGTCCAGGGGAGGGGGGGGCAGAACGCAGCAAAGTTAGTGCTGTGCCCTCCACCTCGGCTATTTTTACCCCAGAACACTGGACTGCAAGAGGCCTGGCTAAAAATACCAGCAGCCCAAGCCCTGAGCATCCTTTCCCCAGAGAGGCGGGATGGGGTCTGGCAAGGAGCTGGGCGTGGGGACTGGGAGCTTGAAGGACATTCACCGTCTCCTTCCCAGGGCTGGGGTGCCCCGGGAGCGACTGGGATGGAGACCTCTCCTTTCAGAGAGCATTTCCCTCTAAATAGCTCCAGAATAAGCTTGTTTTTGTCAACCTTGGTAATCCCAGCCAACCCTGTCCACATGTATACATACTTTTTTTTTTGCCCAGTGTAGTCAGAGTCTGCTACAGTTATTTTGTGTTCTGCTCTTTTTCACTTATTCTTTCATAAACATTTTATGTTGCTCTGTGGTCTTCATATTTGTCATTCTTAATGGCTGCATAATATTCCATCCAAGGGATATATATATATATATATATATACATATATATATATATGTATATATATATTTTTTAATTCCCTGATTGTTGGGCATCGGAGGGCTTTCAGCTTTCCATTATTATAAATAAAGCTGCTCTGGACATCTTTGTGCATGTGGCTTTTTCCTTCTCATTAATTATTTCTGTAAGAGAAGTGCCCAGGTCAGCCAGCAAGGCTGTTTTTGTGTCCCGTTTGATGTGGCTGGCCACACTGCTTTTCAAAGAAAATGAAGGAGGCTTAATGTAAGGATACATCCCGCACTGGGGCCAAGGGCAGTCAGGCTGCGGGGAAACTGGAGCTGGGAGCCAACAGGAGCCTGAGCAGCTGCCGCCCCACTCCCAGGGGCCTCCCCTGCTCCAGCTCCTCTGCTTTCCCTGCTCCTTCTCTCTTCCCTAGCTGCTTTTCTTCCCCTTTTTTTTTTTACCTAGCAAGCTATCAGCTCTGAGCACATATCATTTTCTAACCAACTGCCCACACGTTCTAAGAGCTCGCTTCATCCCAGGCACTGTACTGATCACCTATATTGATTATCTTAATCTTCACACCACCCTCTGGTGTGGAGTTTTAACAAGTCACAGATGGATAAACTGAGGCACGAGACTAAGTAACTCGCTCAAAGATACAGTCAACAACTGGTTGTACCAGGTCCCACCTCACTGACTTACCTCACTTCAAGCAGGTACTCAGGACCCCTATACCAGTCTCCCTAGAAACACAGAGGCCCCCCAAATCTATCACTAATGGTCTATCACTTCTGTGTTTCCAAGTTAAAATTATTTTAGGGCCTATAATTTACATACAATCAAATACACAACTTTAAGTGCGCTGTTGTATGCCTTTGAAAACTACATGCCCTTATGTAATATACACTTATGTAATTTATACTCCAGTTAAAATATAGAACATTTGTATCACTGTAGAAAGTATCTTGTCCCACTTTGCAGTCAATCCCCTGTCTCCCAGAAGAAAAAACAAATTCTGATTTTTATTAGCAAACATTAGTTTTATCTGTTATCTGAGTTTAAATTCTGAAGAGGGAGAATCTGATTGGCTTAGGCTAGCCTATGGATTAGAACCCTCGGTGTCAAGGCCCAATCACCTGTGATAAGGGGCGGGACTAAGAAGGAGGAGGCGGGGCCATGAGGGCAGGTGAGCAGACCGCCCAGATGTGCCAGCACTGAATTTGGCTGAAAACTGTCAAAGGGTAGTATAATTGGTGTAAATGCTAACTTGCTTCTTTGATTATTTGTAAAGCAGAACATGTTTTCACATGTTTCTTTCTTTTTGTGTGTGCTGTCTACATCTGCTCATCTAAATCATGTTTTCTATCTTACAGATATGAAGGCCACACAGAATAACCACACTCGGACAGGGGCTGCAGTGGAGTGAGGAGGATTTCTCACTGAATGACTTCTCCGTTGTCCTGAAGGCCTGGGCAGCAGTGGGGGGGTGGGCAGGGCAGGCTGGAGGGGGGCTGTTTAACTGGCTTCCTGATCAATGTTTATGAGAAACCAACTTCTCCCTCCCAACTTGGCCTGTTTCTTGGACTAGGCCATCTTTAACAGGGATCTCCTCAGCCAGGAGGATCTCTGCATTTGCCTTCTCCTGTCTGGTTTCTTCTTCTGAATAAATCAACCTCTAGGAGTTCTCAGGGGCCCGCTCGTCCTCTGGGACTTGTCCTTGAGCTGCATCCCACGTCTGCTCTTTGTTGGTCTAAGGCTTTTCTCTCATGCAATTCCAGGCTGAGTATGTACACACTTCTCCTTCTGAGCCCCCAGGGAGAGAATTTTGGTATTTGCATCTCTCTTTGTGAAATATGCCTTGTTTTTTATAAAAAGCTGAGGGTCCTCTCCCACCCTCTGTCTCTAGGCCCTGTGGGTGACAGAGGGACCACTGCTGTGGCTCTGAGGCCAGAGCCTCCCATCCGAGGTTAAGGCCTTGGAGGTAGCATGCTACAGGGTAACCCATACAGCTGCCACAGACAGTGAAGGCTCCAGGCCCAGTGAGAGACACGTGTTGAGGGCACTAGAAATGTAGAAATGTTGAGGCAAGAGAAGCCCATGTGGACAAGCAGCAGGCAGCCATCAGGTCAGTCTCTAATTAGCTGTCAGATTTTGTTGCCCTGAACTGCCTGATCTGGCCAGCTATTCTGAGCTATAGAATAGCTTGTAGGGACAGCGGGTGGGGGTGGGGGAGCATGGCACGAGAGATGCTCTCTGAAGCCAGGGATTCAGGTTCACCCACGGGATCCCTGCTGCGACCTTGGACTCTGCAGTCTAGCACTCCATCCCAACCTCTGGCACCCAGCACACATCCAGTGCTATGGGCTGCAGTGGGCAGGTCATGGCCACCTCTTTAGGTGGTCTCTCAGTGCACGTTCCCCTGTTATGCCTTGGAGGTGCTCAGGAGATGCCTGTGGGCAGAGAAGTCAATAGAACCAGCAGTAAATGGTGTTTCTCTCTGCTGGTTCCCTAGGAAGTTGGAGGGCTTCTGACTGTGTAAAGCCCAGGCTGCCTGTCGTCCATGGGTCACCGTTCTTATATCATGAGCCACAGTTTTGAGTTGTTTTTAAAATATCTGCTCAGTATGTGCCCACCTACCTTACAAGATTAGCCGACAGAATGTTGTGGGGCTGGTCATTTGTTTCCTGTGGCTGAGACTGCCAATTGTTCTTTTATATCTATTTTCCTCTTCTGTGATAATAGAAGTTTTAGTTGGGTACAAAGGTCTCCACCAAGGATTGCATTTTCCTGCTTCCCTTGCTGTTACGTGTGCCCTGTGGCTAAGTCCTGGGCAATGGGTTAGCGAGGAAGGAGAGCTCCCTTTCATCTTTCCCTTTCTCATTGGCTGGAATGCAAACATGATGGCAGGAACTGGAGCAGTCATTTTGGACCACACAATGAAAGCTACACATGAAGGAAGACAGAGCAACAAGCTTGACGGAAGCTGGATACCTGACACCATTTAGCTACCACATCATTGTGGACTACCTACTTGGATGTTTATGTGTGAGAGAGTTCAACTTCTATCCTTTTTAAGCCCCTGTTTTGGGGGTGTCTTTTCCCAGCAGCTAAACCTATATACTTATTACCATTTCTCAGTGGAATGACCACATCTGGCCCATATGGATATGTCTGTCAGTGGTGAGACTGGGGACCCCATGTTTTAGTAGACTATTACTTTGATGGTCACCAATGGATTATTCCTCCTGGTATTCACACTCTCGTGTGGTCTCCACTTACAATAACTCTAAACTTGACTGTGTGACTTGTTTTGGCCAATGAGACATGAACAAGAGTGATGAAAGCAGAGCACTGGCCTGTGGGACTAGTCCTCTGAGATCACTGGCTCTTGGTGTGCTCCTTCACCAAACCCAGCTGTCAGTCTTCAGAAGCCCTACCTGGCCATAGGAGAGGCCGTGTGGAGGAGAACGGCGGCCCCGCCCCGAGCCCCTGCTGACCCTGCACCATCCTGCTTTCCTGTGAGTGAGGCCATCCTGGAGGTGGATCCTACAGTCTGAGGCAGAAATGAGCTGTCCCCACCACACCCTGTCTAAACTGCAGCATTGGGATCAAATAAATAATTGTTGTCTTAGCCACTAACTTTTGGGGCTAGCTTGTTGTGCAGCACTAGGGAAATAAAACACATGTGGATGGCCCAGGCCCTTTGCCCTGTCTGGAAAACTCTGAAAGCCCTGCACTTTCTTCTACACCAACGTGCCGAAAGTGTCTCCCTCACAACTTGAGACTAAAACACTACATAGGAAGCTGCTGATGCTCTGGAAATATGCTGGGTCATCTACCCTTTCCTCCAGAACACCATGCCCCATCCTACCCCCTGCTAGGTAGTTGTCACTTGGCTTCATGCTTGGATTTGTAGTTCTGGAAGTGGGGACAGCTTCCATGGACCACTCCTCCTTTCTTCTAAAGCTGCTGAAGTGCCATGTCTCTTAGACATGAGTTTGAGGGCAGTATCGGTCAGGCCAGGACTGCCTGGGCCAACAATGGACCCCCCTGTGCCCACATGAGTTAGTGTTGAGGGAATGAATGAATGAATGAGTGAGTGAGTGAGTGAGCAAGTGGTGAACAAAAAGTAACTCATCTGCATCAGAGCAGAAAGTCAAGGTGAGAGACGTATAGTGGGGTCTCCAGATTAGACAGGAAGTAAAGAGTCTATATCTAATGAAAACATGCTTTGGAAATATTTTTAACCCTTTTAAAATATAATTATAGTAGCTAACATTATTGAGTTCTTATTTTGTGCCAGGCATTATGCAAAATCCTTTTGCATTGCATTTTTGCAAAATGTTATTGCATTGGTCATCTTAACAACCCTGGGAAGTAAGTATTATAACCTTCACCCCATTTTATAGATGAGAAAATTGAGGCCCAGAGAGGTTAGGTAACTTGCCTAAGTGGGGATGGGAAGATTTGAACTCAGCCTGGCATCAGCACCCAAGGGCAGAGCCACGGCCTGACGAATAGCCGGAGTGCCATATTCCATCTTTGGACATGGCGTACCTCAGGGCACAAGCACCGACCCCTACTCCACCCAGTGCTGCCGGGGCCTCCGATAGCCCAGGGCAGGAGAGAAGAGGAAGGAGAAGGAGGTGAGTCTGGGGTCCTGTGCCCAGCAGCAGGGGCACAAGCACTGGGAACCAGAGATGGCGCTGCCCACCCTGCCCCAGCACCTTCATCGGCTGCTCCCACTCACTCCTCAGAAATGAGCCTGGCCATTCACACATGTCCCTAATGCCAGGTTTCAAGAAAGCCACCTAAATACCTGGTATTTGAGATGTAAAGAGACGGGCCCCCTGTACTTAGTGCTTCGCTAACTTTTCCAATTATAGCACCCTATTTTCCAAAGTCTAAAATGGACATATGTTATAACTGTCTTGGGCCCCAAGGTTTCAGAAACACCATTAAGTCACCTGAAATACAATCGTATATTTTAGACTAATTCCTAAAAGGCCCAGTGGGGTTATATTTAACATCTGCCAGCACTCACACGGATCTGGTCTTTGTTTGCAAACAGTCTGGAGTTTGGGAGCATGAAAAGCTCAGATGGAACCAGCTCTGTGCTGGGATAAGCAGGGGTGTGGGAGGAAAAAAGGTTCCAGACTCAGATGGGCCTCAGGTGGAGGAAGGGGAGATGCAGCCCTGCCATCACAGAGCCCCGATGTGAGGGAGACACACTCCATCCTCAGGGAGCTCCAGTCTGAGGGACACCCAGCCCTGCCCTCAGGGAGCCCCAGTCTGAGGGAGAAAACATAGCCATAGACTCCAGAGAGAGAGCCACGGAAGAGCCAGGGCCCACGAGAAGCAGGGCTCATCCTTCCCCATTCAGCTCCTTTCCTGCGCAGAGAAGCCTGGATAAGAGTTTGAGGGCAGTACGGGTCAGGCCAGGGCTGGGATCCTGGGATAGGAATCAGGACGGAGCCATTCTGGGCCTGGACAGAGAGACCAGAGGTGGGTGGGTGCTCTGCCATTAGGCAGTGACAGCCCCTTACTCCCTGAGTCTCACGGGTCATTCAGAACAGGTGCCTACAGGGTCAGCAAAGTGTCTCTATGGTGCAGTCCAGGTCATGTTTTTCCTGGGTTGGGAAGCAGGCTGCCCTGACCCTCTTAGTGTAGAAAGGCCAAGAAAAGGGGCTTGTCTGGGTCTGAGAAGTCCCCCTCTCAGACTGGGAGCTTTCGCCCTGGGACAGTTCACAAGGGCAGGGGCTCTGGCCGGCCATGTGCACGTGTCATCCCCAGGGCCTGAGACCATGCCCGGCATGCGGTACGCACTCAAAAAAATATTATTGAATTAACTAGAGTCTATTTTCCCTTTCAACACTAATTCAGAAATCATTTCCTACCAAAAAAATATTGATAAGCTTCCCGTACTTTAGTGACAACGACTGCACTGCAGTAAATATAATTCATTTGCAAATACAATCAGTTGGATTCTAACTAGCTACTCTGAAGGGAAAAATGATGAATTTGGACTATTGGAATTATTGTGTAGGAAGCTTTATGTTAGTTGCTTTACAGGAGTCATACACGGAGAGTAGTCCTTTCAGACATTATATCGTTAATCCCGAGGCTTGGGGAAATTGTGTAGTGCACCTGAATTCAGACCTCTAGAAAACTGCACATCAGGGTTCAAGCCCACTCCTGATTTCCACCCCTTCCCCAACTATTTTGCTGAATTCCATGGATTATTTTTTCCAAATAGCTTTGTGATCCAAAAAGTAGTCCCACAAAGATTGTTTCGTTCCTGCGTGTGCCCGAGGCTGGACAGGGTGCTCAGGGAGTCCCAGCCCCTAGCCAGCGGGCCTGGCCGAAGTGCCCGTGACCGTTGACCCGGTCCTTCCACGGCTGCAGTTCCCAGCAAACACTGGCCCTGCCAGCCGGGAGGTAGTGACATCTGTCACCCAGACCGATAACAGACTGCCCTTCGCATCAGAGCTCGTCCAGACTCGCCAGTTTTTCCCAGAAAGTTATCTCTCAGCTCTGAGTCAGCAGGCCCAGCTGGAAGGACAGACGCATCACTGGGTCCATCACTCTCCTGGTTCCCAGGACCATTTGTGGACAGTGGGCATGGAGGGGGCCCACTGCTCTGCCTCGTTCTTTCCCGATTCTTCCCCCACTGCCTTGAAGGGACACTTTCTGCATCTGCTGACACGTTCTTTGTGACCATTCTCATTATCGTGTGTGTGTGTAAAGGTCTTATCATCCCATTATTATTATCTCCTAATATGCATTAAGCACCGGCCATAAATTGTTTCCACTCTTTGTTAAAACTCCACCATTATTACCTTCCTTCTATTGAAAGGAAAGCTTAGGCTTGGAGCTTAGAGAGACCATGCATCTTGCCCAGGCCACTTAAGTGTTAGAAATGTCAGAACCTAGATTGAATCTAGAGCTGTCGGCTCCAAATTCTTGAAGCTAATCTTTTCCAAGACAGTGGTTTATTCAACTTTGCTGAAAGAAATTTTTTTAAGCACCCCTTCACAACAAAGACATGACAGGGAGTGATGCAGCTCTCTGGCATCCGTACGGGGCTGTGAGAGCCAAGAACTTTCCAACAAAGGCTGAAGCCAGCGGCCGCTGGCTCTAGGGGCACAGTCCATGGGAAGGAGCACGGGAGGGAAATTTGCTTTTCACTGTATTCTCTTCATTACCAGTCCTTTCTTTGTTCTTTTCACCTTTTCAAAAACATGTGAAAATAATTTTTAAATCAAACAAAACAGGGCCCCATTGCTGGACCCCCTATAAATCAAGGGTCTCTGGGGTTGGGCCTAGGGAAGCTGCATTGTAATGAGCATCCGTGGCAGGCGCCGGCACCCTCTGACCCTAGCCTCCCAGAAGCCTGAAAGAGCCTCACCCTCGCCTGGCATGCCCCTCTCCCCGGTCCTGAGTCCTCAGCTTGGTACTGCCAGCTCCATGTGTCCTCTCCAACGCCTTCCCGGTCAGATGTCATGAGTGCCAGACCTGCTGATAAAACCTGGCACCACCAACGACACAGCCCCACTACAAGGGGCCCATGTTGCTCTGTGGCCCACTAAAACTCAGAGGTCACCCACCCCCCGGCATCGCCACCCACACACTGGGTGTGCCATCCCCTGGGCCCCAGACCCTGCAGCTTCCAAGGTTAGCCAAGTCTACCTTGTTGGGGTTCCCTCATAAACAATAACCTCCTAACCACGCTGTTTCTGCTACTTGGTTCTTTCGTGTCATCATCTCTCAGAGATCTGTTAACACTCCACAGCGCTGTTGAAGAGAGTGGTGTTGCACTTCCCTGCGTCAGGGGTTGGCACCTACCTGGGAGGGATACGAGAGCATGACTTGGGAGTCAGACATCTGAGACAAGTTCTTGATCTCTGTGATGTGAGGATGGAAGGAGCTGAGACATGCAGAGCCTCAGTCAGGTCCGGCCCCTGAGAAGTGCTCAGTGAATGTTCTCACGACTGTTGCATCGCTTGACTCTCAGGGGGAAGATCCTAAAGGGCAGTGATTGGTGCCTGGGCTCTGGAGTTAGACAACGGGCGTTCACCCCCTGCTTCACATCTTTCCAGCTCCCAGACCTAATTTCTCAAAGCCTCACTTTCCTCATCTGTAAAATGGGGACTACTCCCACCTCATAGGAAGGTAGGATGGCATCTGATTCCAAGCAGATGCTCAGCAAGCGTTCACAGATGAACAGCTGGATGAAGTGGGGCAGAAGGAGGCCCGAGGAGCAGAGGTGCGCTGCCTCCGCTCTGCCTTGGGCTGCCGGAGCGGGTCTATTGGCACACCTGGAGGGGGCAGGGGCCTGGCAGGTCCTGGCCGTCTTTCTCCACAGTACCCAGGGTGACCACGGCCAGAGAAAGACCCTAGGCTGCCCAGGTGTTCATGAGGGGTGAGAAACAGGCCTGCCACCCGGGCCAGGTACATGCCTGTAAGTACCATCTGCATACCCCTCCTGCTAAGGAGCTGGTCCGAGGAAAGCCAACCACAATCCCCCTTGGCTACGTAGTGGGCCCAGGGCTCTCGTAGCAGCAGAGTCGGAGAACGCCTGGACTGGCCTGAAGGAGAGAAGGAACAAGCATGAGAACAGCCGTGTGTGCGGCTGTGCCTGTGGACCTGGGGCTCCTCCCAGCCCTGCTCGCTGGCTATGGGGGCGCTGCGCCCAGGCCCCCAGGTGCCTCCTTCCAGGCCAGGGGAGCCCCTCCAGCCCTTCTTTCGGGGGGGAGGGGTGAAGCAGCCTGGCCTCTTTGCTCTCCCGAGCGGACAGGCGGAGGAAGAGGAATGCTGCAACGAGCCCATTGCCCTGGAGCTAGTTTCCAGGAGCAGAGATTCTTAGGTGCCCATCTGCAGGCACAAGGAACTCATTTATGCCTTAGTTCATTTAAAATATTTTATAAGTTTAGTTAAGCCAAAACTGAAGGTGCATGTCAGGGAGCAAGATTTCAAATGCTTCCCAATTCATCTTTTATTTATCTGTCCAAGCTCCCCTTGTTAGCCTGAAAATTCCGTGAGGGCCGAGAGGCAGGCTCTTGTCTTATTACCACGCCTAGGGAGCAGGTGGGGGAAGCTTGAGTGCGATGCTGTCATTATTAATATCCCCAAAGGCCAACGGGCCAAACAGTAGCCAGATTAACTAAGTACATACGACGGTCTAGGCACCGAAATAAGCACTTCGCAGGTACTAACTCATTGAACCCTCACAACAACTCTGTGAGGTCCCTGCTATTACGATCGTCATGTGTACAGAGGAAGCTGGGGCACAGAGCAGTTAAATGACTTGTCCACAGTCATACAAGTAGGAGGCGACAGGATTCGAACCCCCACGTTCTGAACCCTGAATCCACTTTCAGCCACAGTGTAAGCACCTGGTGGGCATTTGTAGAGTCACTGACTGGCCAACACACGGGCGTGCGGGCACAGGGTGGGGCGGGGCAGAGGGCACCAGGTCTGGGTTTCTGGACTGATTTGGGACTGAAGTCAGCAGCCTGGCATTTGAGGGCCTCTCGGCTCTGGCTCCGACTCTGTCTGCCACCCACCTCGCCCTGCACAAGCAGCCCAGACAGGACATTGCTAGGGCCCTTGCACGGATGCCTTGCCTAATAATCCCTGCCCCCTATGGGAATCTGGCCTCTCCTTGCCACGTCCATCAAGGTCATTCGGTGCAGCCTGGCTGCTGGCTGCTCCCAAGGCACCGGGCCAGGTGTATGTACGCCTCTTTTTCCACCCTGCTTCCTCTGACCTTCTTGAATAATTTGTGATTAAGAACATGGACTCCAGGGTCAGACTACCTGAGTTACAATCCTGGCTCTGCTGTGTGGCCTTGGGCATGTTTCTTAACCTCTCTGTGCCTCATTTTTCCATCTCTATAATGGAAATCAAAACACAGTGCCCTAAGGATGGCTGTGAGGGCTAAATGACTTACATAAAACATGTAAAAGCCTTAGAACTGTGGTACATCTCAAACAACATATAAGCTTTTGTGAATATTATTATTTATATTCTGACCCACCTGTTCAGATCGATGACTAAACAGCCAGCGCAGAGGGAGGAGAGAGTTGGCAGGGCACAGTGATGCCGGCCTAGAGTCAGCCTTGCCAAAACCAGAGCTGAGCTACCAGGACACCCCCTTGCAGTCCTTTGAAGGTGCCCACGGTTGGGGGAGGGGCTGCGAGAGGGTGCTCCCTGCACCCTGGTTCCTGCAGGTCCTGTGCGAGTGCGGTCTCCCACTCCACTGCGCCTGAAAGCCAACATTCATGCATTCAACACCTAGTGCTCAGGCGCACTTGACCACAGGCACCGCTTTCTGATGGATTTCGATGGATTTTAAAAATCTTTGTCCACGTTGTTTATGCACCTAAGAGTCACTCAGCTCTGTAAGGTTCCTTACAAACAGCAGCCTCACTCAGCAGACACACCACGTTCAATTGCCAGGACAGAATTTTCTGGTGCCTCTAGCCACAACGGATACTTCCAGTCTTCCCTAACCCTAACCCTAACCCTAACCCTCCCCTACCATAATCTCCACATCGTTCTGGCCAGATAGGAATGGAACATGACCTTGTAAAAGCACTGACATCCAAGGTTGAGCCCTTTGGTAAACTATGATTGTTTTTAATTTCCCTTGCACTATGTTTTATTTTCCCTGGAATTGATGATGGTCCATTTGGTTGTTTGCTTAATTTTCTATGCGTTTAGAACCACTCTCACTGTATAATAACAATAATAGCTAACGTCTACTGAACACGTTCTATGTGCCAGGACCTCGCTCAGGACTCTCCATGCATTGACTCATCTGACCCTAACGACGGCCCTCTGAGGTTGCACTGCTGTGATCTCATCTTTCAGGTGAAAGAATGGAGGTTCAGAAAGGGTGAGCGACTTTCCCACGAGCCCGGAGCCAGCAAGCGGCAGAGCCAGGATGTGAACACAGGCTGCAGCCACTGCAGGGCCTGCCACCTGGCCCTGGCAGCGCGCCTCACTGCCATCTCCTCCAGGCCCTTCCTTGTCCTTGTGCCCTTTTCTGCCTCAATAGCCAAACCGTATGCTGGGTGCTGACAGGCCCCGAGTCCTGCTCCTCTGCAGACCTGGGGCAGGACTGGACCCAGAAGACCTTCCGGGACTTTCCAGGCTGGTCCTATCTTGGGCAGCCTCACTTGTCCATACGTTCCTTCCCCTGGGCCCCACAGGTGGGAGGCAGGGCCAGGGGTGTGGCTGGTGTGGTTCCGGCTAGCCTTCGGAGGCTCAGAAAGGCTCATTAGTTGCCTCAAGACTTCACTGCCAGGGGCCAGGGGCCTGAATCCAAGGCTGTTCCTAATGTTCTATGCTGCCTCCTACAGGCACAGACTCAGGCACATAGAGACCACACAAATCACACACACTGACGTGCAAATACATATACACACTATTCACATCTGCTAATTATGCACTCGCATTTGCACACGAGCATATTATATACACATATATACAGACACAGTTGCATTTCACATACACACCCACACACACTGATATGTAATACACAGGCATGCCAATTACACATGGATGTACATATCCACAACCATATATTAGCACAGAAACACATTATACAACACATACTACCTTACTTACAAACACAAACCCATATACATTATATACTCAAACATGCAGCATGTACACATATCATACAGACAAAATGACATAAACCTGTAAATATACGCACACATAAAAACATACACTGCACTTACATAATGCATACAGATATTTTTACATGTTAAAACACACAAGTGTTTGTACATGACACACATGCAAATAAACAAACACGTTTGCAAACATATACAAGCACACGTGCACAGCCATAGATGCAAAAACGTTCCCACACTTATGTGCACACACAAATACACACGTGTGCCTGCCTGACCTGGTTTACTGGGCGAGCCATGGGCGAAGGCCTGTGTCCAGGTCCTGCAGCCATTGGCTGAGTTGGGGTGAGTGTGTTTCCTGGCCTCCCCCTTTGGTTAATCACCATGCACCGCCCTGGGACAGAGCTGGGCAGCAGGCCTTACATCAGCAGTGGCAACCAGGGGGATGCAGCCTGTGGAGGGTTGAGGGCCTGCCAGACCTTCCATCTTGCTCTGGATCCCCACCCAAGGCTAGCACTGACCGCACTCCAGGGGAGGCCCAAGAAGCTGCAAGATTGGGTTTTTTCACAAATGAGAAAATGGAGGCTTAGCCAAGCAAGTTAACTTTTGTGAAAGCCTGTTCAAGGAGAGAGGGGATGTGAATGGATCCGTCAGAACCCTGAGCCACCACAGCAGCCGACCCACACCTCTGAGAGCTCAGGCTGCCCGCACTGAAGCTGTGTGCGCAGTAGGTGCTATGCCGTGGCACCTATACGCTGTATGTGGCTGGATAAGGCCACTGACCGGAAGGATACCAGCACTCTAAGGCCAGGGGTCTGACGAGTGTTTGGGGGCTCCAGGGAACCAGACGCAGGATTCCGAGGCAACATAGACCTGTGTGTCTGGGGGCCCTGCTTTTATCACCCTCAGCCCAAATGTCCAGCCTCGGTGTCTACATGGGGCCCCCAGCCCAGGGAGGCCCCAGGCACGGCCCTTCCTCTGCTCCTTCCCCAGCCCGGCCTCCCCACCACCAGGGCACTCCCCAGACGCATTCCTCTCCCTCAGACAGTCATTTCAAGGGCTCCGCGATTTCTTTGCAGGATTTGATTTGCCGCTCAGGCATTTCCTCGAGTGGCCCCTTGGTGTTTGCCCTCATCCAGATGGCATCCAGATGCAAACACCCCCCTCCCCGCCAGCTCCGGCTCCTCAGCTGGGGGAAATTAATTCTGACCCCCACCTCGCACCCACCTCCCGCATCGCTGGCTTTGTGTCTTGAGCCAGGTCAGGCCTCTCAGGCTAACACCTCCGCCTGCTCCTCTCTCTCCAAAGCCAGGGCTTCTGGCTGTCTCATTCTCTGCCTCCCTCCCTGGGCTTTGTTCAATCCAACAGGTAGTTGCTCTGTGAGCCAAAGCAAATGTCAGCACGATAATGAGGGCGGAGAGATGCGGTTGTGGCCCTGGCAAGAAGCGGGGAACAGGGTGTGTGACTGCGTTCGGGGAGCAGGTGTCACACCTGGACCTCCAGCTCAGGTCCGTAGAGATGACCACATCCAGATGAGGAAACTGAGGTGAGGGTGGGGCACAGAGAACAATCGTGCTGATAGCTCCAGACCAGTGTCCCTGTGCAACAGCCACCACATACACAGATCTGCTTGTTTAGTCCTGTGAGCTGGGTGTGATTACCCCCACTTTACTGAGAAGACTGACCCTCACAGAGGTGTAGTAACGCGTACAAGACCACACAGCCATTTAAGTGGCAGAACTTGGCTTTGAACCAAAGGCCTCCACAGCCTCCGGGGCCTCCGGTGGGGCCTGGCTGGGTCAGCAGCAGGTGCAGGCCCTTCGGTGCTCTCCACAGTGCCCTGTCCTGACACAGTGACAGCCTCCCTGGTGAGAAACTTCTCCAGGAGCCTGAGGGACAGTCCTGGGTAGGAATTCCTGTGCCCGGGAGAGCCGTGCTCTTCCTCAGAGGCCAGGCCTTGGGCCTCCCTGCTCTCTACCCAGCACTGACCTCAACCTGGTGGCAGGCCGCAGAGGCCAAGCCCCAGCTGGCCGGCTCTCTGCTGCCCCGAGAGAAGTGGGTGAGGCCCCTGCTGGTCTCCACTCAAAGCCTCTGCTTCCCCTTAAAAGTTAATGTTTACACGCTCTCCACCATGCGGCTGCAATGCGGCTGTGGACATCAAAGTGGCCAGGAGGGCTCCCCTGATCCCAGGGCCCCCAAGTCCCTCTCGGGCTCCAAGTGAGGCCCATCAGACCTCAGACAGCCGAACAATGGGGCGGCTGTGCCATGTCCAGGTGGACTTCACTCTTTTCACTGTGTACAGTCAAGCTTCCTTGACCCCAAAAATGGGGCATCTGGCCCAGGCTCAAGGCTGCAGCACATGGGTTTCCTAGAACCACTGGGCATCAAGTCCCAGAGGTGTGAGGGATGAGGGCCAGTCGGGCTGCTGCCCTGCTGAAACTCGGGCAGCTGTAGAAGGGCCGACCAGGAGGACCCGCCTGGCAATGCCGGGATGGACCTGAGGCGTGTGGACAGTGCCCTGGGCCCACGGGAGACATGCCCACCCCTCTGGTCTCCCCAGCCCCAGACAACGGCAGAGCTGGGCGCACAGGGTACGTTGGGGACAGGGCTGGAACTACTGCTCCCAACGCCTCCCTCAGGTGAACACCCAGGTTGCGGAGGGGTGCATGCCAGCTCTGGCGAGACTCTCTCCTCTCCCTAGTCCCTTTCCTCTGCCTATTGCCCTTCCTTCCAGATTCTGAGGGAGCTTGGTTTTGCAACAGATGGACAGAAAACCTGAGGAATCCAGTAACTCTGGGCTGAGCCCCTCCCCCAGAGGGTCAGAGGTGTGTTTTCACCTGGGAGCTGAGCTGAACTCTGAACCCCAGAGAGCTTCGGGGAGACCCCAGGCTGAGCAGAGGGAGAATCCCCACCTGCAGCCGTGGGATGGCCGGATCTGCGCACTTGGGTGTCCTCAGGTGGGTGCTGCCTGCCAGAAGCGTGTGAGTAAACGTCTGAGGATGACAGTGGTGGTCCGAAGGACAGGACATCATCTCCAGCTGCACGCCAGGGGCCAGGTAGTCTGGGAAGGGACGCCGTGGCCAGCATGCCAGATCTTCCAGGTTAATGTTTGACCTGGGGACATGTGTTTTTCCACTGGGTATTTTTATCCTCTGTACCTGGCAGTGGGCAGCCAGGGGCCCTCCTCTGTGGGCACAGAAGGGAGGGAGGGGGTGCTGTGCTGGGGCTTGGGCAAGGCAGGGCTGCAGAGAGGCCATAGGGGCCAGCTTGGGGGGAACAGGCAGGGGAGAGAGAGAACAGGGTCCAGAGCAAGATAGCTCTCTTCCCCTCAGCCACATCCTGGCCCTGCCCTGCCCTGCCCTGCACCCTCCTCCAGCCCCGCACCCCCTCCCCCTAGCTCTCCTGTCCCGGACAGGAATGGCAGAGGTAAGGGGAAGAGCAAGCTGTGAGGGGAGATGAAGAGAACCTTTCAGGGGTCCACGACTCTTCAGAAAGGTTAAAGATGCACCCCACCACTCCACCTGTGTTACTATCGTCGGTAATGAATCACTCTCAAACCCTGGACAACATAAGTTACGCAATTTCTTCCTTCTGGACACACGATGGTCTCACTCAGATGGTGGGGAGTAAGTTGAAGCTGACGGAGGCCACCCCATCCTTCATGCCATTCTAACGGGAAACGCAGCCTCATTCCCAGGGAGTCCCCAGACTAAGGGGAGGGGCTGTGTCTTAACGTATGACGAGAGTGTTGTCCTTTGCATCCAAGCAGCCCACACTTAATTAAAGACACTCCCTGGGTTGTACGGCCCTGGGCTTCCCAAGCCCTCTCTGTCCCTTGGTTTCCTCCTCGACAGTGGGAGAGTCTGGCCTGAGCTAACTTTATGAAGCTGTTTACAGCCCAGTGGCCACAGAACCCCTCTCACCCCTGCTGGGAACGTAGTAGGGGAGGGAGGTCCAGGGGGCTGCTCAGCCGAGGGCCAGCTGATGCTCCTGTGCCAGCCTTGAGAAGCCAGCTTCCTTCCTGTCTGCACCTCTGGGGCCAGACGGGCTTTCAATTTATACCTGAATCTGGTGGGAAGTGCCCCCCACAAACGTGCCCACCAGCTGGCCCCCAAATCACCAACAGCTCCCAGAGCACTGGTCTGAGGTGAGCCAGGCAGGCTGGCCTCTGGCCCAGGGTCTTTCTCAGAGCCCCCTGGGGGTCTCCCAGGGGAAGGAGTAGGACGGGCTGGGGGAAACCAGTTCTGCCTGAGTGGCGCATGAAGGGCTTCCTGAGGTTGGCAAGTGAGGGTCCCCAAATCAAGGGGGGATAAGCCCTGCCAGAAGAGGAGAGATGTCCGGGGATGGAGTCCCAGTTCCCTCACTGTCCCCCGTGATTGCCGTGGCATGGGGTGCAGGAATGGGGCTGGGGAACAGAGGACTCTCACTTGGGCACAGAGCAGTGGGGCCTGGCCCTGGGTCTGCTGCAGAGCCGGAGGCATTTCTAACTGTGAGATTAGCCTCTCACTGGGGGCGGAGCTTCCTGTCCCCAGCCTACCTTCCTGCAGGTCTGCCCCTCCCAGGCACCCTAAATCCCCAGGAGTGGCCACCTCTCTGTTCCCCAGGATGTGTTAGGTATTGGGTTAGAGTCGCTTACCCACAGGCCTCCCTCACTCCTCCATATGGCCTGGGTGGTAGATTTCTTTATCCCCATTTTACAGATGAGGAAACCGAATAGGAGCATCATTAAACAATTAACCCAAGGTCACGCAGTGTGGCTGGATTTAAACCTAAGTCTATCTGGCTCCAAGTTCAGCTGAGAGATGATATCAGCCTTGCATCCTGTGTATTTAAATCCCAGCTTCCTTATCACCTCACTCTACCAGAGCCCTGTCCCGTCAGCGTAAAGTTTAATATAACTGGCTCCTACAATCTGCTGTCTCATTCTCACCACTTGGAAGTTCTTCCTGGTGTCTAACCTTCGATGTCTCCTGCTGTCTCTTACCCAGAGGTCAGGCACAGTAGAGCAAAGATGGTCCCCTGCCCTATGCCCTGCCTTTAAAGATATTATTCATTTATTTTTATTTTTTTTTGAGATATGGGAAAGGAGGGAGAAAGATAGGGAGAGAAATATTGATGTGAGAGAGAAATATGGATTGGTTGCATATGTGCCTCAGTCAGGGGCAGTACCTGCAACCCAGGCATGTGCCCTGACTAGGAATTGAACCGGCAACCTTTCGCTTTGCATAATGACGCCCAACCAACTGAGCCACACTGGTCAGGGCTCCCTGTCTTTGGAGTCTAGAATTCCTCAGGCACTCCTTTGTGGCTCTGAAGGGTGGGTCTCTCCCTTCAGATCCTGGCTGCAGAAGCAGGAGTCCCAGAGACTAGGGGCAGAAGAGGCCCTGGATTTGTACTGGGAGATGGAGATGTTCTCTTGGGCCACCTCACAGAGGAGGCAGGGCCCTGCCTGTGGCCCCTTCCATTTCCTGCTGAGTCCAGGACAGGTAAGGAACGAGCCAGGATGAGTGCAGGGACTGTGAGACCCTCAGAGGGTCCTCGGCTTCTGATGCTGATTCATTCTCCGGGGGAATTTGAGGCCGTGTCCCCGGGGGCACCAAGGAGTCCTGGGATCCGGAAATCCCCACGTGGCCATCGCACCCCTGCAGAGAAAGAGGCCGAGGGGAACGGACTCAGGCTTGCACCCGTTCCCTGAAACGGGGGAGTTCGGTTCCTCATCGGGTGAGAAGGAAGGGGGAATTCCAAAGACCTGGCTCCAGGGTCCTGGCGTTGGACCCAGATCCTCCATTTCTTAGAAGACTGCTGCTTTCCGGGACAGCCCTCCCGACTTCTGGCCTCGCTGGAGGGGGACACAGTTAAGGAGACACAGTTAAGCTCCTATGGCTCCTGAGACATTGGCTAGAGAAAGCTCCTTGCCCCTGAGTGTGCACAAACCCCCTCTTCCAGGCTGCCTCACCCCCAAACCCCAGCACCAGAGGACGAGCCTCCCCACCCCCAGGCCACCTCATCTAGAGAAGGGTGATTGGCTCACACCACTGTTGGAGGAGGGGCAGCCTGGCCCGTCATTACGCTCCTCTAGGCATCCTGAGTCCCCTTACTCCCTGGTCACTGGTCGCTGGTTTTCTCTGCCCTGAGCTGGGGTACATGAGAGATTCAGAGCAGGGACAGACAGAGGCCTTGGAGACAGGACACACATGTGCGTGGATCACAGGCCAGGTGCCAGTGCTGAAGAGAGCAATGAAACTAGCTAACATATCTTTGGCCCTTCCAAAATGGGGCGCTTAATATAGACTGACCCACTTAATCCTCACAACCACCCTATAAAATCAGAACTATCATGTCCACATTTTATGGATGAGGAAACTGAGGCTCAGAGAGGCTAAGCAACTAGGTCAAGGTCTTACAGCTTGGAAGCAGAGCAGGAACAAGGTGGCCCACCCCAGAGACTGCATTCTTACCCTCCACATTGGCACTGCCCACTACAGCAGCCACTAAACTCGGGGGACTATTTAACTCTGAAACAATTCAAATAAAACACAATTAAAACTTCAGTTCCTCTGTTGCACGAGCCAGCTTTCAAGAGGCTAGTGGCTACCACACTGGACAAGGCAGATATGAAACATTTCGGTCATTGCAGAAAGCTCCACTGAACACCACCAGTCTGCAGTCTACTGCCTCCCAAGAACCGAGATGGAGCAATGGAAAATCATCCTTCAGTTGATAGAATAAAATAATAATTAACATTCTGATAATAATGGCTATAATTTACCAAGCTTCCTACGTGCCAGGCACAATGCCAAACTCATAATCCTTACTCAATCCCAGGCCAGGGAAGGTTACCCAGGGTCACAATTGCCAGGAAATGCATCCAGGTCTGGGTGACCCAGGTCCCATCGGGTCCGTCCCCCTCAGGCTCCACCCCCTGCTGTGCCCCCCGGAGTGTAGTAGGAGGCCCTGGAGAAAACAGGGGAAGGCAAATGCAGACATTTCACAAGAACAGGGATTAACTAAATCAGCCCATAATGAACATCATCTCGTTTTCCCCAGCCTGGCCGACCAGAACATTGCACTAATGAGGCAAGGTCTCAATGTTGAGCCCTAGGAGCATCACCTCACAGAGAGAAAGTCTCATGCCCTGCCCTGAGGACTGCATCACAGATATTGTAATTAGAAGACTGGGAGACTGCGGATGATGTTTCGGTGCAGCTCGCGCCCTGCTCTCAGAGGCCCAGCGCAGGGCAAGTTGCCATAGTGGGAAGGGCTGGGGAAGCAGCCATTGCAAGGCTGGTGCTTGTGCATCTTCTGGACAGTGGGGTTGGAAATATCTTCCTCCTCTAGAAAGGACAGGGTCAGCAGAGGTGAGGTTAGAACACAGCTTCTGAGACTTTGTCTTCTGCAGCACTTTTGGGGGTTGGGAGTTTATAGGGAATTTTGAGGGCTTGACTTGAGTGGGGAGGTCTGCCTTTAGTATCCCATAAGGATTGCTCTGTTGTTGGGAAAGTTAGCTTCAATTTTGTGTCAACCTCCACATGTCATCTGGGGAGACAAGGCCAGTGAGTGGCAAGGGCAGACAGGTCAGCAGGGAGGGGGCCTCCTCTGCAGGCAGACCTGAAGTGACGAAGACACAGTGCCTACACAGGGCCAGGCACGTGGAAGGTCTCAGTAGATGTTGGTTCATTTCAATGATCTCTCTTCTTTAAGCAACTTTTTCCTGGGCCAGCACACCGCCAGGTCTTGGGGGCTCTGAGGATGTAAACATTATGCCAGAGGCGTGACCCAGTGACTGGCTGTGTGATCAGGTTAAGCCCTGCTGTGCTGTGGTAGCCAATAAACTCTGACATGTCAGTGGATTCAACCACAAAGATTTATTTCTTGCTCATACAATTTGGCCAAGTCAGACTGGTGGGGGTTCTGCTCCACATAGTCGGCTGGGCACGCTGGATGTTGGATCCATCAGATTTCAACCCATGGCTTCCATGGTTGTGCCTGCAGGGGCAGAAATGAGCAGGAGGGCCATGCCCTGGCTCTTAATGCCTTGGCGCAGAAGTCACAGACAGCTTCTGCATTCACGGCATGTTGGCCAGAACTAGTCCTGTGGTCCCACCTAATGGTGAGGGGGCTGCTGAGTGTGGGCGCACGTGAATACGTGGTGAGTAGTAAATGTCTCTGCCACTCCACAGCCTGCCCTCTCAGACCACCCCCTTTGTTTTCCATAAAAGGACTCTGAAGTGTCTTATAGTTCTGGGATTCCAGGTCTTCGTGGAATATAATAACAATAACAAATTTTCTTAAGTATCTTACCTAAATGCTGAGAGTCCTCACTTATGTTTAACCCTGCCCTTTCAGAGGTGAATATGATATGTTTTAAACCGAACTGGGTATTGTTTTAAAATATCAAAAGTAAGTTGACAACTCGGTTTTAAAAACGGGCAAAGATCTGAACAGACAGCTCATCGAAGGATATGTACAGGTAGCAAACAAGCATATGAAAAGATGCTCACTGTTGCCCGGCGGTGCGGCTCAGTTGATTGGAGCATCGTCCCGTAACCGCAAGTTCTCAGGTTTGATTCCCGTCGGGCACATGCTGGGTTGTGGGTTCGTTCCCACTCCAGGTGTATACAGGAGGCAACCAATTGGTGCTTCTCTCTCACACTGATGTTTCTCTCTCTCTACAAGTAATTAAAAAATATCCTCAGGTGAGAATTTTTAAAAATAGAAAGAAAGAAAAGATGCTCACTGTTATTTGTCATTACGGAAATAAAATTAAACAACAACTAAAAACTACTATATGCTTATTAGAATAGCCAGCCCCCTCCCACCCACCCCCAAATCAACAATATCAGCCGCTGGTGAGGATGTGGAGCAACGAAAACTCTCATTCATCCCCGATGGGAGTGCAAAATAGCATAGACTCTTTGGAAAAACTTTGTAGTTTCATACAAAACTAAACATAGTCTTACTGTGATTCAACAATTGCTCTCCTAGGTGTTTACTCAACTGGTTTTTAAACTTACGTTCACTCAAAAACCAGCATGTGAATATTTATAGCAGTGATTTATTCATAAATGCCAAAAATATAATTGCCAACATAACCAAATGTCTTTTAATAGGGGTGTCCTTTAAGAGAAACACACTGTGGTACATCCACACAATTTGACACTATTTAGCAATAATAAGAAATGAACTATCAAGCTACCCAAAGGCATGGGTGAATTGTAAATGCATATTTCGAAGTGGAAGAAGCTGGGCTGAAGAAGCTACGTACATGTGGCATTCTGGAAAGGCAAAACCATAGAGATGGTGAACAGGCCAGTGGTTGTTGGGGGCTCGGAGTGGGGAGAGGGATGACCAGGGGACACCGGGGGGTTCTCCAGGGCGATGGGACTACTCCGTGTGGTACTGAGATGGTGGGTACATGACACCGTGACTATAAAACCCACAGAGCTTTAGAGCATAAAGAGTGAGCCTTGATCTATGCAATTTTTAAAATCATTTTGGATGTTGAGAGATGACAGGATAGATTGCAGAATGGGACAAAAGAATCTAACTGTGTTCCAAAAACATAAACCATTTCACTGAAGGGGGTGGGAGGAAAGCGCTGACTAAGGACTGTGGAAACGAGTGGTCTGTAGGACCAAAGACAAAGAAGCGACCGAGCACTGTACTCTAGTTGACAAGGTTGTTTCCCATGAAAATTGGGTTTAACAATGAAATAATATACATGTATACTGGAAATGAGCAATTACAGTAGGGTGGTTGACAGAGGGGTGGGAGTCACTGTTAGGGTGAAAGGTTACAGACAGCAAGGAGGCAGAAGGCTAGCGAGATCCGTGCGGACTAGAGTTGGGGACATCAGTAGAACTCACGGTTCGCCTAAACAGGTGTAGATGGCTCTGTAAGAAATACCTGCTAAAAAAAAAAAAAAAAAAAAAAAAAAAAGAAGTGTTGTATATACGTGGTTAGCACAGGCATATCTTTTTTTATTGCACTTGGCTTTATTGCACCAGATATTGTTATCCATTTATTTATTTTATAAATTAAAGGTTTATGAAAACCCTAAGTCAAGCTAATTTACTGGCGCCATTTGTCCAATAGGTTCAGACGATGATTAGCATTCTTTAGCAATAAAGTATTTTCCAATAAGCATTTTTAATTAAAACATGTACATTGCGTTTTCAGACGTAACGCTGTTGCACACTTAATAGACTGCAGCACAGTGTAAACATAACTTTCCTGCGCACTAGGAAACCAAAACACTCACGTGACTCGCTTTATTGCAGGAGTCTGGAACCGCACCTAAACGTCTCTCAGGCAGGCCTGTGTGCACACATACATCTCCTTTCTCTGCCAGCTGGGAGGGTCTACAAGCAACCACACCCCAGCAGTGACAAGCAGATCTTGGTTTCTAGTACCATTCTTCACTTAAAGAAATCAGGGCTCCTTCCAGAAAGGCTGATTCTAAGACTGGGGCTCGAAATAGACAAGATGAGCCCAGAGTAAATAAAGAAGTGCTCAAAAACCCCCGCAGGCACCAACCGAAGGAACTCCCAGTGGCCAAAGATGGGACAGTTTGAGAAATGAAATAGTAGTCTTGGATTATAACCCCAAGTACAAAATAAATTTCCATGAGCCCATACTGATAGAAACAAATTGAATAATCCAATGGGGAAGAAGAGACAAATCTCCTGGGCAGAAGAATCCCAAATGATTATGTGGATGCTCTACTCCACAGCAGCGGGCACAGAGCGCCCACTGTGTAAGGTCCGCACAGAGACTTCCTTCCGAAGAAGACAGCGTGGAGAGCGGAGGGTTCCGAGCGTGGCTTTATGGCGGAGGAGGCCGGCAAGCCCCAGTGGCCCTGCCCGGTGACTGGGGCTAACACCCTAGCGTCGGCGGGGATCAGTCACACTGACAGAACATACCCATGCGGTGATGTGAGGGGAATGGTATGCTACCTCTCTGGTCTTCTGCCATATACTCCTAGCTGGAGCCCAGTCACGAGAAAAACATCAGACAAACCCTAACGGAAGAACGTTTTGCAGAATTCCTGACCAGTCTTCTCAAAGCTGCCAAGCTTATCAAAAACAAGGGAACGAGGAGCCTAAGGAGATACGATAACTAAAAGCAATGTGGCATCCTGGAACAGAAAAAGAATGTGAGGAAAATATAAGAAAGTCCAGATAATGTATGAGCTTTAGTTGACAATAATGAATTGATCTGATTTTATTAATTGTAACAGATACAGCCTACTAACGAAGGCGTCTGTCACAGAGGGACTTCAGTGTGTGGGAACTTTCTGTATTATCCTCACAATTTTTCTGTAAATCTAAAACTTTTCCAAGTAAAGAGTTTATTTTTAAAATGTTATTTGAAATCAAGTCAAAAGACTAATGTGACGGATTAAATTGGGTTAAAAAAGCTTGGTTCAGATGTGATGAGTTGGATTGACTTTAAAGTGCTTATGAATGAAACTGCTGGAGGACGGGCAGGAGCATTCTGCAGGCAGGGGTGTGTCCGGGCCGGGCGGACAGGGCGGGCACGGCCTGGGCCCTGAAGGGGAGGGGCGGGCGGCAGGACAGGACAGGGACGCAGGCTTGGTTTGGGCCTCCATTTTGTACCTTTTGATAGAAATAAAATGTAGAACAAAAATGCACTGAACTAGTAGCAAGATCAGAATAATTGCTCCTCTGAGGTAAAGTGTTTGAATGATAACCTCATTCACATGTGTAAATTCTTCTTTTTATATTAAAATCAAACTCCCCATCCGACCAACCTAACAGAGGACAGGTTGCTCCTTGTTCCCTGGGGTGTGCGGTCAGCGGGCAAGGTGGTGCAGCGGGCAGAACGCAGACGCCGGAGCCCACAGCCGGCTGTGTGACCTGCAGCCTCCGTTCCCCATGGCTATACCAGCGCCGGAAACCCCCACTCACCAGGTGCTGATGGGAAATCGCCAAGAATGCGTGTGAGTTAACAAGGGCAGCGTCAGGCAGAGCAAAGGCCTTCAATTAACGACGGCGACTGTTCATGGAGCAGCCGGAGGACGAGCAGGTTAATCTGGATAGCCCGGATTGGACTGTGTAGACAACGGGAGGGAGAAGGCCTTGTCACCTGGGCCGTTCAGGAAGGCCTATCCTGCAGGGCCCTGGCATGTGAATGAGCAGGAAGGGGCAGGGGGTGCCCTGCAGGCACAGGAGTTACCGCGGCAAATGCGGGAAAGGCAGCCCAGGGACAGGGCAGAGGAGGAGAGGGAGACCTGGAGGGTCTGGGGGAAGGCTTGGAGCTGGGCAAGACCCCCACCCTGCTGGTAAATCCTCTAGTGTTTATCAGCCTGGGTAGTCTCTTCGGTGACCCTGGTACCTTTTTACCATAAGGTAGTCGGTGGCACACACACGGTGGAGAAAGAAAATGGACCAAGGCTCAAGCCTGCCCCTGGGGTAGAGAAGAGCCCTACTCTGAAATGAACCCAGGCGAGTTCTCAGCAATATTTCCTTGGGGTGGTCTGAATGGCCACTGCCACCCTTAGGGCGTTTGCCCCCCACCCCCCAACCTGTTGCCTGGTTCCACAAAGGCCTTGAGCCCCAGGTGGTCCAGTCCACCCCCAAATGGGGAGGGGCTCTCCATCAGTGGGGGGGCAGACTCTGGCGGGGGGGGGGGGGGGGGGCTGAGGACAGGGCCAACCCCACCTTCAGACTGGAGGCCCTGGGGGCACGGGCTGGTCCTTCCCACATGCTGGGGGCTCTCGGAAGCAGGCCAGAGTCTTTTCCTCAGCTTGTCCCCCAGAATCCGATGTGGAGATCCGTTCCAGTGCATACTTGGGATTCAGGGACAAAAGCTCCTGCTTACTCAGAAAAAGCATCCTCCACAAATTGGGCCAAATGACAAGGGCTAAAATAAAACCAAAAGGGGATTTTCTTGTTCTTCTACTTTGCATAATTTCAAAACACATTTTTCTGGTCCGAAAGGGGATGCCTCCCCCAGACCCCGAGTTGAGTGGCAGCAGGAAAGTGACAAGGAGCTGGCTTTTGGCCAAAATAACTCCCTCTCCCATCGCCGTGGCCCACAGGGCTGCGGCAGACCCACCCACCCCCACACGGTTTCCTGGGGCCGCCAGGCTGAGGCCATCGTAAATAGTTTTAACTGTGTTTATGTAGCAGTAACATGCCCGTTACCTTTCACGGCGACCAGCATTCCAGAGGGCAATCGTGGGTGATTTACCTTGCCCCTAGCGGCTGCCAGTCCTGCAGGGGGTGGGTGGCCTCCGGGGACGGCCGAGATATCCCTGGATGACTGTTTTTAAAGAGCGGCACCCACCTTGCCATGGTCCACCACGTGTGTGTTCCAATCTGAGGATTCCTCACCAGCCTAACCAGGGCCCCCTGAGGAGCGTGAGCGGTGCTGTCCGAGGCCAGACCCTCCCCTCCTCTTGTCTCTCTGGCCCGGACGGCCTGTGTTTGGAGCTTGCCCGTCATGTTCACAGAGATGGACGGATACATGCTCCAGTCCCACTCTTGGCACTGGCCCTTGTTGCCCGCTACGGCAGCAGCTGGGATACTGACCAACTAACCTTTGGCCAGCTCTTACTAGGCACTAGGCATGAGGTTTTGTGCCTTATAGCTCATGAAGGAAGTGCTACTGTGAGCCCCTCTCACAGACCCCAACACTGAGAGAAGAGAGTGTAGGTAACTTGCCCAAGAGTGCACAGTGAGTGAAGGGCAGAGTCCAGGCTTAACCTGCACTCCTGCCACCACGCTTCTCCACCGGTCCCGTGCTGGGTGTGCTGCCCCAGCAAGTCTGGCTCAGGGACGGGGCGTGCTGACTGGCTGGGAGATGGAGCCCGGGAAGCAGAGGACTGCTGAGCCAGGGCAATGCGTGCACTCTGTGGCACGCATCCACACACGTGTGTCCATGTGTGTGCAACTGCACACCGAGTGGGCCGGGTGCCTCCACAGAAATGTGCACATATGCACACATCTCAGGCACACGTCCCCACCCACATGTGCATACATCCTGTGTGTATGTAAGCACCCACACAACACATGGTGCTTTTCTGTATCTTTACCCTTTATAACACGAGTCCAGCCTATACGTGTACATTCCACACACATGTGTCCCCACATGGACAAACATACATGGGGATGTGTACACCGAAACTCACATGTGCATGGAGTGTGTCCCCCGACTCTGCTGAACAAGAGGGCATACGTCCTCTACCTGACCTCCAAGCTAAGTGTTATCCCTAAGACAGATGAGGCCCAGATGAACGTTCTATCATATTTCACGCGTTCATTCGGCCACTATTTCCTGAGCACCCACCGTGTGCAGGGCCTCGTGCTCAGGCTACGATGGAAGACACGAGTCAGGGCTCCACTCAGGCCTCTCGGAGCACCCTGTGCAGGGCAGAGGGGGCCATGAGCCAGTGGACACAGTCATGCCTGTTGCCCAGAGTCAGCCTGGGACACGCAGGCTCAGAGTAGGCTCTCGACTCCTCTCTGGTGACGGCATGGATATCGAGTTGCCTGCCCAGTTCTAGGCACCCACAGGATCCTGGACTTTCCCGTAGGCTTAAGGGCTGTAGGTGGCAGAGCCAGGGACTCTGGCTCTTTGGAAGGGCCTGGAGCTCTCTCCAACTTGCTTCCAGCGGAAGCATCAGCACAGCGTCTCTGAGCAGCCAGGCAGAGGTGAGTCATCAGGCAGACCCGTGCTGAGCGTGCCTGCCACCCCAGCAGTGTGCTGCCCTGGCCTCGTCCGCAGCGTGAGCCTTCCTGACGCTTGCCCCTCTGCCAGCCCTGCTGTGCCCTGCACTGTGGGTTACACAGGCCCCACCCAGGCAATGAGAGGCCAGACCTCTTACATGGTATCTACCACCCGAGTGTCACGCCAAGAAGAACCCTGAGCCGGGAGCCGGTCAAACCACCCACTGGCCTGGACCAGCTTCACAGACGTGTAAACTGAAGGACTCGTGCTTCCAAGGGCCACAAGCTTGGTTTAATGCTTTGCTGTTGCCAACTCAAAATGCTTAACAGTTCTGAACCAGAGCCCTGCATATTATGTAGCCAGGCCTGCCGCTGGCCGAGGCTTTCTGTGGGTGAGACTGGCACGGCCCTGCCACCCCCTGCCTTTCTGCTGTTCCTGCCGCTGCCAGTTAAGCCTCCTGCCCTGGGCTGGCCCAGGCCGCTGAGATGTGGGCGGTTGTGGTTTCCTGACGCCCACAGTGCGGCCGCAGTATTTGAAGACGCACTTCACCCATGTCCTCAGACTGTGTTCCTTCTGTCGCCCAGCCTGTGGTGGCGCTTGCCAGTCCCTGCCCTAGGGTGGCCCGCCTGCTGCCACCCAGGCCATGAGAAGCCAGAAGGGGGGGGGGGGCCTCAGCCCACACTCAGCTTCTGGTTCAGAGCCCACGAGGGACAGCCCGGACCCACCTTCATGGACGCCAGCTGTAAGTTTTCTCAGTCTCAGTTGCCTCAACTGTCAAATGGGCATTAAGAGGTCCTCCCTGCAGTGTAACTGGCAGATCTGGGTAACGCACGAGCGGCCCCCACGAGACCACCTGCCGCAGAGTGGCTCCTGGAGAGCACTTAGTTTCTGTTGCTCCTTAGTTCGGCCCTAAGTGCTGCAACAAGCGGAGCCAACAAAACCAGCCCCTACAAACAGAGCTCATACTCTCAGTGGGGTGGAGGTTGGAGGTGTGGAGGTGGCAGTAGGCAGCAGTGTAAGGCACTTAACTGGACTGCAGACAGAATATTGGGGTGCAAGCTCAAATGGTGGGGAAACCAAGGCCCAGGGAGAGGGTGTGACTAGCACACACCCAGACTCAAGAGTCCTATTCCTCCACTCACCTATACCGCCAATGACAGGCTCGTTGTGTCCTTTGTCATGCAGAAGAGACGGCAGTCCTGCCACTCAGCAGCTATGAGACATGTGAATAGTTGTGTCCCAGGCCCTATGGTCAAGGCATGAATTGGGGTCTTCTTGACAGGTTGTGGCCATCATCCATGCCTTTCCCCACCCCTTCAGATCACTGGGTATTTACTAGGTACCTCTGTGTGTCCATCACCTGCAAAGGCTCAACGTCTATCCCTGGGACACACCCCAGCAGTCCCCATGGGACCATCCCAAGCTCATAGACAGCCTGGCCTTTGCCTCCTCGGAGTGGTGACAAGAGGGAAAGTGACTCCACTTCTGTGCCCCATGGTTCTGGGCACCACCGAGTAAGTCTGAGGCTCATCCACAGGGAAGGGACCTCCGGCTGCAGGCCCTCCGTGCTCATCACCCCTTCTCATTCCCAGACCCTCCTCCTGCCCGACTCATGGGGTCACTCCCTTTCCAAGGCCCAGCCCACTCTGGACGAGGTTCGGTGAGGACAGGCTAACCGAAAGCAGAATTGAAATAGTGCCCGGTGGTAAAGGGAAGTCTGGGCAGCCCCTGGAGGGAGTGTGAGCCGGGCAGTGGCGCAGCAGCGTCTCTTCAGACGCTCACGGTGCCGGGAAGTGGAGAAGGGGCTGCGGGGGCGGTGGTGGCACAGGCAGGGCTGAGAAGGAGCTGCGGCACACCGGACACCTGCCCGTGGGAGCCGGAGCTCTACAGACGGGTGGGGAGGCTTTCGCAGAGGTTTGGAGGGAGAGCCCTTGCCCTCCCACTGGCCGCACCCCACGGCCTGGGCACGTCCATCCTTCCCTTGGTTGATTTCTTGTGTGGCTGGTGGTACCCAGGGCCTGGAATTATTCAGCCTGGGAAGCAGGCAGTGAGTCTCTCGTCTGCCCCAGGTCGCAAAATAGGTTATGTTTTTTTATTAGCTGTCCCTTGTTAACTCATAATTGCAATCATGTAACATTTAATAGAGACACGAAGCAATTCCCATCACTGCCCCACAATCGGTCATTAAATGGAGCAGCTCATAAAAAGAGCCGTTAAAAACAAATTCTGGAAAAAGGGAAAGGAGGTGATGCAAGCCCTGGTTAACAAAGGCCGAGGGTGAAGGAGGCGTGAGCGGGTGTGAGCGGAATAACCCAGCCCTGATAAGCCACCGAGCAGAGCCAGCTGCTCCCTCCTCCCTCTGCCGCCTGAGTCAGAGGAGACGGTATGTGTTCAAAATTGAACAATGTAATTAGCAGGTTGCATCATGCCTCTCGATTATAAATTACAATGGGTATAAAGAGGGTGGACGGTGAAGCAAGGATTAGATGGGTAACCCAATCCTGGTGACCGGGAGGGGTGCGGGCTGGGAACTACCCCTAGCAGCCCCTGCCTACGCTGTCACGGGGCAGGGACTAGGCCTGCTCACTGACTGCTTTGTGTGCCCTGGGATAATGATTTACAAACTTGAGGAATCACGAGGTGTGAAAAGAAGATGACCCGCTTAACCCAGCCATTGTCTACCTGCGGCTGGAATGCCCAGTCCCCCACCCACCCCGGTGCACCTGTGCACACGGATGCTGTTTGAGGATGTCCAGGTGAGCGGCCCTCACGGGAGCTGGGCAGATAAGATCTAAAGGGGCTGAGCGGCGGGTTTGGAGACACCATCAAAGATGACTGAGGCTCAGCAAACAAAGATGGACCGCGGTGATTCTCTGAGGCTTCTCTCCGTGGAGAGAGGTGGGGCAGGGGCACACACACAGGCTCTGAAGAGCCAGCTCTGTCCCGGGGGCCAGGAACATGGATCAACCCCAGACTTTGCCACCAGCAGGCCCTGGGGGACTGGGCAAGCCATTTCCCATCTCCCAGCCTCAGTTTCCTTACCAGGCCTTGCCACAACTGGCAGTGTGACCTGAGACCTCACTTTCCACATTTAACATGAGAGACAATCTTTCAAGTCCACCTCGGACCTTCTCTGGGCCCAGGATGAACTGCCTTGCTGAAAGCTAACCAAATAGCCAGCTAACCTGTACCTTGGAGACCAGGTTGATGGGACCAGGTGGCTCTGCAATCTGAGCCGAGTGAGGCAGAGGGAAGTCACGCGGCAGGCTCAGGCACGCGGCAGGCTCAGGCAGAGCAAGGTGCTGGTGGCACCGTGCCCCCGGGCCTGTGGAGACACACCCTTTCCTTCTGCCTGGTGGCAAAGATTTGTCCTTTTGGTCTGGCCTTTGCAAACAGCATTTATTCCACAATGTTTTCTTAACAGCCCCATTCTTACGCACAGGAAATAATCCCATTAATTTTATTATCTCTGCAGAGGAAGAACAAGGATATAGATTTGCCCTTAAGTTCAATGAACTCAGTTCTTGAAAGGCAGACCAGAGTGGAGGAACTGACTGCCCCATGGGAAACTCTCTCTGAACGAGGCTCGGCCCCAGACGGTTTCATTCTGAGTACAGGAAAGGGATCGCAGCTGCCCCTGAATGCGGCCCTCAGCCACTCAGGAGTCTCCATGTCTCCTCTCCGGGACTCAGTTTCCTTGATTCCGAATTGATGGAGAGGAAGAGGTGCTGTTAAAAAGTAGGTGGAGACTGGGCTGGAGTCCCAGCAAACACTGCTGCACCCAGACCCCAGCCTCACCCCAGGCTGCTGTTACACAGGCCTCCAGTCCCAGCCCTTGGGCCCCTCTGCCCCTCCGCAGCCACTGGGCCTTGCTGAAACTTGCGACTCTGATCACACTCTGCCCCCACTTACGGTACTGAAGGCACCTACCTTCCTCTCCAGACACTTCCCTCAGTGTGAGACCCACATTCCCTCTGCCCTGGGTCGCTTCCCAGCACAGCAGCAGGCACTTTCACACCTCCACACCTTTCTGCAAGCTGTTCCCACTGCCAAGTTCACCCTTCCCCTTGTTCAACTGGCCGGTTTAGATTCAGCCTCTAGGATCCCACTCTCGTATCACCTCCTCCCAGAAGCCCTCATTCTGGTACCCTTCCTGTGTCCCCCAGCCTGAGCAAGGCTCTATCTTAGCAAGTGCCAAGCCAGACTGGAAAGCGGTCCCCGTGCTACGCCCCCACTCGGCCAGGAGCTCCGTGGGGGAGGAGCTGGCTGCCCCACACCCTCGGACAGCCAGTGCTCAGAAGTGTCATCCTTGGTGAACTGCTGCCTTTTTCCACACGGGGAAGAGGCAGATGTAGCCTGAGGCCTGGGGCTGGGGAGGGGGTGGGGTGAAGTCTGGAAAATTTGCTCATTCATTCACTTACTCATTTGTGTAATCTGAATACACGTAATGAGCTGGAAAAGGAGCAAAGGACCGCACCCATCAGCTTTGAATACGTCCCTGAAGGCACTTACAGGCTCCCCAGAAGCTCCTGACCTCAAGGGAAAATGCCCCTGAAGCCACGCCCCAGGGGGCACAGTGGCAGTGGGGGTCTGCACTGTCTGCTGAGCCTGGCAGGGCCTGCACCCGATCTGCAGTTTCCCGGCTCCTTCAGGCAACAGCAGCCGGTGTGAGGAGGTGGTGACAGGAAGGGGCAGCGGGCATCTGGAGGCACCTTGTCACCTGTCAAGAGCTCCCAGCATGTCCTCCAATTGGTGAGGCAACTGTCCTTGTGTCCGCATTGCCCAGGCAGGTGACCACACTGCTCCCACGTCAGCATGACATTGGATCCCTAAGTTGTGATCTCATGCAGGCATCTGTCCTTGGGTCCTATCTGCTTCTGAGCTGAGAACCCAAATGTCAGCAGAGATCTAGCAGTGCCTGGACACCCTTCCTGGCAACGGCTGAGCAGACAACAGGTACTGTGTTCCCATTTGATCTGACAGGAAGCTGGACTCGGAGAGTCCAGTGGGCGGAGCTCCCTGAGATCACACAGCATGCGGGGTCTGACTTCGGCCTGTAAAATGCATCCTCTCCTCCTTCTCCACCCTTGGGGGTTGAGCCATGCCCCCTACTTGGTCTTTACCATGTCCGGTGTAGGTGGAAATGTGTACGACAATAATAATTAGATATAATAGATACCTACTATGTACCTGGCATAGTTAAGTACTTTATTTTCATTCAATCAATCGGTAATACTATTTATTGAGTGCTGGGCACCATTCTAGGTGCTGGGGATATGGCAGTAAGCAAGGCAAACAAAGTCCCTGCCTGCCCTCAGGGGAGCTTACCTTCCAGCAGGAGACATAGAATAAGCTAAAAAGTAAGTTAACAGAAAATAGTCCAGATGGTGACAACTCAGTCAGGAGAAGGGGGCGATCAGGGAAGTGTTTGATTTAGTAGCATGTAAGCAAATCTGGAAGGAGCCGAGAGAGACAGCACGGGACCATCTGAGGGACAAAAGTGCTAGGAGGCGGGAACAGTAAGTGCAAAGGCCCTGGGGCAGGAACAGGCTTGGCGTTTAGCGTGCAGCTGGGAGGTGGCAGTGCTGGAGTAGGGTGAGCGAAGAATAGAGCACAGAAGATGGGACACTGGGTTAGGTGTATGCTGACTCATTTAATATCACAGCAGTGCTGAAGCCCGGGAACCAGTGTTCTTTCCTTTAGCGATGAGGAAACTGAGACACAGAGAAGGAAGGTAATCTGCCCAAGTCACAGAGCAGGCATGTAACTCTACTGATAATATGTGACCCTCCAAAATGGCCCAGAGCACAGGTTCCCAGTCCCAGGTATGAATTAGAATCGCTCAGGGAGTATATGAAGAGTCTAAATGACCAGGCTCCTAATTTTAACAAGTTGACTAGGTGATCCTCACGGAATCTTCACGACCTTAGCTTTGGTGAGCCACTGAGCAGGGGCTGTGGGCAGGCTGGGCTGAGGGAGTAAGCACTGGGCCCGGAGCTGTTCTTCGACCTCTGAGCGGCTGCAGTCTCTCTGAACCTCAGTCTCTTCATCCGTGAAATGAGGGGGTTGAACTCCAGCAGTGAGCTCCCCACTTGTTTTTCAGCAGTAGACTCCTCCATTCAATCAGTCTTAGGTGGAGCCTCATTTGAAGACATGGGGCGGGGTTCAGGCCATTACCCCTTGGCAGCCTTTACCACAGAACAGACCGAGTCCCTGAGGCCCCATCTCTGGAGAGCATAGGCGCTTGGCCAGCGTTCTGAGTTCTGCCTGTCTGTACTGCTTTCTCTGGTCCCAAGCAGTGTAGCTTGGAGTGGCCCAAAGTCCCTGGTGTGGGTGCTGTAAATCCTGTTTGGGGGGCATGCCAAGGAGCCCACTCCAAATGCTGGCTTTGAGTTCTGGGGAGGCCTGGTGCTGATGACAGGGCGGGGACCGAGTGGGCTGGGGCAGTGGCTGGGGCTGTGCACACCCCGAGCCCCGTTCAGCTTGCCAGGTTCCTCAACCTGCTTGCTGCCCTTTCTGGGGAGGAGGAAGTGCTCCATCCCAGACACTTTGGAAGTACCCCTAGACAGGTTGTCGGGGACCAGTGAAGCGGGCGGCAGCCATCTAGGTGGTGGGGGCGGGAATTTGCTTCCACGTGAGCAGGGCCCTGCACGTCTGGGTGTCACCCTCCTTCCTCACCTTGCAGGTGTAGGAGCATCTCCGCCCGGCCAGGCCCCTGGAACTGGCCAAGTGCTTCCACAGCCATCCTCCCCAACACCCCTATTCAGTGGCCACTTTACAGCTGAGAAAAGTGAGGCTTGGAGAGATAAAGTGACCTGCCTGGAGTCACGTGCCTAAAAAAGTGGTGAGACCAATCTTTGAACCTGAAATCCTCAAACTGGACGAGGAGAGAGATGCCCTGCAGACAGACACACACACAGACAGACAGACAGACAGACAGACAGAGCCCTGCCTTGCCAGAGCCTGAACATCCCATACACACCCTCAACATCTAGTACAATCCCCTACATACAGTGGGTGCTAAATAACTATCTGCTTTGGAGTTAGAGTGAAATGAGTTTTTTATATGAGATGCCTTGGACTCTGTTTGAAATTTTAGCTTCCTCACCCACAGGATGGGGATATGCCGGCACTGTTGCCTCCCAGGCCCAGTAGAGAAGAGCAGGAGGCCACGGCGAATGGGGAACGTGATGCAGACACCTACTACGTGCCATGCTTTGCCCCCAGTCCTCATGACAACACAGCCTGAAAGAAATGATTCTCCCTCCTCACAGAGGAGGAAGCTGAAGGTTGGAGAGCTGAACCCAGGTTCACCACTGAAATGTTTTTTCTTCCCACTGCACCCTCCTGCCTCCCCGGTCTCATTCCTGCATCTAGCCTGGGATTTTGGTTTTTACTGTTGTTGTTTTGGTTTTATTGTAAGCCCCCAAACGAGACAGGGCTAGACTGAAATGAAGCCCACAGGACCTTCCCTTCCAGTTGCACATCGCCAGGGGCCGGCAGAGGAAGAGACTGGTCTGTGCACTGGGCGGAGAGAAGCCTGCTGGCCAGCACGTGGAGGTCACATGGAATCCTCAGAATTTCCTCTATGTGTGTGTTGGGGGAGGTGGTCCATGGGAACCCCTCCTGCCACCCCCCCCAGGATGCTGGCTGCTTCCAAAGACCTCATGGGGTCCACTTTCTCTAAGGCCCTGGTTATCAGCTCTGGAGTCCAAAAGCCTCTCCCCTCCTTGACACAGCCATGTGGGTGCTCGGGCCACCCACACAGGGATGTAGCCTTGGACAGACAGAAGTCCAGGAGTCAAGAGGCTGGGCCTGACCAGGGGACAGCTGGCTCCTGTGAGGAGACTTTCCCTGGACCCCAGCGTGAGGCTGCTCAGGCCTGGCCAGGGAAGTGGCCCAATGGTGGGTCCAAGCCTCGGGTCCCCGATGTCTGCAGCTGCTCCTAGGACCACCCCATGAGACAGTGGCTACTGAGGCCCTGAGAGACCTGGGGGGCCTAAGGGGGTGGAATTCTCTCGGCAGGATTTATGTGTGTGTGCGTGTGTGTGCGGGTGTGTGAGTGAGTATTTAACAAGGAGTGGGGCCTGCTTGACTTCTGAGCCTGGAATTTATACAGCCCCTCGTTGGCGGCTGCAGTTTATCTTGAGCGAAAGAATAATAAACTCAGCTGACAGGATGATGTATTTAAAGCATCTTCCCGTCACAGCGCAGAGCCCTCCCCGCTGTTCGGATGTCTGGCATGGCGGGGACCATGTTATCGAGTGTTTGGCCCCCACAGATTGTCAACAAGCATTGTTTGCAGGTTTGGGGCCAGGCGGAGATGGGCCGGCCTGGGTGGGGAGAAGGTGGCGAGCTGACCGCACAGGCGGCAAAGGGACGGCCTCCCAGCTGGGGTCAAAGAGGCCTCTGCCTTTGATAGAAGCTCAGAGGCTCAGCCCCTCCTCCTGCCCTGATGTTCCCTTTCGGCCTTGGGAGAGAGCTCTCCCTGCTGACCCTCACATTGGTCCCCACCCAGCTCCAGAAGCAAAGGGCCAAACTCAGGCCTCACTGCACTCCATGGTGCTGGGGAGACCTCCCACACCCTCCGCTTCCCATTTTTTTCCTTAAGCAAAGAAATCAGCATTAAAGCCTCAGCTTCAAAAAAAAAAACAACTCCCCCAAAACCAGACTTACTGAACCCTGGAAAGGGAGAGAGCAAGCTAGTAACCTGGGCTCAGTCATAAGTGAGCTATGGCCCCAGTCCCCTGGCCCCCTCCTCTAGACGACCCTGGGCCGGGCCTGTGCAATCACACCTGCTGTATAAATTACACTGCCGCCATCAACTAAAGGCTTATTGCGGAGATGAAATAAGAGGGGGAGTAGGCAAACACTTGGAAAACTTGCAAGTAGATGATAAATTCAAATTATCTTTTTTCAAAGACCCCTAAATGTTAGTCAAAAGTGCCTTTGCTTTTGTCTTGGCCAATGTGTCCTCCCTCAACCTCCATTTTGGGAAGTCCTTACTTATACCTAACCTCAAATTCTCTCTCTCTTTTTAAACGAGATTCTTACCAAAAAAAAAAAAAAAAAAAGATTTTATTTACTTATTTTTAGAGAGAGGGGAGGGAGAAAGGGAGAGAAACATCAATGTGTGGTTGTCTCTAGTGCACCCCCTACTGGGGACCTGGCCCACAACTCAGGCATGTGCTCTGACTGGGAATTGAACTGGTGACCTTTTGGGTTGCAGGCCAGCACTCAATCCACTGAGCCACACCAGCCAGGACAGGTTCTCTCATTTTGGTTTTAGCTTCCTTTGCAAGGTTTCACACATGGGTTCCAGTTTCAATTCTCTCCTAGGGCACCTCTTGTTTTCTGGCTTGATGGTCCCGATCCCTTCCCTGCTCCAGGCAGAGGTCTCCCCCAAACCAGCTCCAGGACTCCACTTCCTCCCTTCCGGTAGGAGTCAGCCTTTACTCCCGCTCCCGGAGAGCAGGGGGCTCTCCCGGGCCCCACAGGGGGCTGCAGAGGACAGCAAGAAGGGAAGCTCCACACATCAAGTACTTGATCAAGCAGCTGGCTCCATTCCGGGAGTGAATTTGGAACGTTGTTTAATCCTCTTAACAGCTGGTGTTATCCCCATTTTACAGATGGGAAAACTCAGCCTGGAGAAGATTCTGTCTCTTGCCCTCTGGCAGGTAGCGGAAGCAAGACTCAGGCCCAGAAAGTCTGGCTAGCTCCAGAGCTGCGCTTGACCTGATAAACTCAAAGGAAAGCAGAAAAAGGCCACCCAGAGGCTGTAGGGCCCTGACACAAATAGCTGGACAGCGGGGGACAAGGCTACAAGAAGAACCACGGTGGGGGGTCAAGGCTGTGACAGTGAGGCTGGAGTGAGGATGGTGCGGGAGCAAAGGCCTGAGGGCTGGAGCAGGCTCTGGGGGAGACCCTGGAGGAGGAGCTCTGATCTGAACAGCAGGACATGTGTCCTGGGCCGCGGACAGTGATACTGTATAGCAGGCAACAGTCTCCTTAGATCCCTAATGGTACTCATTTATTCGCTCATTCATTCATTCACTTGTTCATCTCTTCACTGCATTTATTTTCCCCTGGGGCCTCCAGCCCCTCAGGGTCTAGTAAGAAACACAGACCTGTCAGCAGGTCAGGGACCCCAGAGGTCCCCATTCAACACGTAGCGAGTGCCTACTGTGTGCCAAGCCCCGAGTTCTACCAACAAGAGAGCCTGTCCTCACCCTCCAGGCACTCACAGTCTGGGAATGGGGAGAGGGGGCAGACGGGCACTTATAAACCGTGTGTGTGTGTTCACTGAGTCAGCCAACATCTGGGAGTCCTCCGTGGAAGGAGCCAGGACCAGGACACACTCCTGCCTGTGGCAAGCTCAGGCCAGTCGAGGACATGAGCAAAGAGCACAAACACTTTAGCTCCAGTTCACAGGCAGCTGTGAAAAACACTGAGCAAGAAGCAGAAGGGGAGCGTGATCCTTCCAGAGGGAAGTGACGGCGCATGTGAATGTGCGTTTATGTGTTCATTTATTCCCTCCTTCACCTATTATTGCACATCTTTTTTGTGCTGGCCATTGTGGGGAGAAACAGGAGGGCCCCTGAAGAAGGTCATCTTTCTGATGGTCAGATCACTCTCCTGGCCCCACTTTGGGGGACAGGCCAGGCTTACGGTGGAGACTGCAGCCATGGAGGATGGACAGTCACAGGTGCTTCTTAGCCGTTCCGAGGGGGCAGTGGTTAAGAGCTGGAGGGCATTTAGCAGTGCAGCCCGGCTCAGGCAGAGGGAAGCTGGGCCCTGCAAGGTGCTGCATCTGGCCCACACTGGGCTCTGGCCTCAGCCCCTGAGCCACCTGGGTGGCTAGAGCATGTGATGTAAGCAGAGTAAAGGGAAGGAGTGGGACTCTAGCAGAGCAGGAGGACCCAAGTTCTTTGCAAGGACATATTTGGGGATCCCAGGGTCCCATTCATTAGAACAGAGAGCCTCATCGTCAGGACTTTGTGGAGCCCTGATTTGCATATATCCTCCCTACCCTGGGGTAGATTTGCCTATGTTTGCATATGTTTGATTAAACATGTTCCTATCCACATTCATTTCAGGAATTTTTTATTTATATCATCACTCCTGTCTCCCCAGCTGGCTGTCCCCGTGTCTTTTGCTCCCCTTTCTGGAGGGGAAGACATTCCCAGCTGCAGACAATCCCAGTGTTTCTCTGTGTCATTGCCTGTTGAAAGCTAAACACAATTTCCCTGAGAGCTAATCTGCCTGCCTGGCCATTTTGTGCTCCTGTTGAAACTGCTATAAGCTCGACAGGTCCCTGGGGACTATAAGCTGAGCTGTGTCCTTGATGCTTTTGCTGGGCCTAGGGCAGCGCCAGGCCAGAATGAGAACCGCCTGTGGACGGTCGGTCGAACAGCAGCTAATGGAGTGATGAGTGAGTGTCGCCTGGAAGTCTGGGGGCTATCCCATGTGAGTAGCCTCAGCTGACCAGATGGTCAGGGCCCTGGACAGGGCTGGGCTCAGGACCCCTTCCAGAGCCTGTTGTAGCCACCAGGCCTGCAGAGCAGGCCTCCAGCACCCACCCACCCACACAAGTGTACACACCCACAGAGCAGAGTGTGTTCGGCTTTGCAGTTCTGCAGCCTGGAACAGGAAAGACAGTTGGAAACTCTCAACTCCTGTGTGGCCCTCGGTAAGGCCCTTCCCCTCCTTGAGCCTCAGTTTCCCCTCTCTACCATAAGAGCCTTTCCAGCGTTGACTTTTGCAAATGCATCCAGGCAACCCCAGCTCATTATCCGGGACCCAGAGAAGATCCTCCGGTCGTGGAAAGGCCTCAGCCAACTCCGCCAACCAGAGGCTCACACTCGCCCTCCCTGGGAGCCTCCCTCCGGTCCCTAAGAGCTTCAGTGAGCGTCCAATGAAAATGCCTGCTGCCAGTCAGCTCACACTCATTATGATGTGACTGAGGGAGAAGCCAAAAACCTGCTGGGAATCCAGACCATCCCCCACTCCATTCCATCCCCACCATCTCCATCTTAACAGGGTCCCGCTGGAGAGGCTCCTCCTGTGTTAGGGCATGGAAAGAGCTGGGGAGCTGCCTCCGAAGGCCTCTTGTCCACCAGTGCTGACCTCAGGCCGAGAGCTCCTGAATTGTGTCCACACCCCCACCTCCCCACCACACAAATCCTGGGCATGAAAGCTCAGCTTGTCTCCAACAGACTCTCTGCTAAATGAGGTGGCTTGATTGCCCCTTATCGCAGGGGCTTATCTCCTGTGGTCATTTGCCTTCCAGACTCCAGAGAGCCACTCAGCAGGCCTCTCCCAATTTCTTGCAGCCCTGACTCTCCCCTGCCCCAAGGGGACACAAGATCCCATTGACCCTCCCTACTGGCCAGTCTGGGGACAGAAAAGGAATAGAGGGAACTAAGAGAGGACAGCTTTTCTCCATCGTTCCTGGACCTGAGCTTCACACACATTCATCCTCACCCACCCGTGTGATGCAGATTTGGGTGGCCCACCCCACCCCATGTGTTGTGCAGTTATCTGTCGACTCCCTAAGACTGGAGGTTTCTTAGAGCAGCAGCTGTCTCCCCTCAGACTGGGGCACCCTGAGGGCAGGGCTGTGTCTTTCCCTTCAGCGACACTTTCCCCATCATCCAGCCCAACTTGCTTTCAACACAGCCTCACCTGCTCCATGAGTCAGTGGTCAGCACTCAAAGTCTAGACCTGGCCTTCCGTTGCCTGAGGATCGTAACCCCTAGGGCACTGCCTGATGCTGGGCAGAGAGGCCAGGGCAGAGGCCATGGGGTGCCTCTGAGGGAAACGGGACATCGCCTATGGGGATCCATAGGCAATTGCAACAGGAGGAAGGGGAATGGATGTGATGACCCTTTTATGGACTCTCTGGGTCAATAAAACCTTTTATAGGTTCTCAGTGTTCAGCATGGGATGACTCCATGATGGGGGAGTTGCTTACGCTTTGTTTTAGTTTCTGATTTGTTGGGCGGACTGTTACTAAAGACAGGAGAAAGGAAGGAAAGAAGGAAGACAAGAGGGAAGAACAGAAGGAGGGAGAGAAGGATGAAAAAGAGAAAGGGGGATGGGTGGGGAGGGAAAAGAGAAAACTCACAAACTTTTCCTCTTTTAAGTCTCTTGTAGGGAAGTTTATTTGTTTAAAACCCTCTTATCGCCAATACTTGTTTGTCCACCATTTGAAGGGTCTGTGGAGCAAGGCTGGTTTTTCTCCTAGTGACGACAAAATTCCAGGCTCTGTGAATGGTCCACGGGTGCCTGGGTGGAGGAGGGGCCTGGGTCTAAGCTGAAGGCACTGCATGCCTCCTGCTGCCCCTTTGCCCTCCGTCCTCACCTTAGGGGCAGCCTTCGTCCAGCCTCAGGCCCCCGTGACCCAGGACCGAGGACTTGGCTGTCCAGCCTCTCTGGCAGGCTGCAGCCAGCTCAGTCTCCCTGTGGCCCCCTCCTCCCTGTCCCCTCAGGCCTGGCTCGGCTCCTGTCCTTGAGAGCCTTCCCTGATGCCAACCCAGCCAGAGGCCTCCCAGCCTTCACTTGGGCAGTTCTCAGTTCCGTGGGGCCCTGTGTCCCGGTGCTGCCTCTTCCAGGAAGTCTCTCTTGAAGGCCTGCCCTCCCTAATTCGCTTGTTCTCGTATTCATCATTTCAACACGTATTTTTCAGTCCCTGAGATGTGCCAGGGGTAGGGGATAAAGGGCTTGCAAAGCTCAGAGTCCAATGGAGGAAACCAAATGTCAACAGTTAATAAAAGCCTTTTAGGGTGAGTTTCAGTTTACCCGAGTCTATGACAATAATATCTACTGTTAACTGAGGGCTTACTCTATGCCAGACACTGTTTCAAATGTTTTATATCAAGAAACTCATTTAATTCTGATAACAGCTCTGCCAGGTCAGCCTAGCAGCCTCCCCGTTTCACAGCGGTTCTGTTTGCCCACAGTCTCAGCCCGTGAGGGACACGCCCAGGCCGTCTGGGCCAGAAGCTGAGCTCTCAAACCCGCAGCCGCTTACTTGCCTCACAGCCTAGGACCGTGTCTGCACACCCTCAGGCCTACCCCTTGCCCCTCACCTTGTGGGAGTGCCCTGTGACAGTCCCGCTCTGTGCCTAGCTTCTCGCCCAGGACCAGATAGGCCGTCTCTGAGACAAGTGATTTGCTTTTGACCCTGCTTGCCCCACCTCCTGAGCCTTAGCCTACTGCCCATCTCTCATGGAAGTGGGCGTCTCCCAAGCCAGACTGCCAGCCACTAGCGGGCAGAGCCTGAAATCTCTCAGCACCAGGCCCAGCATGGGCCCAGGGCAGGGCTCCTTGAGCTAGCTGAGAAGGCCAGCCCTCACCCCAGGGAGAGGGTGGGTGCTGAGGGCTGGAAGAGTGCCAGCATTGAAGGTGTCCAGGGCAGGGGCTCTGCCCAAAGTGACCCTGAGAGAAGTTCTGATTCCCAAGTGGCCTCCCCAGCATTCTTCGCCCAGCCCCTCCCCCCAGGGAGTTCGTCTCAAGAAGTTAATATCCTACTGGCCGGGTGAGGCCTCCGCTTCCTCAAGGCCCAGATAGGCTAATGAGAAGCAGCCCTCAGTTTCATCTCAGGGATTGTTTGGGGATTTGCCTCTGACGGGGAAGCCCTTGGAAGCTCAAGTTATGCCGCTCCTGTGGGTCCTAATCAGACTCATCAGTGCTGGGGGTGTCCCAGGTCTGAGACATGCAGAGGGAAAGAAAGGGGGAAGGAAGCTGAATACATAGACAGGAACTGGGAGCAAGAGGGGTGCATCGGCACACTCAGTATTTATGGAGCCCCCTCCGTGTGGCTGGCACTGCGCTCGCCCTGGGTGTACAACGCAGGGACAGAGGCCCTAGCCTTCAAAGAGGTCTCAAAGCTGCTTGCAGCTTCTGGTAGCCTGTGGGCCCCCAAATTCAAGTGGGAAAGGGGAGATTGAGATGGTCAGTTTAGCTCAACTCCCAGAAGGGCAGGGCAAGATGACCAGTTTGCGCCCAAAGCCTGAAGCCCCGGGGGCCTCTACCTTCCCGCCCAGCGCTGCAGGAGCCCCAGTGCTGCAGGAGCCCCAGTGCTGCAGGAGCCCCAGTGCTGCAGGAGCGCTGTCGCAGCCCCTGTCGTGGGAGTCAGCTCCAGTCTGAGGTTAACCTGCGGGGAGAGGCCATGCAGCAATCATTCAGGTCTAACCCAGACATTACTGCCTGACCCCCACTCAGCAAGACTAGTGCCCGTAAGACAGTGCTCCTTAAATGCCAGTTTCATTCTTCACTTTGTGCGGACAGAGAAGACTTCACCATGGGGGCTCCCCTTACCTCCTGAGGCTCCCTCATTGGCCTAGAAGGGAAGCCCCTCCAGGGCAGGTAGGAAAAGGAGAACCGTTCAGAGCTGATGCTGGAGCCAATGGCCTCCCCTTTCCCAGTCCAAGCAGCCTAAGGAGGAAGCAAGGAGCTGGGAGAAGCCCAGCCAGGGTGAGGCCTTCTCGGGCCAGGCTCTTCGGTGTCGCTGGTGGCCAAAACCTGTAAGAAGCCACCTGAGCCCAGGGCCCCCTTTCAGGCCTGCAGCCTGAGCCTCAAGTGCATGTGCACACGGGCATTTGCATGCTGCATGTGTGCCTGCCCATTCACACGTGGGTGTGCATGCATGCATGTACATGCTTGCCTGTGCAGGCTTAGGAATGCAGAGGCCCTGGGAACTCAAAGACTTGGCCTCCTCTTACTTCCAAAACCACAGGGCTGCTGGCCGGCCTCAAGCCTTGGTTTCCTTAAGGCCCAGAGAGGCTGATGAGAAACAGACCTGACTGAGCTGCCCATGGGTGTGGGTGGCCCAAGCGCGGGAACCTGTTGGTCTGAGGGTTTCCCCTCTCCTGGGACCTGAGTGGCCTCAGACCAGCCAAGGGCCCTCTCAGGACCTTCCCTGTCATGGGTGCAGAGAAGCAGTTCACGAGGCCAGGGCTACTGGGCTGGGCCCGAGGTGAGGCTGGAGAGGGATGCCACCCACCCGCCTGCCTGCCCTCCTACCATTCTGTTGTCTCTGGAGGGAATCCAGAGGCACCCAGTGTTCCTCAGTGAAAGCAAGGGTGAAGTGGCTGAGAGGAACCCTCCTCCCCTAAAATGAGTGGGACTCCCCTGCCCAGCATCTTAGCGGGTGCCCTGGGCGAAGGGGAGTAAGGCAGAGGGGTCTCTTGGGTCTGGGTTTCTCAGGATCAGACCACAGATCTCCTGCAGCACAGTCCAGTGTAAGGTCATGTGGTAGGGGACTCACTGAGGATGCAGATTCTGGGGGTTGTCCCCACCCCCCAAAAAATCCTGACTGAGCAGGCCTTGAGGGGATTAGAAAAATCTGCATTTGAAACAAGTGCCCCGATGACCCAGGATGGCACAGTCACAGCAAAGAGGAGTGTTGGAGAAATCATGTTTTAGAGACCTGAGTTGCAACCTCCACTCAGTTTCTCCCCACCCTTAATACCCTTAAAGTGGTATTAATAACATGACTTCGTTGGGATAATGTCACATCATAGATGATCAACACATGGTAGAAACAATAGCAGCAGCTAGAATAATGACAGTGGCTGACCTTAACCCAGCACTGCCTATGTGCCAAGCCCTTCCTGCTGTTACAGGACTCATACCCGGCAGGCCAGGTTCAGGTACTGAATTCGGGGCCCTGCTGTCCCCTCCCTTGTAAATGGCAGACAGAGAGACTCCCTCTTCCATGTACGCTGTGGGCTCTGGGCACAGCCCCACAGCAGCACTTGTTCACCTAAACCAGCACTCCCATAAGTCCCTCTCTCTTGGGAGATGCAGCCCAGAGCCCCCAGGAGCCAGACCTGGTTTCCTCCAGGCTAATTGGCTAATCGTTCGCTGTCTGATAGCTGGGCGCTATCTAGACGAGACTACTCTCGGGGCTGGGCCCTCACTATGTCCTTCTCTCCAGCCAGCTCTGAGCAAGGAAGGATTAGCATGCAAGCTGGATTTGCTCACCTAATTCTTTATCGGGGCCCTGTCTTCTGACAAGGGAGGGCAGATGGTTTCTTTCCCAAGCAAAGGACCCTGGAGGCCTCTGCACAGAAGGAGGGCAGGAGACGGATGCAGCTCTGCCTCCATCCCTCCATCCCACCTTGTCCGCCCCTCCCTCCCCAAAGAGTGCAGACACTGGAGCCATCTCAGCTGTCCCCGAGTGACCCCATGGGAGCTGACCCACAATCTTTTCAGAGAGGAAACCTCAGTGAGGGCTGAGGCTGACCCAGCCATTAAATGAGATGGAGTCCACCTTGAACCTGGGTCTCTAGACACTCAGCTATGGTACCTTAGACCTCGTCTCCTGGCAGTGAAAAAAGGCAGAGAAAGAGCTCCATGGGGTCCCGGATGGGGGTCTCACTGGAAGAGCAGTCGGAGAACACAGCTGTGGACCATGGGCCCCATCGGGGAGAGGAGGCGAGTGGGGACAAGGTAAGAAGGAGCTGGCTGCTCAGGGAGTTAACTCCAATGGGGAGGGATGGTTTGGGCCACGGGGCACATCAGAGACTCCAGTAGGGAGAATTCTGAGGAAAGACAGAAAAGTGAATCTGTAGCCTGGAGGAGAGAAGGTGTGGGTGAGGGGGTACTAGGACCATTCAAATCCTCTACATGAGTCACTTCATTTATTAAATCTCATTATGTTAACAACCTCATGAGGTCCGTATTATAATTCCCATCTTACAGATGAGAAAACTGAAGACCGGAAAGCCTCTAGACCTGGCCCGAGTCCCCACCCTGGCGATGGACAGGGCAGTGAACAGCCTGCCCTGGCGCCCAGGCCTGGCCAGGGTCCCAGGTCTCTCTCCCAGTGCTGAAGAGAAGAGAGGTGGAAGCAAGCGTCCCTCCTCATCTGTGCTCCTCCCCCACCCCCGCCCCTGATCTACTGAACACAGGACTCAGTTAAGGGTCCAAGCCTCAGCTCCCAGCCCCCACCAGCCCTTACTTCCCATATTTGCCTAGCCCCAGACTGCCTTCTCTTTGTTTCCGAGGCCCCCTGCCCACAAGCTGCTCAATCTCTCATGCCTCCAGGAAGCTTCTGACTTCCCCACTGCGTCCTCCAGGCCCCCCAAAACAGTCCTTATATGTGCCAAGAGGGGCATTGGGTCACTTGGGTGGCTGTTCGGGTGGCTGTCTGATGCAGGGCTTCGCATGAGCTCCAGACTCACACAGCTCTGACTTTGAAACCTAGTTCTTAGCTGTGCATCATAGGGCCATCTGTGCCCTAATTTCTTCATCTGTAAAGTGGGACCAATAATGATACCTGCTTCAAAGGACAGTAAAGATCTAAAGGGATACCGAAGGTGAAGGATTTACCCAGAGAGGGGAAAATGAGGTTTGGAAGTGTGCACACCTTCTCTAATGTCACGGAGCATTCCACTGGCAATGAGAACCAGAATTTCAGAGCTAGGAGATGTGGGACAAGGTCTGCATTAGAGGTCACCCTACACCAGGTCCTGGATGCCTGGCCCAGTGCTCCTATCCCTTGGCCGTGAAATCATAGGATCCCCATGGTTGTCGGTGCTCAGAGCCAGGCCCTGGGGAGGCTGAACAAGGACAGCTTCCCAGGCCAGGCCTTCTCTCATCGGCTCTTCCGGCCCCCACACTCCCTCAGAGACTGTCTCCACCTGACCCCGGTGGTCCGTCTCGGGTGTGGAGCTGTTGCAACAGGCGCCCATTGTCTGCCGTCCGAGTGCACCTGTAGTGCCTTGTCCCAGCCCGGTGAGTCAGCTCTTGGCAGGCCGTGGAGCAGCCACTCCACATCATCTTAAGCCTGAAAGAAGACCTTTCTTCTTACTTTTCTCCTCCTTCCTCCCTTGCTCTCCATGAAGTGGTCATCTCCGCAGGGCAGCAGGGAACAGCGTTCCCTGCCAGGATTTCTTGAGTCTCCTTGGCCAGGAGACAGGGTGGGGCCTCAGAAACAAAGAGAAGGCAGCCTAGAGCTGGGCAAAGCCCCTGATCTGCTTTGGGGCACTGCTTGTGCCCCCAAACTCCCTGCCTGCAGCAGGGGTACTGAGGTCGGGGCAAGGGTAGCGGTACCTCACTCTTCCAGAGCCTGTGCACGCGGCAGCCTCTTCGGTCTGGGCTGGGATCGGAGATCAAAAGGCTTCTAAGCAGAGACAAGATCCTCCTGGCAATTGTCTGACAAGAGTCTGACAATTGAACTTTAGAACTTCACTCATTGATTCTTTCCCTCCCTCCCCAAATCTGCTCTTACCTTACTGTTCTGGTAGGCTTGGTTATGTAATTTACATGCGTATTGAAGGAATAAAATCAGAATGGGAAAAAGGCCATTAAGAAAAGATATTATCATTGACAGCAAAAGGTATCAGGTGGTGAAGCACAAACAAAAAGTAAACCCAAGAACTAAACATTTAAATCAACCTTGAGTTATTTGGGGTAGGGGCTGATGGCATACCCCAGCTCCTGGGTGGTCACCGTGTTTCAGTTACAGTAGAGGGTATTCTTAATGGGGGCCCTGAGTGAAATCAGACCATGGACAATCTCTGTTTAAGAAGGTTCGAAGCCCTGGCTGGCGTAGCTCAGTGGATTGAGCGCGGGCTGCAAACCACAGTGTTGCAGGTTTGATTCTCAGTCAGGGTACGTGCCTGGGTTGCAGGCCATGACCCCCAGCAGCTGCACATTGATGTTTCTCTCTCTCTCTTTCTCCCTCCCCTCCCTCTCTAAAAAATAAATAAATAGAATATTTTTAAAAATTAAAAAAAGAAGGTTCAAGACAGCATGATATATTTTTTACAAGGATTTTCAAAGAACATGATTTCATACTACTTTATGTTTTTGACATTTAAAGAATCAAGTAGATGAGAGGAACAATGGCAGACTAAGTGATTTAGGGCAAAGCTCCCACTGAGGACAACCAGAACAGCTGGAGAAAATATTTTAAAAATCTGTTTAAAGGCCTCGGGGAGCTAACAAGATAGTGCGGCCTTTCTGGGTCATAACTAAGATCTAGAGAAGAAAGAGTGGCCTTTGGGACCATTTTCCCCCTGAGGCCATTTGCCCCCTCGGGAGGGGCTGGCTCAGAGTCCAAGGAGCAGACATTTTGTTGTTGTTGTTCTGCCTTGGGGAGCTAAGAGGACATGGGTGGGAGCTCTGGGCTTATCAAGAGATGGGACTGGTGAACTCCCTCTTTTTGAGGAAACACCCCAGAAGGGCTGTCCTCTAGGAGTTAAGGGCGAACCAGAAGTAGATGGCTCGGTTTCCAGTCACTCAGTCGTCCACACTGAGGTTGGTGATTCTGTACTGTTAGTGGCTCAGACAGCTGGCAGACAGATGAAGGAAAGTATCATTATTCTAGGCCTCCGATTACTTCTACAAACAAGTTCTTAAATACAACGTTCAACACACATTCGAAAAGAACCACATACATGAGAGGTTAGGTAACATCATCTTTAAAATAGCAGAAACAATAGACAATAGAAGCAGACCCATAAAAGCTACTTGTATTAGAGTTATCGGCAAAGATTTAAAGAAACTACACTTGTATGTTTCAGGAGGCTGTTGTGGTTACTATTGCTGTATAACAAATCACCACAGAATTTAGTGGTATAAATGATGATTTTGTGGGTTAGGAATTCAGGAAGGGCTCAGCTGGGCAGTCCTCACTGTGTGTCTCTCATACAGCTACTGCCAGATGTCAGCGGGGGCTGGGCATCCCAGACTCCCTCGCACGGCTGGCCGTTGCTACTGGTCGTTGGCTGGGAGCCCGGCTGGGTTGTCGACCAGAGCACCTATGCCTGTCCTCCCCAGCACGGCAGTCTCAGGGTAGCTGAACATCTTACACGGCAGTTGGCTTTCTCCAGGCGAGTGTCCCAGAGGAGCCAGGCAGACGATGCAGGGCGTTCTCCGACCTAGTCTCAGAAGACATGCAGTGTCACTCCTAGATCCCATTGGGCACAAAGAAGTGACTAAAGCCAGCCCAGATTTAAGGGGAGAAACACAGACCTCCTTCCACTACCTCTTAAGGGAAGAATGTTAAAAATTTTGCAGTCAAATTTTGAAACTTCCACAGAGATAAAAGAGTTAAGCTTCCATTGTTGAGAAAATGCTAGTGGATTGACAATCACTTCTGAACAATGAGATTTCTAGACTTTATCCAATTCAACTGTGTGTCGCCCTCAGAAGGATCCCACAGACCCGTCTGGGCGATGTTGCATGGACGTCTTCGCAGTACAACGCACTGCTAGAGATGGTCACGGTGTGGGGGGGCCCACCTCTGCGTCCACATTCACAATGACCACCCTGTTGCCTTTCCCCTTCTGGAGGCCTCTGTTTTCCCTTTCAAAAGTGGTGAGAAAACTTATCAGAAAGCCCAAAAATATTAAAAGCATGCAGTGGCAGAATTAGAAGTGATCTCAGGCAGCATGTATCTACCCTGGGGCTTCCTGGACATGGCTGATCCTTAGAACACCTGCTAAGATAGAAAGTTCTCAGACTGGGAGAAGATATTCACAACTCAAAAACCTGCCAGGGATTAAAACTTAAAATAGTCAAGGAATCCCTGTTAATCAGCAAGAAAAGGGCAGGAGGTCCAATTAAAAAATGAGCAAAAAGGCCCATGAACAGACACACCACAAGAAAAGGAAGTGCCATGGCCGAGTGTACGAAGAGATGTGCAAATGCACTCATCATTAGAGAGATGTAGAGAGATGCACACCTCCCCACGCCCGACTGAACGGCACAGATTTGAAAGGTGGATAATATCTGATGTGGGGAGAAGAGACTCTCGTGTCCTGCAGGTGAAAAGACACACTAATACGAGCACACCTCAGGACACCATGAGTACAACTCCAGACAGCAACAATAAAACGAGTATTGCATAAAGGGAGTCAAAATCTTTTTACTGGTGGAGGGTCTTGCCTACAGTTTGGAAAGAAAGAGAGAAAGAGAAAGGAAAGAAGGAAAGAAAGGAAGGAAGGAAGAAGGGAAGGAAGGATGGAAGGAAGGAAGGAAGGAGGGAGGGAAGGAAGGACGGAAGAAGGGAAGGAAGGAGGGAGGGGAGGAAGGAAGGAAGGAAGGAAGGAAGGAGGGAAGGGAGGAAGGAAGGAGGGGGAAGGAGGGAGGGAAGGAAGAAGGGAAGGAAAGAAAAAGGGAGGGAAGGAAGGACGGAAGAAGGGAAGGAAGGAGGGAGGGGAGGAAGGAAGGAAGGAAGGAAGGAAGGAAGGAAGGAAGAAGGGAAGGGAGGAAGGAAGAAGGGAAGGGAGGAAGGAAGGAAGGAAGGAAGGAAGGAAGGACGGAAGAAGGGAAGGAAGGAAGAAGGGAAGGGAGGAAGGAAGGAAGAAAGAAGGGACGGAAGGAAGGAAGAAAGGGAAGGGGGAGGAGGGAAGGGAGGAAGGGTGGAAGGAAGGAGGAAGGAAGGAAGGGAAGGAAGAAGGGAGGAAGGAAGGAAGGAAGGAAGGAAGGGAGGGAGGAAGGAAGAAGGGAGGAAGGAAGGAAGAAGGGAAGGGAGGAAGGAAGAAGGGAAGGGAGGGAGGAAGTAAGGAAGGGTGGAAGGAAGGAAGGAAGGAGGAAGGAAGGAAGAAGGGAAGGAAGGAAGGAAGAAGGGAAGGAAGGAAGGAAGAAGGGAAGGGAGGAAGGCAGAAGGGAAGGAGGAAGGAAGGAAGGAAGGAAGGACGGAAGAAGGGAAGGAAGGAAGAAGGGAAGGGAGGGAGGAAGGAAGAAAGAAGGGAAGGAAGGAAGGAAGAAGGGAAGGGAGGGAGGAAGGGAGGAAGGGTGGAAGGAAGGACGGAAGGAAGGAGGAAGGAAAAGAAGGGAAGGAAGGAAGGAAGAAGGGAAGGGAGGGGAAGGAAGAAGGGAAGGGAGGAAGGAAGGAAGGAAGGGAGGAAGGAAGAAGGGAAGGGAGGGAGGAAGGGAGGAAGGGTGGAAGGAAGGAAGGAAGGAAGGAAGGAAGAAGGGAAGGAAGGAAGGAAGAAGGGAAGGGAGGGAGGAAGGAAGGAAGAAGGAAGGGAAGGGAGGAAGGAATGCAGACGACAGGGAAGTGAGGAGGAAGGAAGGAAGGAAGGAAGGAAGGAAGGAAGAAGGGAAGGAAGGAAGGAAGGAAGGGAAGGAGGAAGGAAGGAAGGACGGAAGGACGGAAGAAGGGAAGGAAGGAAGGAAGAAGGGAAGGGAGGAAGGCAGAAGGGAAGGAGGAAGGAAGGAAGGACGGAAGGACGGAAGAAGGGAGGAAGGAAAGAAGGAAGGAAGGAAGGAAGGAAGGAAGAAGGGGAAGGAAGGAAGGAAGAAGGGAAGGGAGGGAGGAAGGGAGGAAGGGTGGAAGGAAGGAAGGAAGGAAGGAAGGGAGGAAGGAAGAAGGGAAGGGAGGGAGGGAGGAAGGAAGGGAGGAAGGAAGGAAGGAAGGAAGAAGGGAAGGGAGGAAGGAAGAAGGGAAGGGAGGGAGGAAGAAGGGAAGGGAGGAAGGAAGGAAGGAAGGGAGGAAGGAAGAAGGGAAGGGAGGGAGGAAGGAAGGAAGGGTGGAAGGAAGGAAGGAAGGAAGGGAAGGGAGGAAGGAAGGAGGGAAGGGAGGAAGGAAGGAAGAAAGAAGGGAGGGAATGAAGGAAGGAAGGAGGGAAGGAAGGAAGGAAGGAAGGAAGGAAGGAAGGAAGGAAGGAAGGAAGGAAGGAAGGAAAGCAACATCTATGAAGCACAAGAAAGCAAAGTGCAATGAACAAGGTGTGCCTCTATCTCCATTCTTCAGGCTGTAACCTGGCTGTGGTTAGTGGAAGGAAGTATGCATACACCCTGCATCCTGGAATCTCACAAATGGGCATAGAGCCTGGAGAAATGATTATACAAGGCAGAAAGAAGACAGGTACAGGGTGCCCATGACAACAGAACTTAGGGTGGTGGGGAGCAGGGGGCAGCCCAAGTGTCCATCCCTAAGAGAACAAACAAGATGTGGTGGCCCTATTCACGTGGCTCTGTTCTGATCCAGCTGGGTGCACGCTCAGGGATGCACAGGCCTCAGCAGCAGTGGTGACCAAAAGAAGTCAGAAACAGAGGAGAGTCACAGCGTCAAACCATTTACATAAATGATAAAGCATGCAGAAAACAACGCATCCCACTGCAGCGAGAAGATACCTGTTTAAAGACCTGTAGAAGCATGCAGAGTGGGGTAGGGAGCTGGGGATGGTGAGGAATAGGAGTGGAGATAAGGAGTGAAGGAGAAAAATAAAAGAAAAGGTAACATTCAAGAGGTATTTGAATAGGCCAGTGTTATCCTGTGAACTGGAGTATAAGTAGTTCAATTGTCTGCATCTGTGGTAAAAAATAAATAAAGCAGATTTCTAGACTTCAAGTACAGAGCTTCAGCTTCAACAGGCCTGCAGGAAGGCCAAAAATACAGCTCCCAGTGGTTCTGTTAATGCAACATCCTAGATAGATGTCATCGGTGACTACTTGAATACTCCCAGTGACATGGAACTCATTCCTGTACTGATTGTGAGAAAGTACTTATTATATTATATTGCAAAATTATATTATATTATATTACTTTATATTATATTATTCCATTCTAATGATTAGAAAGGTCTTCCTGAGGCCAAAATTTATCTCCTGTACCTTCCAAACTATTGATCTGAGTTCTATTCTTTGGAGTAAATAAAATAACAAATAAAATTAAATAAAATAATCAGGTCCCTGCTACTTCCACATCCCAGCCCTTCGATGACCCTCCCTGTCTTCAGCACCTCACGCCATTCAAGTGTCCCCGCTCCACCCGGCTCCTGCTGTGGCCGAGCTGTCCCTCAGCTCTGACGCAGCCTCCAGTGTTTCTCCTCCGGCGTGGCTGCTTCAGCCAGGGTCCTGTGCTCCTGTCAATATAACTTTAGATTACAGTTGCATTTTTTTTTAAAAAGCAATTCTCAGTGGGCTTATGGTCAGCCAAACTTCCAGGGGTTTTTTCAATAAAATTGCTATGAGACCTGCTCTGTCCATTCCTCCCTACACACACACACACACGTATATGGCACAAAATAAAAGCACAAAAGACACAGAGTGTAAAGTGAGATCCCAGCCACCTACTTGGTTACTTATGTACTCTCCAGAGTCGACTGGTACACACACGAGTACATACACACATTCTTGATTGCGCAAAGACAGCACAGTCAACACTCTCTGAGTATACTGTCATGCACCTTGCTTTTCTGCTTGACCATCTCTCTTGGAGAACCACCCTTATCACTGTGTAAGTCCTTGCCTGGTGCTTTGTGCCGGCTTGTGGCCTGCCCTTGTGTGGGTCTAACCAAGGAATTTAACCTGTCCCCAACTTAGGTTGTTTCCAGTCCTTTGCAGCATTCCAGACCGTGCTGCTGGGGCTACCTTTGCACATAAGCCGTTCCACACATGTGCCAGCATCTCGGTAGACTCAGCACCCATGCTTTTTTGACTTGGATTTTGTTTCTACCCCAAAGCTGGACTTTGCCATTTCTGCTTACTGCTGATCTCTCCCATTGGGTTTGCCCTTTGTTGCTGGCACTGGCAGGCCAATTGGAATCCTCTTTGTGCTGCTGAGCCTGTTCCTCTCAGCTGTGGGTCATCAGCAAGCACTGAAGGAGGCCAAGTCAATTGATAAAATGTCCAGTGGGGTGGGGCCAAGGATGAGGGCCCTGAGGCGAGCCCTAGCAGGGGTGTCCAACCCAAGGCACATGGACATATAGCCCAGGATGGCTATGAATGCAGCCCAACACAAAATCATAAATTTACTTAAAACCCCTTTTTTTGGTTATTAGTTTTCATTAGTGTTTGTATATTTAATGTGTGTCCCAAGACAATTCTTCTTCCACTATAGCCCAGAGACACCAAAAGTTTGAAACCCCTGCAGAGAATCCCAGGTGTCCATCCATCAGCTGTCACCCCAGGGGGGCCCTGCTGCTGTCAGGGAGGCAGCCTCACTGGAGTATCCCCACAGTCCCTGTGCCCGCCTGGCGGAAACCCAGCACTCCCACCTGCAGCGGCCCTGCATCCGGGGAGAGAGACTGAGGCAGGTTAGCATGGCATCGTTTGCTACAAGTAGCCTGGCTAGAGGGTCTGGAGAGAAACCGCTGGTCTCTGTGGTCAGCAAAGCTAGGGCGCTGATCTGCCGGTTTCTAGTCACATGGCTTCGGACAAATTGCTTAAACTCCAGAAGCCTCAGGTTTCCTCACCTGCCAAATGGTGGAAACCAAGCCCACCTCTCCACGTTGTGAGAATGTATGAAATTACTTGTCTGCAGTAGGGTTCTGTTGCTGTCTATCTGTTTGTCTGTCCGTTGGTCAGTCTGTCTTCCTTATCTGTGAATACACATGCTAAATAATCAGCTCCCAAGAGGTTGGCTTCAGGCTCAGAAGCCTGTCATTCCCCATCACAGAACACAGCCGGCCCGCCCCGGCATTCTGCTCTCCCTCTGCAGCGGGGTCTCCAGAGATGAAGCTCCCTGCAGCCCCGACTTACGCCCCATGAAGGCGGCCAGTTCCGCCCTGACATCACTCATCTTTGCCAGGACTGGCTCACTCTTCTCTGCTTTGGTTTGTCCCCATCACCACAAGTGGTGGGCCTAGTTCCTGTTCCAACAAAGCTAAACGAAAGAACGCCATCTGAGGTCTTTAACCCTTAGATCTGAGCGCCTCCCGCCTCAGCGCCATCACTCTGGGCAGGGTGAGCCATGCACTAGTACTAAGCCAAGAGTTCCTTTTACCAGATTTTGAATACAGGCTTTCTAAATGGGGTTTGTTTCAGTACCTTCTCCACCCCCAGTTCCACCTGAGGTTCTCCCTCCTCCCTCCACCCCGGCCTGGCTGTCATGGTTTGTTTGAGAAGGGCTCCAACTCCCCGAAGGGCAGCTTTCGATGTCTTCCAGCATGTGAAGCCCTGGGACCTTCCTTTCCTGGAGGCCGGGACGCCCATCATCCATGGGCTCCCCGCCTTGGGCTCACTGCTGAGCAAGCCTTCGCAGTGACACGGCCACAGTCGTTTCCGGCTGGTGCTCCCATAAGCAAAGACCCATTCACCTTGGCCAAATTTGTTCAACAATCCAGTGTTACGGGTAGGCTGTGGGCCATCTGCACCAGGCTCTGGGAACACAGCGGGATGTGACCCAGCTCTTGCCCTGGGGGAGACACATGACGATGCGGCCACCCCTGGCTGCCACGGTGGGCTGGCTGTAAACGCTGCACATGCTGAGGTGCTGGGGCTGGCTGCTCCTGCAGGTCTTTTCTTGGCCAGTTTCACAGCCTCCATCAGGAGCGTGTGCTCCCCTCCTGCCAGCTCTGGGTCTGAGAGACACAGCACCTCGGTCTGACGGTGCAGCCTGAGCATGTGCCCCCGAAGGCATCACTTCTGCCCTCCAACATTCCAAAGGCAGGCAAACAGGAGAAAGGAGCAGCTGGGCAGAGCCAGGACGCAAACCCAGCCCAGGTTCTTTCTGTTGTTCCAAAAGCACCCCACCCACCTGGCCTTGCCCCCCACCCCTCACCCACTTTTGTCCTGCTGTTCTCAGGAAGGAGACCTAGCTCTGATTCAGGTCCTGTTTTGAGCTGACTCACACCCAAGTCTTGCCTCCCCCCGCCCCCAGCTTGTCCCTGTGCTCGGGGGTTGGTGTGAAGACGATCAGTCAAGGGGACAGCGAGCTGTGCTGGGTGGGAGGGGTGGCCCCCAGGTATTTAAGTTCCACCCTTTACCCAGCCGTGAAGGGTGGTGAAATTGTGTGAAAACCCGGTTTGCAGAGCACTTTGCTGCTTTGCAGTTTTTCTGCCTCTTGTCTCACCTCCCCTGAGCGGGGCGGGCAGGAGAGGGCATCTGAAGCTGGAGTGAGCAGAGCTCAGAGCAAGCAGGACCCCACTCTCAGCCTCCTCTACCAGGGTGGGAGGCACAGGCTCTAGAAGGCTCCCTGGGTCTTCTCTGTGCTTGCGAGTCCCCCGGCTCTGTTTTCTGCAGACAGGAGACCCATTCTCAGCCTGAGTGGGGAGGCTGTGGTCGTCCCTGCTGACAGTGCCTCTTCCCAGTGGGCCAGCCCAGACATAAAGGGTGAGCAGCAGCTGCCACGGCAGACCAGAGAAGCGCCAGTGTGCCCTGGGGGCGCTGAGCCCCACAGCCTCCTCCATCCCCCCTGCAGTGGCAGGCAGCCAGGGACGGCGGCAGCTCGCATCTCTGGGCCCAGGACCCAGCCTCTCCTCTGAAGGGTGGTGTTGGAGTTGGGCATGTTTAGCTCAGGTCTCATAGGAGATGGGGTGCCTTGCGCTGAACCCCTCTGCTGGGCTGCTCCAGGGCAGCAGCAGGAGGGGTATTTCTGGACCAGGGCCCTGCAGACCCTCCACCCTGACCCAGGACAGGCACCCAGAAGTGCCCCCCAGACAAACGCCTTGAACTCTTGAAGCCCCAGCCCCCTCAACTGGCACATGGAGGCCTCTGGAGCTAAACGGGACAAGGCTGGGGGCATGTTTCGGACAGGCTCAGGCACATGGTCAGTGCTTGACAAGTGGGGGCTGCTGCCATTTTTATTGTTGTCCTTAGTATTATTACTCAGCTCTCGGCCGGTTCCCACCGCTGCCTGTGGTCGCGGTATAGTGTGGCCAGTCACAGAAGTGCCACCCAGCAGCCAGCAGGGACATCCCGCAGGAGACTCCATGTGCAAAAGGCCTTGTCAGCCACAGCTCTGCAGAGGCCTGGTTCTCCCCGAGTGTATTTGAAACAGGAGCAGAGACAGGTGGCATGTCTTTCCCACCCCATTGCCTGTCTGGGTAAAGGAAATGCCCCCAGTTCCTTCCCTGCATCCACCTTTGCCCTGTGGACAAAGTCCTGACAATGACCTCTCAGCTCCTACAGAACCTGGTCCCTCCTCCCTCTCTGTCCTCATGTGTTGTTACTCTCACTCTCACTTATCCCGTGTGGGCGCCTCTGCTGTCCCTCAAACAAGCCAGCTCTGCTACCACCCCAGGGCCTTTGTGCATGCTCTTCTCTCTCATGGAATGTTTCCCCCAGTTATGCACAAGCAACCCCCACCCCCCACTTTCAGGTTTTTACTCAAATGTCACCTCTCGGTGTGGCCTTCCTTGACCTCTCTATGATAATGCTATTACTCCCTTATACCCACACTCCTATCCTTCATCCCTTCTTTATTTGTCTCTAGAATGCTTACTACCCTCCCATACACTTATTTTGTTTGATATTGTAACTCTCCACTAGGATGCGTGGCCTGCACGTTCTGGGACTCTGTTAGTATTGCTCACTGCTGTCTCCCTAGCGCCTAGGACAACGCCTGGCACACACTAAGCACTCAGTCAATATGCTGCTCAGGAGAGGAAGGGAACACCCAGAGACCTGCAGACCCCAAGGAGACCTCTGCACTGATGGGGGTGGCAGGAGGCCAGTAAGTCCTGGGGTAGGGGGGGCTGGCCTGCAGCCCTAGGAGCACATGAATGAAAGGCTTGCTAGGCAGGATGATAAGCAAAGAGCCAGTGCTGTCATGTCCTTTACCCCCTTAGTGACACCTCATTCTGGCTACAGTTTCATGTGTCTGCAGTTTCATGAGAGGGAGCAAACCCCAAACCCCACTCAACTCTCATCACCAAAGGAAGCTGCCATGGTTCGCCACCTGACCCTTGGCTGGCTTCACTTCCACCCCCAGCCTTCCAGAGTCAGCTCAGGGACGCGTGCCCTGAGTGAAACAAAGAGGAATGGAATTAGGAGAAGGGAAGCTGCCCTAACTGGGCACCTACTGTGTGCCAGGCATGTCTCACACACTTACCGCAGCAACCCATTTTACAAAGAAACTGAGGCTCAGGAAGATTATGTAACTTGCCTAGAGTCACAGAACTAGTAAGCAAGGGAGCAGAATTCACCCTCTTGCTTGCTACCTACCCTGGGGGACAGTGGGAAGATCTTTTTAGGCCTAGCTGAAAGAGGGTAGAACCTAAGGAGGGGTCTCTGTGGGGGCGCACCAGCTGCTGGGGTGGGCCGAGGAAACCCAGGCCTCCACGTACGCTGCCGACATTCCAGCTCCGGCCATGGGGTGAATGCCCCACCCTGGGTGGGCAGCCAGAGCTCCTGAAGGCCGTCTCAGGGGTCAGGGACAGTTTGCCTCAGCTCCTGCTGGCTGTCAGCTCCCTCTGCTGGACCGGCCCCGAGGACAGGCTCAGACACCAGGACGCCGCTGTCTGTCCACACTTAGGCTCTGGCAGCCCCTCCCTCCTGCATGTGGGTGGTCACACTCGGGTCACCTGCCCTGTCCCCCTAGTGTCCAGGAAAGGGATCCTGCAAAGGATCTGCTCTAGGTGACCTGAAAGCCTTACACTGGAGGAGAGAACCGGGGAGGGACTCCAACCACTGCCACCACCACGCTCTGCTCAGACGTGGCCCCGGTGTCTGCAGACAGGGACCGTGTCTCCTCCATTGGGCCAGAGGCTCCCTGAAGACAGGAACCATCTCTCCCATCAGGCTGGGGACTCCCGAAGCCAAGGGCTCTATCCACTCCCTCAGGCTGGGCGCTGTCTGTGGACGGGGCTGTCGCCCCTTCGGAGTGGGGGCTCCTGAGTTGTGCCACTGCTCACCTGTGACATAAACCCAGCTGGGCCCCCCAGGCACCCTGGAACACCCTCTCAGCAGCCTGGCCACTCCCAGGCCCCAGACACCTGTCCCTGCCACTCTCCCCATTCCCTGGGCTCCCCTTCTCTACTGTCAGAGCCTCTCAGACACTAGGCAGTGCTGGTCAGTGCCACGCTGACCTCAGCAGCCCCAGAGGCGAGCAGTGAGCAGCCTGAGAGCCAAGCCTCAGATGGGACGTGACTGCCCCCCTGAACTCAGCTGAGGCTTGACCATGAAGAAAGCGATACCTCGGGAGGCGGAGTGACCAGTGACATCAGCGTACGTGACTGTCAGCCCAGTTTTCCCCTCTGCCCTCCACCCCTCCCACCCGCGGTGCCTGCCGAGCACACTGACCTTCAGCTCACTGGCACGGGCCTCTCTGTGTGCCCACCCCAAGGACAGGGGCAGTACCCAGGGGGAGGGCACTGCTCTCTGACTCCTTGTCTCTAAGTCAGAATCCAGGGGACAGAGGAGGCCACAGGCCCCAGCCCTCCCAAGCCTGGACTTCTGGGGCAGGAGCCAGTCACTTCCTGGGTGACCCTCCTCGCTGGCAGCCCTGCCTGGAGGGAATTGATCATTCTCTTGGCTCCACTAAATCTTCCTCCTGAGTGCCTGGCAGGCTTCCAGTGACTGGAAGCCAGTGTAGAGGGCACCTGGCTCCCCACCCCAGGCCTGTTGACGGAGCAGCCAGGCCTGCATCCCTGTGGGAGCAAAGGCCCAGCCAGAATGGGCAGAGACGGCTGTCCTAGAGAGGCAAGTTCAACCACCTTGAATGACCACCACTTGTCCCTGAGGTGCCTTCTGGAGAATCTTGTTGCTGCAACAGCTCTTCTCAAGTGGCCCCCCTCACCCCTCTCAAGGGGTGCCAGGTCCAGAGTTCAACATCCAGATATAGCCCCCAACAGGGGCAGACCAGTTAGAGGTACCCAAAACTAGACCAGCGCCTGCCAAATTAGTTTTATGGTGCACCCTTATTGTTGAGCATGCATCAGTTCTTTAAAATTATGTACATACAATAAGGCCAACACTGCCGTCAGTCCGAGGTATAATACTAGTTTGGGCAAAAAACAAATCAGCAGAACAGCAGGACATTTAACAGGGATATCCGGGAACAAGAAAGCCCTAGTGAGCCTTGATAAGCTCCCACATATCCCTGGGGGCATGGAAGGCTACATGCACATTAAGAGGAGACTGGAAAGAGCCTTAGTGCTCTAACTCATCTCTGGCTAAGCACATAGAGAGTAAAAGTTGGAGCAGATTGTTAAACTGCCTGAATCTTGAATGTGTTCAGCAACCCACACACGGATGCATTGGCAGGGTAGAAAAGCCTTGCTGGATCGAGGTATTTAAGCACAATTTCTGACCAACCAGTGGCAGAACATTGAGCTATGCTGACCTGGGGCAATGCTGAGGAAGCCAGGCTTAAAAATAAAAACAAAAATTTACCCTGGCTTGTGTGGCTCAGTGGGATGAGTGCCACCCTGGGAACCAAAAGGTCGCCGGTTCGATTCCCAGTCAGGGCACATGCCTGGGTTGTGGGCCAGGTCACCAGCTGGGGTTGTACAAGAGGCAACCGATCGATGTTTCTCTCACACATTGATGTTTCTCTCCCTTTCTTTCTCCCTCCCGTCTCCTCTCCCTAAAAACAAATAAGTAAAATCTTTTAAAATTTTTTAAAAAGAAACTGAGCAGAGATATCAACAGCCTCACACTGTGAGGAAGACAGATTCCATAGAATTAGTCTAGGCAAGTCACTAAACAAACTAACAACAATTCTGGTGGTGGTGGTGGATCAGAATTCAGAATTGCTACAATGTATTATCTAAAATGTCCAGTTTTCAACAAAAAACTACAAGATGTGAAAAGAAATGGTCAAGTGTGAGTCATTCAAAGCAGAAAAAAAAATGAATAGAAACTGTCTCTGAGGGGGTCCAGATGTTGTACTTAGCAGACAGAGACATCAAAGGAGCTATTATAAATTGTTCAAAGAAATAAGGAAGGCTATGTATAAATAATTAAAGGAAAGGCTCATCAAATGATTCATCAAATAGATATCAAATAGATAACAATAAAGAGATAGAAATTACATATTTTTTAAAAGAATCAAATGAAAATTGAGTTGAAAAGAACAATAACTGAAATAAAAGATTCACTAGAGGGGTTCAAGAGAATTTTTGAGCTGGAAAAATCAGCAAATTTTTTGAAGATTTTTAAAAATTTATGTTTAGAGAGAGGAGAAGGGAGGAAGAAAGAGAGGGAGAGAAACATTGATGTGAGAAACATCATTCGGTTGCCTGTTGTATGCAACCCATCTGGGGCACAACCCACAACCCAGGCATGTGCCCTGACCAGGAATCGAACTAGTGGACTTTTGCTTTGCGGGATGATGCCCAACCAACTAAGCCACACCAGTCAGGGCAGATTCAGCAAACCTATATGTAGATCAGTTGAAATTATCCAACATGAAGAACAGAACTGACATTGTGCTTGCCGTCAACTGCATCATCCAGGACTGATGTCCAAGGTCTCTGTAATGAAATTAGTGCTACATCTTCCTAATATGAGGTCTCCTCCCCGCCCTTCATCTGCACCTCAGGACCCAGGGATTTCCCTTCTATGTACACTTAGGGGCTTGCATGGGCTGATCCAGCCTACCAAAGCACAAAGCTGACAACCACTTTGAAAGCACACCTAGAGAACACAAAATCCCATGGCTTAAACAAAGGACTAGATTCTGGAAATGATTTGAAGAAAGAAACAAACAAACAAAAATCTCTCAACCAAAAAGTCCTGCCATTCTCACTAATACTCACTTGATGCAGGTTTTGCCAGAGTGGGAAGCAGATGCAAAGTAATATGGCCCAGGTCACTGGGAATGAGGTGGGTCATTTTGGATATTACTACAACCCATGTTGAAATTGAGAGTAACATGCTGCAGTCTGCCATTGTACTATTGTTAAATTAATGTATTACATACTTTATAGACCCCTGAAACCTTGATCTTGAGAAATGTTGTTGATTGCAGGAGGAGGGAGTCATAAGGGGGCTAAATGGTAATAGAAAGAAATACGATAAAAATTTTTTGGAAAAAAATAAACAACAGAATGGAAAAAAAAGATGAACAGAGCCTCAGAGGCCTGTGGAGTATCATCAAACATATCAATATACACTTAATGGGAGTTCCAGAAGAAGAGAGAAAGAAGTAGAAAAATATTTAAAGATATAATGACCCCAAAATTCCCAAATTTGATGAAAAAACATTGAATTACATATCAAACTAAATCCAACTAGGAGAAACACGTAAGTACTCATAGAGAGCATAGTAAAACTATTGAAAAACAGAGTCAGAGAAAACCTTGAAAGTACTAATATAAAAATGATGCATCATACAAAAACCACAATAAAACTAACAGCTGATTTCACATAAGAAATACTGGAGGCCAAAAGGAAGTGGAATGGCATACTCAAAGTGCTGAGAAAAAAAAACCAACCCTGTCGACCAAGAAGTTTATATCCAGTAAAACTATTCTTCAAAAAATGAAGGTGAAATAAAGACACCTCCAGACAAAGAGAGAAAATCTGTTGCTAGCTCACATGCTTTATAAGAAACACTAAAGTCATTCAGAGTGAAAAGAAAATGACACCTGATAGTTACTTGAATCCACATGAAGAAATACATTAGATGGTATAAGTAATAATTATAACACTATTATCAAATAGATGAAACACATGACAATAACACAAGTGTGAAGAAGGGAATGGAACTATACCAGAGCTAAGTTTTAATAATTTACTGGACTTGAATTAGTATTAATCAGAAATAGATTTTGATAAATTATATATTACAATTCCTAGAACATCTAAGATAACAACTCAAAAATATAATATGGGAACAACAACAACAAGGAAATTAAAGGTACATTAAAAATATTTATTTAACACACAAAAAAAGCCAGAAAAGGAAGAACAGAAGAACAAACAAAAAGACATGAAACATATAGAAAAAGAGACAAACTTGCAAAGGTAAATCCAACCATATCAATAACTACAGTAAATGCGAATGATTTAAATATTATTAGACTGGGTTGAAAAAACAAGATTCAGTTATATGCTGCCTACAAGAGATATTTTAGATCCAAAGACACAAGCAGGCTGAAAGTAAAAGGATGGAAAATATTTACCATGCAAACAGTAACAGTTAAGAGAGTTCAAGTACCTATACCAATATCAGGTGAAATAGACTTAAGGCCAAAAAATGATGCTAGAGATCAAGAGAGATGTTTTTAATGATAGAAGGGTCAATTCATCAGAATAATATAAAAATTAAACACGTGTGCACCTAACAACAGAGCCCCGAAATACATGGAGCAAAAATTGATAAAATCAAAGGCAGAAATAGAGAATTCAACAATAATACTTGGACACTTCCGTATTCCACTTTCAATAATGTATAGAAATACTAGACAGAAAATCAGCAAGGATATATAAGACTTGAACAACACTATTAACCAACTTAATTTGCCATGTATAGAATACTTCACCCAACAACAGCACAAATACACATTCTTTTCTTTTTAAAAAATTTTACTTATTTATTTTTAGAGAGAGAGGAAGGGAGAGAGAAAGAAAGGGAAAGAAACATCAATGTGTGGTTGCCTCTTGCATACCACCTAGTGGGGACCTGGACTGCAACCTGGGCATGTGCCCTGACTGGGAATTGAACTAGCAAACCTTTGGTTCACAGGCCAGCGCTCAATCCACTGAGCTTCACTCAATCCACTGAGCCACACCAGGAAAATACGCATTATTTTCAAGTGCACAAAGAATATTCACTGGGATAGACCTTATGCTAGAACAATTCCCAATGTATTGAAAGGAATTAAAATTATACAATATATGTTTTGCACTGAATAGAATTAAATTACAAATCAACAACAGAAGAAAATGTGGGAAATCCACAGATATTTGGAAATTAAACAACACGTTACTAGATAACTCACGGGTCAAAAAAGAAATCACACAGAAAATTTTAAAACATTTTGAACTGAATGTCCACAATGTACAACATATCAAAATTTGTAGAATGCATTTAAAGCAGTGATTAGTAGTACATTTATAGTTTTAAAAACTTATACTAGAAAAAGATGCTAATTCAATAATCTAAACTTCCATTGGAAGAAATCAGAAAAAGAAGAGCAGAGTATTGTAAAACCAAAGCAATAAAAAGTAAAGAAATTCCTGGCTGGCATAGCTCAGTGGATTGAGCGCAGGCTGTGAACCAAAGTATCGCAGGTTCGATTCCCAGTCAGGGTACATGCCTGGGTTGCAGGCCATGAACCCCAGCAACTGCACATTGATGTTTCTCTCTCTCTCTCTCTCTCTCTCTCTCTCTCTCTCTTTCTCCCTCCCTTCCCTCTCTAAAAATAAATAAAAAAATAAAAAATCCTTTTTAAAAAGTAAAGAAATAATAAAGATTAGAGCAGAAATAAGTGAAATAGAAAACAGAAAAACAAAAAAGAAAATGGAAAAGCAATAAGAACAAATAATGAAGCTAAAATGTGGAGATTAACAAAATTAACAAACCTTTAGCTAGTCTGACCAAGAAAGATAGCAAAATAACAAATTACTAAAATCAAAACATAAAAGGGAACATCACTACCAACCTCACAGCAATTAAAAGGTTAATAAGGGAATACTTTAAACAACTTGATGCCAACAAATTAGACACTTAGATGCTTAACATTATTAGTCATTTGAGAAATGCAAGTTAAAACCACAATGAGATATACCACCTCAGACCCATTAGAAAGTCTATAATCAAAAGGACAAGCTCTGCGCAGTAGCAGTATCATAGCCAATGAGGTTTATCCACAGGGCGAAGATCGCTAATTGAAAAGGACAGATAACAAGTATTGGTGAGGATGTGGAGAAATTGGAACTCTCATACACTGTTAGTGGGGATGTAAAATGGTGCAGCCACTTTGGAAAATATTTTGGCAGTTTCTTAAAAAGTTAAACGTAAATTTACCATATGATGCAGCAATTCCACTCCTAGGTATATATGCCCAATAGAGATGAAAAGATGTTTGCACAAAACCCACAAATGTTCATAGTAGCATTATTTATAACAGCGAAAAAGTAAAAACCACTCAAATGACCCTCAGCTGGTGAATGGATGAATAAATGTGGTCTATCCACACAGCAGCATACTGTTCAGCCATAAAACAAATGAAATACTGATGCATATTAAAATATAAATGAATCTCAAAAACATTATGCTGAGTTAAAGAAACCAGACCCAAAATACCACATATTGGATGATTCTATTTGTAAGAAATGTCCAGGAAAGGCAACTCTATAAAGACAGAAAGTAGATTAACAGTGGCCTAAGGACTGACTGCAAATGGGCAGGAGAAATCTCTTTGGCTGGGTGGCATAAATATCCTAAAATTAAACTGCAGGGATGGTTGCACAATTATCTACTTTGACAAAAAATCACTGAATTTTACATTTAAAATGGGTGAATTTATGGTACATTAATCATACTCAGTAAAGCTCGTTTAGAATTATGTACATGTATTCTATATAAAATATATGAGGCCTGTCTGGAAAAAGTCTAACCATTGTTAATAAAATGAGAACAGTTTGCGTGACCTCAATGTAACTTGGCAGCCAAAGAGAATGGACTGGAATGTGCATGTGTGAACAATGACAACTTCACTGTCCTAGTCAGTGGAGGCAGTAGATGCCATTGAGTGAGCATGTGTGTTGTGTGGCTGTCACACTCAAAATGACTGAGCGAGTAGAGCAAGAAATCTGCATCCGATTTTGCGTTAAGCTTGAACATTCCTCCATGGAAACTATTTGGATGATTCAGAAGGCTGCAGCTATGGGCAACTGGTGATTGACAGCTTCAGCATGACAACATGCCCACTCATGCATCACATTTCATGTAGTTTTTTTGCAAAACATCAAATCACCCAGGTGATTCAGCCCCCCCCCCCCCCCACCACCTACAGCCCTGGGACTTCTAGTTTTCCCAAAACTAAAATCACCTTTGAAAGGGAAGAGATTTCAGACTATCGATGAGATTTAGGAAAATATGACGGGACAGCTGATGGTGACTGGAAGAACTGTGTGAGGTCCCATGGTGGCTACTTTGAAGGGGACTGAGGCGTCATTGTCCTATATACAATGTTCCTTGTATCTTCTTCAATAAATGTCTCTATTTTTCGTATTATGTGATGGGATACTTTCTGGACAGACCTTATATGTTTACCAAAAAGAGAAATGTTAAAGGATGAGAAAGAATAAATATATCTTAATTTCTAGTCATTTTTCCTGAACCCTACTTTGGAGATCACTAAATTCAACCACAGGAAGAGCATGTGGTCTAATGATTAGAGATGTGGGCCATGGAGCCAGGCTGTCTGGGTTCAAATCTCATCCTTGCCACATACAAGCTGAGTGACCTTGGGGAAGCAACATAAGTTCTCTAGGGGATGTAAGAACAGTAACAATGAAGCAGGATGTCCAGGGACAATGGGGAGGGGCCACTCCCATCCCATCCCCGGGTGACCACTGGACTGCAGGCCCGTTGACCCATTGCTGCTATGGTGTCTTTTTCATTCCCAATTCCTGGTCAAAGCAGATCCACCAAACCAATCCATAAAATGCCTACTGTGTGCTTAGCTGAAATTCCCCCACCCACATTATGCAGACTGCCTCATCGGTTCCCAGAGTCCCATGACAACTTATCTCTATTGTGTGGATAGGGAAACTGAGACTCAGAGAAAAGACACTTCCTCTTTGGGACACGGGCAGGACTCGCCATTCCTGTGGCCAGAAAGAACTTTGAAAAGGAAATGTCAAAGATGTAATGGCAATTCTGAGCAGTGCAAGGAAGAGAGGCAGTAGGGGAGCTGAGGGGGAAGGTTGGTACCAGAAGAGCAGAGTGTGGATGTGGGGATGGGAGAGCTGTCCATGTGCCATCCAGGGGTCTGGTGGCCAGGTCCCAGAACCCCCAGAGATCTTGTCTGTACCCCTCATCTCTTGTCAAGCCCTGGGCCAGAGCCCTATCCTTGCTCCTGCCAACCTAGTCCAATCTGCACTGGGTCAGAGAAGATATCGCCAATTCCAAATTCAACGACTCGGATTCGGAAGGGGGCAGCGGGGTGCTGCAGGGATTAAGAGGGGTGTGGCAATCCCTGCAGTCCGAGGAGAAGGGTTCCCGGGCTGGTTGGGCTGACCTGACACTCCCAGGTCCTTGCTGAGAAGCTGGGCCCTGGAGTCACTTGCCTTGCCAACCAGGAGAGTTGCCATCGCCTGGACTCAGATCCGGAGCCCCAACCCTGGGCGGGAACGTGGGCTGGGACAGGGGTGCCTTGAGGCACTTTACCTCTGCCCAGCAGCCCAGCTTGTAGCATCCTCTCCCAGGGGCACTCGCCCTCTCCAAGGGGTATTTGCATAGTAAGATTATGATCACCCTCAAAAATTGCCTTCACCCCAAATTAACTTCTAGAGGTCACCCCCTCAGGATTAGGGTTCCGGGCCAAAGAATTTCAGACACCCCATCAACCCAACTTCCTCTGTTACAGAACAAACAAGGGGGGCCTGGGATGATATACTATTATTGAAAACAAAGCCCCCAGGTCCATCATGTCCGCCGCCCAAGGAAAGACGTCTCTCAATGCCAGAGATTCGTGAAAAGGAAAGGAAATGTTTATTTAATGTTATACAAACTTAAACTAGTGACCTAATGTCTTTATCAAAAAATCCTAAAGTCCCTTAAAACACCCACAAACAGACACAGTCCTTACTTCCTTCCCCCTTTGCCCAGTCCAGAGTACCGTATCTCAGGAAAGGAAATAGAAGTCCATGGCTCAGGCAGTCCTCTGGTTCTTCTCAGTTAGTACTCCCTCTCGACCGGGAGACCTCCCTGGGTTCCCAGCACCCTCCGCTGAGTCACTGGGATCTCTGCTAAAACCAGGTGGTGGTTCCCCCTTCTAAAGCTGCAGGGGTCCCCACTCTGGCAGAGGCACGTGGTCCTCTCTCTCAGGGCTGTGGGAAGGGAGAGTCCCCACTCTGTCCAGGCCGCGTGGTTCTCTCTCAATGGCTGCCGTGTCAGGGTTTAAATCCCCGTGCCAATCTTCTTCTGCAGCCCCATTTCTGACTCCTCCTACACTTGGGCACACTTGCCCTCAATCTGCTGTCTTCTCCAGCTTTTCTGGTTGCCATCGTGGGTCTGGGTAGGTGTCACCCCATGTCATGGAGCCAGTCTTCTCCCAGCTCCCATGCAGGCACTGTAACTCGGGGGACCTGCCCCCCAGTCACATCTTGGGGAGAGGTTCCTTTCCATCCCCCTGGCCTTGAGCCTGGCCATAGCTATTTAGCATATCTAAGTGACCAGCCAAAGGCTATAGGTATGCTAAATGACCATGCCATGGATTAGCTGCAAAGCTGCCCTCATGTTCTTGCTCTGTGTACCCCTTCTCCCAACTCACACCTGTGGGGGAAGGGGTGAAGACATCTTAAAGTCTCCTGGACACCTTAAGTTCTGGACCCCATTTCAAATGCCTATTTGGGATCCCCCCTCTTGGCTGCACCCTGTAACACCTCCCCTGACACTCTCCTCCCAGCAAGCCCATCCTCTGTTCATTGTCCCCCCACCCCAACTCTTCCACATCCCTTCCTTTTACCAGCTCACAGCCGTCAGGGCGGAGGTTCAGGAGGACACAAGCATCACCCCAGGGCTGACTTGGTTTGAGGTCCCAGTTTCACGTTTTATTGCTGTGAGATCTTGTATAAGTTTTGACTTCTCTGTGCTTCAGTTTATTCATCTAGAAAGTGGGGATAATAATAGTACGAATCTCTTAGTGTCCCTGGGAAGACTGGGGGTGGGGCGGCATTCCTACTAATTCCTTACCTCCCCCTCCCCCCTCAACCCCTCCCCATTCATCCTTCACCCTCTCCCTGGAAACACGTACACGAGAGTTGCACAGAGAGGTGAGATACGTGCAAATGACATTGGAACCACCGCCTTTCTGAGACCTGTGTGGGAGCCATTTTGCTCCAGCTTGGGCAACTGTAGCGTTGCTTGGGCAACGTCTCATTGTTGACTTCAGGTGGGTGGACTGAAATCAGTCATGGTGTGGTGGGGTTATTTACAACATTGATAGGCTACAAATGAAGACTTTCCCCCAGAGAGCCAGTTGTTAATTAGCAGCACTTCACTGCCTGGGGGTCAGGGTACCGTGAGCCCTGGCCACTGCAATGAGCCCCTGGGAATGGGGAGAAGAGGCTGTCAGTAGAGCTAGCCTGCCCCACCGCCTTCCTGCCCTCCAGCACCACTGTGCCCCCCCCACCCCAGTGCCTGGACCTCCAAGGTTGGCTCCTGACTGCGGTCCTCACATTCACTCTACCTGCTCCAACCTACTCTTCTCTGAATTGAAATGCAAACCAACCCGAGGCCCTCCTCTCAGGCTCAAGGCCGGTCCTCCAGGTTCTGCAGGCTTTGGCCCCTTTCCTCCTGCTCCTCATCTGAGCCCTTCCCAGCCGTATTTGTACGGCCTATTTCTGCCTCCGGGCATCGTACACGTTGTCCCTCTGCCTGGGCCGCTCTGCCCACTTCCGGGGGCAGACTTCTAACCTGCCCTCAGATCTCCATGTTTCTAGAAGACTTTCCCTGACTGTTCACCCCACCCCAGAAGTAACACTTAGTACCATTTTTACCATTTTTGTGTGACTGATTGTTTCCAGTCTTTATGGCTCACAGAGATGGTAAGCTTCAGGAAGGGACCAAACTCTGGCTTTTTCAGCATTAATCTCTGGCACAGGGACTAGAACAGAGTAGGCGCCTGATAAATATTTTCCAAATGGGTGAAAGAAGGAATCATCCAATTCTCTTCTGTATGACAGGGTAATAATGACAACTATGTACTTGGCCTCACCCCAAGGTCAATGTGAGATCACTTGTAACAGCAGACGCTAGAGACTTCTGTGACCTGCCCACCCCAGTGTGGAGAGGGCTTAGGGTCGGATCCCAGCACTGCGGCTTCACACCTGGGGCAGGTTGGAGAAGGTATTCAATGTCTTCGAGTTTCAGTGTCCTGAACTGTGCAGTGCAATTCCTACCTCCCAGGGCAGTGTGTATGGGCGGGGGTGGGGCGGGGAGTGGGGCGGGGGGGTCTATATCTCAGCCCAAGTTTAGCAGTGGTAAGCCTGGAGCTCCGTGGGTGGCCACTGCAACTCCTGCCTTCAGTTCCAAACCCGTACAGGAGCTCTATAGAATTGCTTATTGAGAACAAAGAGTGGTATTACAGAACATGGTTTCTAGTACATTTGGGTCAGGAGGATGGGTCAGCGTTCTGAGAGAGGCCTTCCCGAGCATCTTCTCTGCGCCAGGCACTGTGCTGCCCGTGGACGGGGAGCCGCAGGCCATCTGGGTCTGCTCCCTCTGGGTCTGCTCCCTCTAGGTCTGCACTAGGTGGTTCCTTCCATAGGAGCGACTCAGGAAGGGGTGAGGCCGGCCACAGTGGAAGCCTCTGGGGCAGGCCCTGGCCACAGGCAGGACCTGGGGGGTCCTGGAATCAGGCAAAGCAGTTGAATAGAAGGAAGGCAGTGGCTGCTCAGAGCTCAGCTTCAGACCACAGGGCGATAGGACTTCCCACTCGGACCGGCTTTGCTGAGCACTGGATTGGGGTTTCGGGGAGGGAGGTGCCATATTAGGAGCACCTTCTACAGGTTAGTCCCTGTCCTGAGAATCAAAAACATCCTACTAGTAGATGCTGCAAGCCCACTTTTCAAAGGAGGAAACAGGCTCAGAGCAGTAAGGCAACGTTCCCAGGGTCACAGAGTCAAACTGTGCTCAGCTACAATTCCGACCCTAAGCTAGTGGCTTTCCACCACCCTCTCTTGCTTCCCCAGGGACTGGGACTAGGCCCTGGGGGGACCTGCCCTTGTCTTTCCTCCCGGGAGAGAAATAGAGCAGCTGGTCCCAGGGCCCTGAACCCTCCCAAGTCTCCGCCACCCCCAAGTAGAGATGGAGTCCTCTGTGTGCCCCTAGCCAAGTAATATTATTGAGAATGTTACTGGCTATAATTAAATGAGAGGTTATTATGTGCCAGTGAGCTTTCATTAACCCATTTAATCCTCAGAACAGCCCTATGGCTGGGTTCCATGATTGCCCCCCTATCTAGATGAGAAACCGAAGTCCAGAAAAGCTAGCATCCATTCCTCTGGCACCTCTTCTGCTTTCTTGGAAAAGAAAGATGTGTCATTGTGGTACTTTGGAACATTAACCAGAGTCACATAATGACCAAGGGAGGAAATAAATGAGTTGATTAGGAAGTCCTCCTGTGTGTCTATCCTAAGTCCCCAAGGCTGCAGTGAGAGTTTGGCATTCCACAGCTTCTCTGGGCCAGCCGGCAGCCACCCCCCACCACGTGGCCTTGGCCCCTCCTCTGCTGGATGCCAGAAAGGGGGCAGTTCTCCTTTGTTCCCCAGGCATCCAGGGAGCATCCTTACCCCAGAGGGGCTGGCTGAGGTCAGGGGTCTGCGCCCCCTCCGCAGGCCAGCCTGGCCACGCTGGCAGCCCCGTCAATCAGGGGCGGCCGGCTCAGCAGCTGGCCTTTTATTTCTTAAATTAAAAGGGCTTATGATTCCTGATTGAATTAAAGGCGGGAAGGTCAGCTCTGAGAGCAGCAGGGAGATTTCAATCATAGGAGACCGAAGGCAGCCAGGGTGGCCAGGAGGGCGAGACACAAAGCAGACAAGGTCGGGGGCACGAAGGGGACAGCCCGGGCCAAACCTTGGCAAAGCACGGTTCGAGGATGGCTGGTCCTCAGCATCCACCCCCCCACACCAGCCCTTTGAGCTTGTTGGTTCGAATCGCTGGAATTTCATCCTCCCTCCTGCCTCTCGTACAGTAGACAACCAGCACCACTGCACCGGGCAGCCTCCCTGGCCTCTCCATTAGTTGAACGCCCTTGGAAAAGTGAATTCCATAGGGCTTCTCACTTCCTATTGGCAGCGAGTTCTTTCTGGCTGCTTTCCTCCACCTGTGACTCTGGCTCTGGGATGCTACAAACCCCCCATGCTTTCCTAGAGGCTCGGGCAGGCTGGAGAGAGGACTGCTGTGAACACCAGACCTCAGTCCAGCCTGTGTGCCCTGGGGGAGACCCCTTTTTTGCTCTGGGACTCAGTTTCCTGTCTGTACAACGGCCAGCACAGGGTTCGCCAGAGACCTTGCCTTACTGGATTGCCAGGGTTAGGGCGTGCTTTCTTGTTTGTGCTGGCACTGAGCCCACCTTGTGCAACCACGGGCTCACTACCAAGAGAAAGTCAGGAGCGGTGAGGCCTTGATCCCTGTCTCTGCAGGATGTGGAAGCCCTGGAGGAAATGCTCTGTGTCTTCCAAAGACAGGCAAGAAGAGACAGGCTTTACCCGTGGTAGGTGGGAGTAGGGTTAGACATCAGGATGAACTGACTTCCAAGTGAGGTGGTTTCTGGAAATTGATCATACGAAAGCCCTCTCCTGTGTTATCTGCATGGGCAGCCTTAGGTACAGGGGTCACACTGCAGCTGGTGGGACTGAGGCCAAACTCGGGAAAGGACTTCCAAATGGTATGATGGATAGGGCAGCAACATGCACCACCCAAGGAGTGGTACCGTGGGGCGTGTCTAAGGAGCTGGAGACCCATCGGCCCCACTGAGGCAGAGGCGGTGGTGAGCTCTAGGCCTGGCTGCAGAGAGTGGGGTTCTGTTCTCACACCTCGCTGGCCTCCAGCAGGTCCTCTCTGTCTTCTGCAGAAGGGAAGTGGCAATGTCATCCTAGCACACAAGGCAGGGTGACATGGTGGCTGGGAGACAGCACGGTGGGTAGGTTTTCCCGGTATGTTTGAGTTCCGTCTGCCCTTCCACAAAGCATACAGTGTCTTATTTTTAATGCTGTGGCACAGGCTCTACCAGCAGGCTGACAGGCCCTTTCCACATACCAGGTGCTGTTTGTTTCGAGTCCTTTACATGCATTTGACTCATGTAATCGTATTAATGACCATTGTTATTCAGATTTAGAGAGGAGACTGAAGCACAGAGAGGCCCGGTAAATCGCCCGCACTGAGCACAGCACAGCGGCCAGGTTCCAGAGGAGCGCTGACTCCTGAGCTCCAGGAGCTTCCCGAGGCGCTGGCGGTGTTCTGTGTCGTCTGCGCTGTCCAATGTGGTAGCCACTCGACCCACGTCGCTTTCAAGCACTTGGATATGAATCACGAAACAGGGGAGCTGGGTTTTACTTGTTCTTATTGTAATTTAAATAGCCACAGGGCCTATTTGGACAGCTCAGCTCTGCAGACTCTGCTGAGCCACTGGGCAGGACAAGGGTCATCTACACGCACCTCATCTGCACTTCTCCTGGCCATGCCAAGCCCTGACTTTCAAGAAAGCTTTTTTTCTCCTTCATTCTACTGCGAGGGCTTCCTTGTCCTACCCACATCTGCCTCCATATTCCCTACCGTCCCCAGAGGTGTGTTGATGTGCAGGGGCTGAAGCCGGACCTCGGGGTCTGAGGAGCTCCCCGCGGGGCTTAGCTCTGTTTGTGCAGAGAGCCTCCCGTGACATCAGGGAGAGAACACTGCTTCCCTCACAGAGGGCACCCAGCCCTCCTTTGCGGATGCCAGGAAACTGAGTCTGCTGTGTGAACAGCCCTACTTTACCAGGCCTTCAAGCTGGAAGACCCCTCCTTTGTCACAGATCCCTCCTGGGGCTTGAGAGGTCCCTGAGACTCTCATGAGTATTCCAACAGACCCCCGCTCTCCCCCCACAGGGCGCTGGTAGAGTGCCGGATGCTAGAACCACAGGAAGGAATCAGGCTCAGGCCCCAGGGGCCCGTGGTGGGTGGGTGGCCCCTTTCCCTTTCTGTGAGTCCTAGGGAGACATCAGTGGCCTCTGGAGGGCTGCACAGAAGAGACAGGATTCACAGTGGGCCTCAAAGCGGGACAAGTTGTCTGCTGGATGGGCAGATGGACGGGGAATATCTCCTGCAGACGGAAAAGCAAGGCCGGAGGTATGGAGACTCGGATGTCGGGCTGCACGGCCAGGTTGGAGAGAGGCAGGGGTGGGCTGCAGAGAGCCTGGCGAGAGAGGGCAGCTAACTAACCACCCTAATGTCCACGTCCACTGTGGCCAGCTCAGCTCTAGACCCGTCATATGTATTATCCCATTCAGTTCTCACGACTGCCCTGGGAATACTACACACCCAACAAATTCAGAAATTGAGGCTCCAAACAAGGAAAGTCATTTGTTCGGGTCACGCAGCCGTCAGGATGTGCACCTTGGCAGCTTGGCTTCCCTGACGCTAGACACACCTGGCTCCCTTCCTAAGACACTTGGACTCCATTCTGCAAACAGCAGAGTTTAAGGAAGGTCTGGCCTGGTTTGTGTAGGCTGCTGAGTGGAGAAGCAATGGGAATGGGGGGGGGGGGACAGGAGGCAGGAGCAGCTCCATAACTGAGAAGCAGGAGGCCCGCCCCGCAGTGCTTAGGAAGCCAAGTCAGCAGGGAGAGGGAGAAGCCTCGAGATTGTTGGGGGTTGGTGGGGGGCGGGGCGCTGGGAGGAGCAGAGGAGGAACAGGCTCGGGAGGAAGGTGACCAGTTGAGTTTAGATTATGGTAAGTTTGAGGGACCGTGAGAATTTGTGGGGTCTGGAGCTCAGGGAAAAAGACCTATGGTAGAAGAAAGGATGTGGAGGCCAACATTGACATAGAGGCCTTGAGTGGGTTCAGGGAGAGCAGAGGCAACTGTCTTACACGGAGGACTTCTGACGCGGGAGGTCAGCATGCAGAGGCTCTGAGCAGGCCAGGAGCATCAGAACTCAATGATATCCAGCAGATCTGGTGCCCACAAGGTTCTGGCAGGGTCCGCAGAGGGCAGAGACCAGGGCCAGGCTGTGTGGGGTGAGAGGGACACTGAAGAGAGGCCATGGTAGGGGGGGAGGAACATTCCCTAGGGAGAGGGGAAAGATGGGACCATGGCTAGAGGGGAGGTGGGAGAACTGTGGGGGACCCCAGACATGACTCACCACGTCTGAAGTCCCTGGAGCTTCAGGTCTGCCTGTCTGGGGTCCCCTGATGAGCGTGTTCTCTGACTTCCTTCCCCACACCCTCCCAGAGCTCTCCAAAAAGTGCTGAGCCCACTGCAGGCCCTGGGAAGGGTTTGCTGATTCACTGAGGTAGAGAGCCTAGAGCCAGAAGATGGCAGAGCCCCCTCCCTAACCCAAGAAGGCCAGGCATCACAGAGCCCAGGCGCGCAGGGCAGCCTGGAGGATGCAGGAAAGGCCGCAGCACACCTACCACCCTTCACACGTGTTCTGTGCCGGGGTAGAGGTGGGCAAGGGCCGGCCCCAAGAAGGAGGGAGAGAGACAGACCCACAGACAGACATCCTCTGAGGCAGAGGAGCAGAGAGAGTCAGATGAGAGTTCTTAGGATAATGGTTCTCTAGGAGAGGGCACAATCCCTGTCAGCTAGGGAACCAAGGAGGGCTCCGTGGAGGAGGTGGCTTTGTCACTGGGCCTATGGAGGTAGAAGAGAAAGGACATTCCAAGCAGCAGGTGTACAGGCAAAAAATTGAGATGCCTTTTCAGCATCTGGCAAGGGGCCTGGGTTGGCTAGCTCCTTGGGCGGACCAGCCATGAGGTGTGGAGAGACTTGAGGCCAAAGGGAAGCTGGGTCACAGGTAGTGAGGGCTTTGGATGTCCAATTAAGTGTTTGAACTTTTATCCTGAAGCAATGAGGAGCTCATGCAGGTTTTGCAGCAGGAGAGACACCTGGGGCAGAGGTGGCCGTGGGAAGGCAAACGGGTCCTCACAGGGAGGATGGACGAACATGCCCATTAGGGTCTCCCACGTGAGCAGGAACCCCAGCCCTACAATCCAAGTCTCCCACACAGCTGGGCTGGTAAAAATAGCTGGGGATCCCGCTAGGATAAAAATAGCTATGAGCTGGGGAGCTCACCTGCATGGACAGGTAGGAAAAGTAGGTCATGGCTGAGGGCCACCTGGGAAGTGAGCAACAAGGAGCAGGATCTCTCTTCAGAACTGAATCTCCTCCTTCACCCATGAAGACCCACCTCTTCTGGGCATCTCTGGGCCCGGTCCCGCACTGCAGGGGGCATCTGAAGTCAACCCTTCCAAGCCTGCAGGCCACCTGCGATGTCCTACTCTGGGGGCAGTCCCATCTCCCAGCTGTGTCAAGGCGGGTCTGGCTTTGGGCATCTTCTGGCACCTTGCCTTTCCTTCAGGAATCTGCTTCCCAGAAGAATCTTGTTCTAGTTTCTTGGCGACATTACTTCCCAGGCTCACTGAGTTTATAATCCATTTGTTGCTTTATCGCTACTGTTTATGTATTGAGCATTTGTTAAGTTCTACGCACTGTGCCAACTGCTCCCCGTGACATAGACAACCCTTCAGAAATATGAGCCGGTTTCCCAAGCACCTCTTAGAGCCGTGTTCACGCTGTTCTTTTAAAACTATCATTATCATACAGTAAAATTTACTTTCTTTTCCTTCCAATGTATAGTTCTAGGAATTTAACACATGTATAGATTTGTGTAACCACCACCTCATCCACAATACAGAACCATTCCATCATCCCAAAAAAACTCCCTCATGCTAGGCCTTTCTAGTTACACCCTCACCACACCCATAACCCTGGCAACCACTAATCTGTTTTCAATCAATATAATCTTGTCTTTTTGAGACTGTCAAAGAAATGGAGTCATCCAGCATATAACCTTTTGACTAGCTTCTCTCATTTAGTATAAGCATCTGAGATCCATCCAAGTTGTTGCCTATATCACTGTCGTTCCTTTTTATTGCTGAGTAGTATTCCATTGTGTGGATGTACCACATTGCATTTAACCATTCACCCACTGAAGGACATTTAGAATTGTTTCTAACTTTTGGTTATTACAAATAAAGATGCTATGAATGTTCATGTACAGGTTTAATGTGAAGAAAAGCTTTCATTTCTCTGGGGTAAATATGTAAGAGTGGGATGGCTGGGTCATATACAATTATGTTTAACTTTATAAGAAGCTAACAAATTGCTTTTCAAAGTGCCTGTACCATTTTACCCTCCCATCAGTGGTGCATGAGAGTCTTGGTTCCTCGACATCTTTTCCAGCACTTGGTTTTGCCAATACTTTTATGAAGCTCTTCCAACAGGGGTATGGAGTATTTCATCATGGTTGCAATTTGAATTTCCCTTGTGGAGAATGATGTTGAATATCTCTTCCTTGGTCCATTTGTCTTCCTTACACCCTCTTGGGTGAAGTGTCTGTACCTGTCCTTTGCCCATTATTTAATTGGGTGGCTTATTTTCTGCTGAGTTTTGAGAGTTCTTTATACAGGGTGCAGCAAAAGTAGGTGTACAGTTGTGAGTATGCAAAGCAGAGTTTATTCTTGTATTACTATTTATTAATTATTGTATTATTTTCTATACGAACAAACTGTAAACCTACTTTTGCCTCATCCTGTATATTCTGGGTAGAAATCCAGTTTTGGATATTGGTTTGCAATTTTTTTTCATGTTCTGTAGGTTGTCTCTTCATTCTCATGACAATGCCTTTGGCAGAGCAAAAGTTTAAATTTTGATGAAGTCCAATTTATCAACTCTTCCTTTCATGAACTGTGCTTTTGATATAATTTATAAAGCACTCTAACCAAGCCCAAGTCATGAAGATTTTCAAATATGTTGTCTTCTAAAAATTTTATAGTTTTATGTTTCACATGTAGATAGATGATCCATTTTGAGTTCATCTTTGTGTTTACCTCGAGTTTTTGTGTTTGTTTTTACTTTCGTTTGGGTTTGGCTTGAGTTTTTTGCTTACGAGTAACCATTTGTTGAAAAAAATATTGTTTTGCCATCAAAATGCCCTTGTACCTTTGTACATATTGATCACATTTGTGTGGATCAATTTCTGGACACTCTATTCTGTCTTATTGACCTATGTGCCCATCTCTTTGCCAACGCCACACTGTAGTTTTATACTAAGTCTTGGAATTGAATAGATTCTTCCTACTTTCTTTTTTTTTTTCCCCAAAATTGTTTTAGCTATTCTGGCTCCTTCACCCTTCCATAAAATTTTGAAATTTGCTTGTTAATATTTACCCCTCAAAAATCCTGCTGGTATTTTAATTAGTATTGTGTCAAATCTATAATTTACTTTGGGAAAATTGACACCTTTACTCTGTTGAGTCTTCCAATCCACGTATACAATATATTTTTCCATTTATTTAGCTCCTTGTTGATTTCTTGTGGCAACATTGTGCATTTTGCAGCATGCAGATCCTACAGGTCAGGCTATGGTCTCTATTTGTTCAGCTAATGCACATCTCCTGCATTAGATTATCACCCACATGAGCGCAGAAACCATGCCCACGTTGCACACCCAGCAGCATGCAGCAGGCCCTCCCCAAATATTCTGAATGAATGACAGCACCTCTGCATACGTGATCTCAATTAATATTTCCACAGTCCCTATAGGGTGGAGATTATACTCCTTACTTCATGGAGGGAAAAAGCCAAAGCTTGGGAAGAACTGTAGTAAGCATTTTCCTAAGATGGTCTTCAAGACCCCTGACCTTTGGTGTGCATACCCTGTAAACCCTCTCCCCTTGAGTATATGCAGGACCTGTACATATAAATGTAAATTCCTGGTTTTAGATCACATTCTACAGCACAGTGAAGAATTTTGCAGATGCAGTTAAGGTCCTTAATTTGTTGACTTTGAATTTATCACAAGAAAGATTTTCTCGCATGGTCCCGACCTAATCAGGTTGCCTTTTAAATGAGAGTCTAGAGGACAGAGACAGGAGACATCAGGGAGATTCCTAGCAGCAGAGGAATCTTCACTGACCTTGAAAAAGCCAGCTGCCCTGTTGTGGAGAAGGGTCCAGTAGCGGTGCCTCTGAGTTGAGGCCCTGAGTCCCGCAACAGCAAGGAACTTGGTAGAGGGGAGCCCCAGCTGGGACCACAGCCCCAGCCACTCCCCAGTTCCAGCCTGGTGAGACCCCGAACAGAGAAGCCAGTTATGCTGCACCCACACTTCTGACCTACAGACACTGTGAGAAAACAAAGGGGTGAGGTTTTTAGCTGCCACGTTCGTGGTCATTTGTTACACGGCAGCAGAAAACGAATATGGCGCCTTTCCCAGGGTCCCAGAGCTGGAACCCGTGGGCCTCCAGACTGCCAGGCTCTTGTTCTCTGCCACTCAAGCATTTCCCGAGGCCTCCTCCTTTGGGGGGAAAACGGGGTATCCTTCCCAGTTCATGCCTTTGTGTTTTGTGTTTCGTTTTGTTTTGTTCCTCTGTTTAGATCTCAAGCATGTAGAATCCTTGGTCCATGACACTCGTCCAGGGCCGTGCACAGCTCACTTCTGTTTACATTGGTTAGTTGGTTTTAATCATTTAATAAGTGTCCACAAACCCACCACACAGAACAATAGCCAGTTTTTGACAAAAAAACACATCTAAACATGGCCCCGCATTCCACTTCCTATCCCTACACCTGCAGTAACTGTCATCTGAATTCCACGTTCCTCATTCCCTTACTTAATGAGTTACAGAGTTGAAGTGCGTGCACATGGATTTCATGACATTATTTTTTTATTTGAGTGATTTTTAACGTTATAAAAAGAATATGTGGTACGTAATCTCCTGGGACCTTTTCATCTCACTTCTACATTGCCAAGATTCATGTGTGCTACTGCGAGTAGGGTGGGTCGCTCTCTTGAGTGCTGCGTAGTATTTCAGCATGTGGCCCCACAGCTGCAGCCCGGTCGCCCGCTGCGTGGCTGACAGGCACTTGGGCGGTCTCCAGGTCCTGCTGTCATCAATAGTGCTGCCCTGAACATGCTCATACAAGTCTCTTGGTTCAGTAACTCACTTCATTGAGTCTACTTCTGCCTAAATAAACTGAAGGGGAAGCATTTTGTTTCTTTGACATAGAAAAAACAGGAGCCTAATGAAACTTCTTGCTGGGGCTCCAACCTTAAGTGATTGCTCCACTGCACTCACCCCGAGTGCTGCTCCCAGCAGATCCACCCGAATGCCGTCAGCCCCAGGCACGCAGATCCAGGGCCATGGCCCTCCTGCCACCCACTCAGGGGGCCTCAGGGGCACGCAGGCAGCTCCTCCAAGCCCCGAGTTTCGACATCGAGGGCTGGCTCTGAGGCGGCGCGCAGACCGCAGTGGCGCTCACTCACAGTTGTGGCCAGGGCCTGGAATGTCTGTCCCGGAAAAGCTCCCGGGCCTGGGCCACCACAGAGCATGCAACGACAGCAAGTGTGGTGACAACTTGGCAAAGTGGGAAATGAAGGGCAGCCCCAGGCAGGCCCCTGCCCTGCCAGGCTTCACGGGACACCCTGTTTGAGTCACTGACCCCTCTTGGATGAAAGTGCCCTCACACAGCCGAAAGGAGATGCACACCCCGTGAGGTAAGATGTTTCACACCTGGTTAGAGGGAAAGTGAAAGTGGGTGGAGAGGTCTGAGAGGATGGCCACGTCTGGCAGCTTGCAGCCCTCCCTGTGGAAAAGAGTCCTGCCCAGGACTGACTGGAAGGGTTGCTCGTGCCCACAGCCCGCAGGCCCCTGATGGCACTGTCACCATCCGACTGGAGGGACGACAGCCCCTCTCTAGGCTGTGATCCTGTCTCCGTGTCCCCTGCCTGCACTCTCAGCAGGATGTGACGACACCCACGTGCACAGAGCGAGGCATGACAGCCCCTGCCATGGGAAAGGAGCCCAGTGGTTGGGGCTCCGACCTTTGCAGACAGAACTAAATCAAAACCTCAGCTCCACCCTTCTTACTAGCTTTGTGACTTGGTGGCTTGCTTGAGGTTTTCGGTCCTCAGCTTCCTCATCTATAGAATGGGAATGATCAAATGTGCCATAATGTGGTGGCTAAGAGCACACCCCTTAGACTCCAGTCTTCTCTCTGCCATGCAAGCTGTGTGCTCTTTGACAAATAACTTAACCTTTCTGTGCTTCAGTTTCCTTAAGTACAACATGGGGTTGAAAATACTGCCCAACTCACAAGGTTCTTTTGAAGGTTGAGCTGATGTTAGTAAACAAGTTAGCACGGTGCCTGACACATAGTGAGTGCTCAGTAATGACAACGTGATGGTCAATGTCATTCATTCATTTAACTAGTTTTAATAAGCGGTGAGAGAGGAGGGTCAGCTATGCACCAGGCACTGGGTCTAAAGCTATGGAGGAAGACAGCCCTTGCGGTTCAAGCATTCACTACACATTTGGAGAAAAAGGCCATTTTCCTAATGTCAGTGGCACGGGACTGAGGCTCCGTGGAGCGGGGCAGAGGAGGGGCTGGCTGTTCTGTGTGCTGGGCGCCCTGCTATAGAACAATGAGGGAGCTTGTTAAAGGAGGTGGTGCCTGGGGATCTGGGCCTTTAGGAGGAGCAGGCTTTGATATCGAGGATGCAGTAAGCAGTGAGGAGTGCACTATCTGGACTAGCTACTGCCCCAGCAGTGTGGGGAAGAGCCTCAGAGTACAGATAGGCAGGGCCTTTTGCTGTTCAGAGAAGAAATCGACGTCCACAGCGGGGAAGCCACGTGCCTGGAGTCGTGCAAGGGCTGGGTAGCAGCAGAGACATTCGAGTGCCAGGCCAGGAAGGGCTCTTTCCACACACACCATGAAGAAGCTTCCACCATCCGACTTGGTTATCTACTATTGCATAACAGACCATCCCCAAACTGAGTGGCTAAAACAAATCATTTTATAGCTTCCCTGTGCCTCCTGGGAAGGGCTCAGCGGGAGGGGGAGGGGAGGCCGAGTCTTCTGCGGCAGTTTCAGTCAGACGAGGCTGGAGCTGGGGCGGAGGGGGCTCTCCAGCCATCTCTCTCCTCACACGTAGCCTCAGGCCCTGGCCACAGACTTAGGCTTCTTCACAACATGGCAACCTCTGGGTTCCAGCCAACAAGGTGGAAGTTTTGTCATCTTTTCTGGACCAGCACATGCAGTATCTCTTCCACCACTTTCTACTAGGTACAAACCCATCCACATTCAAGGGAAAGGGGACTAGACTTCACCCCTAAATAGGGATGTGCCAAGGTTTTAGAACATGTAGGATGGAAAATTGTGTCATGGCCATTTTTGGAAAATAACGTAGGCCACTTATACTCTCTAGAGCAGTGGTCCCCAACTTTTTAGGCACCAGGGACTGGTTTTGTGGAAGACAGCATGGGGTGAGGGGTGCAGGAGGTGGAGCTCAAGTGAGCTTCACTCACAGCCCAGGGGTTGGGGACCGCTGCTCTAGAGCACGCACCTCTGGCCTTGCTGCCCCCTTCAGGAGGGGGTGGAGGCAGCAGAGGCCATCAGGGAGATGAGGCCCCAGGAGTTAAGACACAGGCAGAGAGAGGAGATGCCTGGACTATGAAACCGTGGGGTGGAGAGGGCCAGACAGTAGGGAAGAGACAGCTGTGGGAGGGGCACCAGGGCCATTGAAATCAGTCTCTTCCGCCCTGGCTGGCGTAGCTCAGTGGATTGAGCGCGGGCTGCGAACCAAAGTGTCGCAGGTTCGATTCCCAGTCAGGGTACATGCCTGGGTTGCAGGCCATGACCCCCAGCAACTGCACATTGATGTTTCTCTCTCTCTCCCTTCCCTCTCTAAAAATAAATAAATAAAATATTAAAAAAAAGAGTTGTTATCCTAAATAAAAACATGCAAATATTTAAAAAAAAGAAAAGAAAAAAGAAATCAGTCCCTTCCACCTGCCTAGGAGCTGCTGCACCATCAGAGGCATTGGCCTGGCAAGTAGAGGGGACATTCCTAACCCCAGAACAGCCCAACCTTAGGTAGGTGCCAGGTCCCAAAGTGTGCAAACCTGGGATCCCTCTCCCTCCCCGCCAAAAGGAAGCACTCAGAACAGTCTTTTGGTCAACATGTGCAGATTGAAGAAGACGAATCCAGGTCAATCTCAGGGGGAGCCGCTCCCACAGTTTAGATGCAGCCGAAGCAAGTCAGCATTCCGCCAGTGGTGACTTACAGGTGGTGTGTCCCTGCTGTCGGGTCCTGACAGGAAATGACCAGAAGTGAGGGGAGCAAGAGGCCTGGCCTTCTCCCAAGAAATGAACATCAGAGGGAGGCCTGGGCCTGACCAGGTCCGGGGTCTAAGGGTCCAACCTGACACATCCCTGAGCGACCCCTCTTCCTGTCTTACTCCTGTCATCCACCGTAGAGGTGGCCAGCAGCAGCCTTGTCATCCTGCCTGGACCCTTCCCAGAGCACCCTCTGGCCACCAGACTGAGGACAGGTGGGACCTGGGAAGGAGGGGACAAGCAAGGTCACAGCCCCTCTGTATTCAGTGAATGTGTCATATTGCAAAAAAGACATTGGTTCCCTTGAAGCATACCCAGTGGACACGGGTGGGACACCACCGGGGTGTGACCCCGATGTGACCTACACGGAGGCCTTTTGTGCTCATTACTTCGGCTACTCCTGGCACCAGCCTTACTCAGCTCCCATCGCTACCCCCATTTCACAGCTAAGGAACTGAGGCTCAGAGGCCACGCAGCCTGATGGGAAAACGAACCTCAGATCTGGGTCCCGGCGGCTTTTGGCCCACATTTCGGCCCAGACTCTGCACTTTTCTTAGTTTAAGGGGAGGAGACCTTGAGGTCACCACAGACACTGTTGCCAAACCCCTGGGGTCGGCCCTGGGCTCTGGGGGCGGGCTCCTCCTCAGATCTGCGTCACTCTGACCTCACAGCAGCGGGGAGGGTTCGGCTTGCTCAACACTGAGGTTCCCCCTCCAGAAGTCTGGTTCTACAGAAGGTTCTAGCCCAGTGTTGCTCCCCACACATATCCCCCGAGCAAGGGTTCCCTCACTCCTCATCCTCTCTCTCCTTTGTTCCCATTCGCTCAGATCACCTTGAGATGTACGGTGGGTGAGGTGCGGGGAGCTGCGGGGAGAGGCTTGTAGGGTAACTTACACAGAAGAGGAAGAAAAACTCAGGATGGAGATAGTGAAGTTTCCCCTCACACTGCAGTCAGAAGCTGTGCACTCGGAGGTAGAGAGGTCTGGTGGCCCAGTGCCAGCCAGGGTCTGCAGGAACGGAGAGGAAATCAGCGCTTCCTCATATTCCAGAGGTCAGAGCCGGCCGGGGTTACCCCTGGAGTGGGGTCGGGAGCAAGGCCCCAGCTCAGTCCACCTTTGCCCAGCACTCCTGCATTCCTGGGTCTTGGCTCCAAGCTACCAGCCCTGGACACCAGCTCTGCTGCCCTGTAGGCATCAGAGGATGACACAGGATCATCTCAGAGCCCCCATCTGGAATGGCATCCGGGGGCAGGGTCTTCCCCTGCATGAGCCCTGAGCAGGAGCCTGCGTTCTGCCAATCAAAGACCTGTGCTACTCGCAGGAAGGGCCGGATGAAGGAGGCCAGGCCCCGCCTGTAGGGGCTATCGGACACCAAGCTAGGCAGGCTCACCACCACTTAGGGACTCTCCCTAAGGCAGATCCCACTGGAGAGCACGTGTTCTTGAATCTGCTACTGGTGTAAAATACGCTAATTATTCAGAGCACCAGCCATGAGGTTCTTCCTCAGGGTGTCAGGGTCTTGGGGAGATGCTCAGGCCCAGTAGAGTCCATGGGAACAGCAAGGCCAATGTTAACTCATCGTTACTGTGGGCTTCTGTATGGGGAGGGGCCAGCCTAGATCTGTGCCTTATAATACATACTACTCTTATAATGTGAAACCTTCCACAGACCGTGCTCCCAATCCCCTCCCTCCCCGGCCCCCAGGTTTAGATTTCAGAGAATGGCCTCCCTGTTAGCCTGGTTTCCCCTGAACGTGCAGCGTGAGTGGGCTTCCAGCTGGGATGCAGGTAGTTTTTTCAGGAAGTGGACCCAGGAAACAGGGGTGACAGATGAAGGCAAGGGGACAGAGTGAAACGGGGAAGGGGGATCAGCCAACGCCAGGATATTTTATGACATTAGCCACCCCTGTGGGCACCTTGCGGCCCTGCAGGGACCTGTTTAAGAACCTTGTGAAATAGGCCTCGAAGCTGCCTGCCTGGAGTGCAAAAGGGGGAGACACTCTTCCACTGGGTTCTCTGCTGGGCAAAGATGTTCCCCCAGGCCTCCCTCTGGGGTGTGCACGCCGGAGCACTGAGTGGCCCCGCAGGTGCCCACACGTAGGGCCTCAGAGAAGCCTCAAGCAGGAGGTGGGAGGCCCCAGCCAAGGCACGGCACCGTCTGGCCGCACCTGCGTGAAGCTCAGACAGCCCGCATGGAGCGGGTCGCAGAAAGTGCAGGGGCACGGAGGACCCTGGACCCGAGTGTCCGGTACAGGCCTCCACTTTGCTGCCTTCATCAAGCCATCTGCAGCATCAGCAGCCTCCCGCGGGGCCAGCCTTTCAGAGTGTGAAAAATATTTTCCTACAGCCAGAGAAAGCTCAGAACTTGGACATCAGCGTGGAAGTGAGCAAATTCCAAGTACGCAGCAAGGTTTCAGACTCTGCACGGCTTTGTCCGGCTCAGGACCAGTCTGGCTTGGCTCCTTAAGTGCTTTCCTCTCCAGGGGGCCTCGGCCCGGAAGGAAGGAAGCGGAGTCCATTCTGCCTGAAACTGCCGCCAGAGCCCTCCCTGCAGAGCCTGGCTGCTCCCAGCCCTCCCCACCCCCAGCCTCTCCACACGAATTTATTTCCTGCCCAGCCAGCCTCACTTCATTTCTCAGGCAGCTCATTCGGGCTCCTCCACTTTCTCCCTGCTCAGCAACCCAGCTCTTTTCCCAGGGCCGCACCCCCAGCACCCTCCTGCCCACCTAGGCCCAGGCCCCAGACATTGGCACTGGCTTCCCAGGCCCCCTGTGGCTTGGCCCTTTCCAAGCCTGTTTGGGGCCTTGCCCAAATCAGCAATTACAAGTACCCACTTTTCCTTCTCACTCGCACAAGGTAGGCATTGTCCACCGCACAAGGGAAGACCATCCGTGTTCATGCCTCGGTGGAAAGAGGGGGTTTGTTTACCCAGGGTCGTTGGCACCACCTTCATGCCGTGTCCAGACACTACGTGTCACAGGCAAGTCAAGCGCACACTTCACATAGGCCCGAATGACATGTGCAGAGAGCAGGTGTGCAAGGCACGCAATGGGCATGCAGGCTCAGAGCAGGCTCAGAGCAGGCTCAGAGGGGCGTGCAGGTGGCCCACCACTTGCAGAAATGAGGCCGAGGCAGGCCTGGCGCTTTCTTAGCTGCAGGTTCCCTCTGCTCAGGCCCTGAGACACTCTCCCCACCCGCCTCCTCAGTTAATGCTCCCAACCTTGCAAGGTGGGTATGATGAGTCCCACTGATAGATAAGGACACTGATCTCCTCTCAGAGAGGGCAAAAGGGAGGATGGGGGAGGGACAGTGGAGAGGGAGGGAGAGAGGTACCTGTGAGCACCACTTCTGCAGAACCCTAGGATGGTAGCGATGAGAAAGCCAGCTCTGAGGAAGTTTCTAACCTTCCTTTTAGGACAATCAACAGTGTCTTGTTCAAGGTCACAGGAAGAATCCCCCACTGAGCTAGGGCTTTGGGATTTGGACCCTGCGGTGGGTAGGGCCACCCAGCAGACTGAAAGGAGTGGTAGGGGCAGAGGGTGACCTTATGAAACAAACACCCCTTGCAGAAGAGAAGGAAGATTCTCAGCCAAAACACATGTATCCACCCCACAGCACATAACCGCCCTGGTTGGGCTTCCAGGTGGGGAGAAGTGTGGTTGGTGGATCACCTGTGTGAGAGGCAGGAGCTCTTATGACAACCATAGCCGTGTCCCAAGGCCTAGAATCCCCCAGGAGGGGCCACAGGGACTTAGTCTCCAGAGGCCAGAGGCAGCCTAGAAGGCGCTGTTTGGGTCCTGGAGCTTAGGGGATAGTCCAGGCACTGTTTCTTGGGAAACCCTGAAACTGAGGTCCTGGCCATCCAAAGTTACCTCTAGGGCCTTGTTTCAACACTCAGGTTCTAGTCAAACATTCCAGCCACCCTGAAGAAGTGGGTCAAAAGTGAGGAGGACTCACCCTGACCAGCGTGGCTCAGTTGGTTGGGTATTGTTACACAAAGTGAAAAGTCTCAGGTTTGATTCCCAGTCAGGACACATGCCTGGGCTGCAGGTTGTGTCCCCAGTCAGGGCATGTATGAGAGGCAACTGATCGATGTTTCTCTCACCCATTGATATTTCTCTCTCTCTCTTTCTCCCTCCTTTCCCCTCTCTCTAAAATAAATAAATTTGTTTAAGAAAGAAAATGAGGAGGACCCCCCCCTCTTCCATGCAGTCCCCAGGCCAGTTAGCAGAACACCTGTGGGTGGGCATGGCATCTGGGGGGTCAAGCTCAGCCTTGCCCTGCCCAGCCCTCCCACCCCTTCAGGACAGCCCTGGCTGCAGGCGCACAGGACCAGCAGGCTCCGGAGTGGCCGTTATCCTCTGTGTTGCCTTCTCCATTGTCCATGCCTCATAGCTTTCTCTGTTCCCAGCTGCCAGACTGAGCACTCGGCCATCCCAGAGTGGGAAACAAGCATTCCCTACCCCACTAGGCTCCTGCTGGTCAGACTGGCTGCTCTTTACACCATGGCGTGTTTTGGTGTCTCTGAGCCATGTTTGGAAAAGGACGTTTCACCAATGGCCTCTCCAGAGCAGGGGGCACACTGAAAGAGGGGACTGACTGCTAGCCACTCCGGACACCTTCATGGCTCCACCCCTACCCTCTGTCCAGGCCCGAGAAGCTAGACTGGGACTGAAGCCGGGCGGAGGCCTGTGAACTGAGAGGGAAACTTTCCGATGGAACAGGGAAGAGGCTAGGCACGGTCTCCCCGGACACTTAAAATCTCAAAGTCCTTTCAGCCCAAGACCTTGCATCTGCAGAGTCTGGAACGTGAGCCTCTTCACACTCCCTAGGGAACCAGCTCCTGGCTTCAGCTCTCAAAGTCCTACCATGTCAAAGTCAAGAGGGCCTCAGAGAGGCAGCCCTCCAGGTTTTCATGGCTGCAAACAAACCGCTCCCAAACTTAGTGGCCTAAAACAACAATGGTTTATTAATTTCTCATAGTTCAGGGGTTGTCCTGGCTGTTCTCTAAGTCTCAGCTGGGATTAAGTCACTTCATCGGCTGCATTTAGCGGGAAGGTCCTAGTGGCCTTGCTCACAATTCTTAGGCCTCATTGAGAGCTGAAGCCACGTGTCCTTGGGTGGGAAGCGTGTCCCAGGGGACCCCAGGACTCCTTTTCCTCTTCTTCCAGACACTCCCTTAAACAGGTTCTGGGTTCCCGCCACACTGAGCTGGACCCAGGAGGCCCAGATGTTTGGCAGCCAAGTTGGTGCTCTGAGGACCCATGCGCCACCTCCCCACATCCAGTCCCGCATTCCTTGTTTTCATCTAATTTATTCACTCAACTATTTGACAAATATTTATTGAGCACCTGCTATATGCCAGGCAGTATGCTAGGTATGGGATTTATTAGTGAGCAAATAAAGAAAAATCCCTGTCCTCTTGGTGCTCAGATTGGGGGGTGGTAGGATGAGAGGAGTGTGCTGATAGACAATAAAAAAAGTTAATGAGTGTATTATAGAGTGTTGCATCTGTTTCCTGTGGCTGCAATAACAAATTGCCACAGACTTGGTGGCTTAAAACAAAAGAAACTTATTTTCTTACTGTGCTGGAAGCTGAAAATCTGAAAGCAAGGTGTTAGCAGGGCCACAGTCTGAGAGGAAAAAATCTCGCTTGTTCCAACTTCTGGTGGCTCCTGGCAGCCCTTGGCATTCTTTAGCTTGTGGTTGCATCCCTCCAATTTCTGCCTGCATTTCACATGGCCTTCTCCCTTGTATCTCTCTGTGTCTTCTCTACTTTTTCTTTTTATAAGATTTTATTTATTTACTTTTAGTCAGGACAAGGGAGAGAGAGGGGGAGAGAAACATCAGTGCATGGTCGCCTCTCGTGCACCCCCTACTGGGGACCTGGCCTGCAACCCAGGCATGTGCCCTGATTGAGAATCCTACCAGAGACCCTTTGGTTCTCATGCCTGTGCTCAATTCACTGAGACACACCAGCCAGGGTTCTTCTCCTCTTCTTATAAGAACATTAGTCATTAGATTTAGGACCCCCCTTAAATCCAGAATGATCTTATCTCAAGAGCCTTAACTTAAGTGCATCTGCAAAAACCCTATTTCCAAATAAGATCACATTCTGGAAGGTTCTAGGTGGACCTGAATTGGGAAGAGCAGGAGGTACTACAGTCATATTCACAAGTTCTAGGGGTAAGGATGTGGACATATCTTTTGAAGACTGCCCTTCAACGTGCTACAAATATATTACAAGACTGTGACAGATTTGGAGAAAGGTGAAGTATGGTAAGATAGAAGGAGGGATGCAGGGGCTGTGGTAGGGAGGGAGGACAGGTTGTAGTATTACTTAGGATGACCAGGAAAGGCCTCACTGAGAAGGTGATCTTCAAAGACCTCAGGGAACTGGGGGGCAGTGAGCCATCTGGGAAAAAAACATCCAGGCAGAGGGAAGAGGCAGTGCAAAGGCCCCGAGGCAGGAGTGTTGCCCAGCACGTCCGAGGAAGAAGGAAGCTACAGCAGAGTGAGTAGCTGAGTGGTAGTAGAGTGAGGGTCACAGTAAGGACCTTATTGGTCACAGTAAGGACTTTGGCCTTGACTCTAAGTGCTACTGAAGGGGAGCAGAGAAAAGACAAGAACTGACTTTGTTGTCACAGCAACACTGACTGCTGGGTTGGGCATAGACTGTAGTGACCATAGATTGAGGTAACTCATCCTCCCACTCCGCCACCGCCACCAGGGTGGCCCACAGCAGCAGGCCGTTCTGGGAAGCTCTGGAGTGGCTTCCCGGGACTCTGTCACAGAGAAGTGCCCCGGACTCCCTGCCTCCGGACCCCCTGTCTGCCCACAGGGCTCAGGTTTCCCCTCGTCAGCTGTACCCACCCGAGCCTGGGAAAGTCAGCTTTCCAGAAAGATTTCATCATTTTCCATTTGGAAAAGTTTGCTGCTCCTGTTACCAGCAGTATTGGCGGCAAAATTGGATCTCTGTTCTCGAGTTTGGTGAAGAAAGAATTCAGAGCCAAGAACTCAAATTATAAGAGAAAGTTTATTTAGAAAGTTACAGACGTAGGAGAAGTGAGCCAGCTGGGCTGGACAGGCTCAGGAAACAAGTTACAGAAGCACAAGAAGGGCCCGTGGAGTTTAGGAGAGAGAAAGGCAAAGGCAACTCGCCTGGGAGGGGAGAAGAGGTGAAAGAGAAAGGCAAGAGGGAGAAGGAGCGCTGGGTCCTTCTCATGGGGGGTTTAAAGGCTGGGAGTTTAAGGGAGGTTTTAGGGGAGGATCTGAATAAAATATTCATCAGCTTTATGCTGATGTGCCAAAATGAGATTTATTCCCCTGATTTCACCCATCCTTGGATGTGGTTGGCACAAATGGCACTAATCAGATTTCTGGTATCTGTCTCCGGGAGTAGAGTGATTTAAGCTATTGACCCTCTGGCTGGGGAGAAGTGTAAACCATTTACTTGTACAGGTCCCCGGTTGGAAAAGATAGGATTTTGTGATTTACTAGATGACTGTACAGTGGTTGGCCATTTAACTATCGGTCTCACTTTCCCTCTACCAGTAGTCCTGGCTTACTTGCCTGTCTCATGGCCTGCCACTCTCTCCCCTGCTCCCAAGGCTGAGGTTGACAGGCTAAGACGTTCTGGAGCTCAGGGGGCCATGGGCCAGGGAGGACTGGTCTTCCAGCCTGCCCATGGCCACCTGAGACCAGAACTATCCCATTCCCCAGCTGGCCAGGCTTCCACAGGAGAGAACTCCCCATTCAGCATGCTGCTCCCTCCAGTGTCCCTCATGGACTACCCAGTCATAGTACCCCTGCCCTGGCTCCCCTGTAACCAGCTAAGGGGGAGAACACCAGGCAGAGGGCACTGAGAGAGCTGTGAGAGGAGGGGAGAAGGACTGTTTTCCTCCAGGACTCCCTCACCAAGGTAGAGCCACTGTTGGGAACCCATCACTGGTTCCCTTCTAAGGTGAGTGGAAACTTCCCTTAGTGCCTCTGGATCACAATGTTTCTCCCCTCCCCCCATAATGCTCCTCACTCCCATTGAAATCAGAAAAGCTCTGTTCCTGATGCCTGTCACTATCAGAACAAATAAGTAGAGACAAGGACTGGATCTTTGTGGGTGATTTATCAGACAATCTGAGCAGACAGTAGGTTATTTACCCTAAAAACTATCTTAGCATCTCATTTCAAGCTGACATTTTTATAAAGAGAAGAAAAAGGTAGGTAGGGGGTTGAAAAAAGGTTTATCAGATAAGAGTTGCCATCTGTCAGAGATTTTCCTAGTATTTCCTTACCCTCTGATCAATGATTATGTATGTGTCACTACATTCCCAGGGAGTTCCCTCCCTGGAACATGATGGCTCAGATACCACCCTGAGGGCTTACAGAACCCCTAAGGCACAAAGTTTGAATTGCTCCTCAACCTCCTGGAGTCACTGGTCACGCATTCCAGTTCCTGGAATAACAGCTTTCCATGTGCATTAGTCACTTAAGCCTATCAACTATAACTACAGCTAAAATCTTTAACTCCTGGGTTCCACTGTTAGTTTTTAATTATCTCATTGCTTTGAGATTAGTTTCCTACAGAAGTAATCATTTTGCTGTTGAATAACTAGTCCTTCCACAACTAAAACCCATCCTGTAGGCAATTTGACATGACTAAAGGCATAATACATTAGTGGTGGTGTTGCAATTTATCTCTACATCTGCTGAAAGCACAAAACAGTTTAAAGTACAGTTGACAAATTTTGCACACTCTCCAGCTGGGGCTACATTAGCAATTTTTAAAGAAAACATTTCCCTGTCCTTTAGAGTTACTAGAGGACCCTAATTATAAATACCAGACATCCAGTCCACTTTTCTTCTGGTTGGCGCTATGGGGATCCTGTCTTCCAAGTCTTGAGTAGCACCTTATCTCCAGGCTCAAAGGAAGGCAGTGAGCCTGTGGGGGAGAGGTCTCTAATACAAGAAAGGTTATTAATCACAGCTGAGGTCTGACTTAGATGTTGTACATAACATCTTCTTTACCTCCACTTCTTGATCTACATATGTGTCTCCCACCCCAATTATAGCCTGAAATGGTCACCTGTACACAACTTCATAAGAACTCGATTGAATCTCATTTCAAGGATCCACCCTTATCTTGAGCAGGGCAATAGGTAAAACTTGATCCCAATAGAGATGAGTTTCTTGGCAGTTTGGCTATTTTTCTTCAAGGTGTGATTCATCACCTCTACCTTCCCAGCAGCCTGAGGTCTCCATGCCGTGTGGAGTCCTATTTGATTCCTAAAAATTTATTAACTTTCCATGTAATTTCTGAAACAAAAGCAGGCTAACTATTGCTCTGGTTGCTGCTAGGTGGGCCAAAGTGAGGAATTATTAACATTTCCTTCATTATCTCTGAGAACTTCTCACTTTTAAGGTAGGCCTCTACCCACATGAAAAGATATTAACAAAGACTAACAAATATTTTCATTCTCGGACCCTCAGCAGCTGGGTAAAGTCTATCTGCAAGCCCTGAAACACACTGTTCCAGGTATTATCTCCCTTCTTTTTCTCTGATGAGGATCCGTCTTAGGATTTTGCTTCTGGAACACACTTTAGAAGTTCCAGGACCTGTGAGCCATGGTTTAACACAGGTGGTTTAAAACCTTAGCTCTTAGTTTTCTCTAAGTCTGCAGTCAAATATTGAGGGTTGAATTGTGGCACATCTAGAACAGGTACCCAAGGCATTATAAACATTCCTATAGCAGCCTCTTTCTCTGCTCCGTCAGCCAGATTATTTCATTTAGTCCCTTTGGTGTCTCTTTCTGATGCCCAGGGTAGTACACAACTGCCACCTACAAAGGTACCTGAACAGCCTCTAATAATTTAAAACTTTTGTTGTGTGCTTTTTACTGGAGGTTAATGGTCCTCTTTCCTTCCAGATACATATTCATTGTCTTTTAAATGAATTCTCCTAGAATAAATTTCATCAATTATTTCAGCACAGTCATGCATTAGCATGGCTGAGTTGGGCTCCAGGAGAAGAAAGGCAAGATTTAACTTACAGTTTTGAATTGCTTGGTACCTGGCCATCCTTCCAGTGGTGAGCCACAGATTTCATAAATGGTGATAGGGTATCCCAAGGAAGGATTTTCCACCTTTCTGTAAAAGCTCACAGGTGGCTGCCACAGCTCTGAAGCAGGCTAGCCACCCCTGGACAGTGTGATCTAGCTTCTCTGACAAGTCTAATAAGACCCTTTTTGCCAAGTTCAGGCAGGAACCCAAGAAACCTTACTGCTTGTTGGCAAATCAGGGCTTTCTATGCTGATACTTTATAGCCACAAGATGCCAAATGGTTTTAACAGTGTTCCTTCTTCTAGTTTTATTAATAGACCTTTTAAGTCCTGGTTCAGGGTCTCCCCAAAATTCATGAGGGAGTTCTTGAACCCTTGTGGTAAGGCTGTCCAGCAGTACTGAGCCTTGACCTCAGATTCGGGTTCTGCCATTCAAAAGGAAACAATGGTTGAGAGTCTTGGTCAACTGGAATGTGAAAGAAAACATCTTTTAAGTCCAGTACAAATACCAGAGGCTGTCCCTGGGTATACTGTTCTGTACAATGTTATTTATGGCCCTCAAATCTTGTACTGTATAAGGAGCAGCAGGGCTAAATGAGTCCATATTCCTGAAACTTCTGAATTATTGAGCGTATTCCTCCTAGGGTCTCCTTTTACAAGGGATACTACCTCTTATTGGGAGTCCCATCCTCTCGTGTAAAGCCAACTTTAACTGGGGTGGCTGGCTTAGCCCTCCCTTTCCAGCAGCCCACACAAGGGGTTTACCTGATTTTCAGTTTTTTCCGGCTAGGTCACTTTCCTTCTCCTTCCCATGGTTTCATGAGGAACTGTCAGGCATGCTCTGGAGGGCCCTGTGGGTAGAGCTGTTGTTCTGGAGAGAAGGTGAATTGAGCATGGAATTTTGGCAACAAATGCCTTCTTAGAAGAGGAAAACTGTATCTCCCACAGCACATTCTAATGGTTCCAAGAAAAATTGGCTTTCGGGTCTTCCAGAAATTCCAGTTACATTTCAGTCAGAGGTCTATTGACCATGGAATATGTCACTCCAGTGTCCATCAAAAAGGTCTACAATTTGTCCTCTCACTCTTAATTTTACCCAAGTTCTCAGACTCTGACCTCCTTTCCCTTCACTTGGGGCACTTCTTTTTCCAGTGCCCTTTTCCTTGCCCCCATGACTGCCCCCATGATTGCAATATGATTGCCCTGCCCCCATATGGGCTTGTCCTCCACCAGTTTGGTTCCCTGGTGGGTCCGGGAAGGAGAATCCAGTTCAGGCTAACCTCCTTCATCTCCCTCAGCCGAGTAAGGAGGAAGGTACCCCAGGCCTGGAGGGGCCGTGGGAACACTGACCACGCTCAGAGCAGTCATCCTCATCATCCCAGTCCCTCTCTTCTGAGTTTCTGCTCTCTGCCATAGGCAAATTCCCTTCTTTTCTGCACTATTAATCTACTGCCTTTTAATTATGCATCTTTATTATGTAAAGTCGTAAAAGCCTGTACATAAAGTATTTCATCCCATTTCCCTAACCTTTGACAAAACAACTCTAATTACCGTATAACATAGTAGTTTAAAAACCCATTCAGCCTCCAGCATTCTCCTGAGTCCAGATTATACATAAGCCAAGCAGTAGTACAATAAAAAAAAACAAAACAAAACATTTTCTTAGGTTCATAAGCATAGGTCAACCAATCAGCCAGAATTCGCCCCAAAGTATTATTTCTTGGAACAGAGGCTTCCCCACTCATTCTACCAGACAGAGCTCTGTAATATCACACAAAACAGAAAGCACCTTAATTCCTAACAACTATTCTAAATCGTACCACAGGACTGTAATCCTGAACCAGAAAGCACAGTGATTCAACTGAAGTGAGGGCAATGTGCGGTGCCAAGAACTGGAGAAGGAGAGTCCACAAGTGAAAGCAGTTGGCAGCTTCTAGCAACCCTCCACATCCCCACCCCAGGGACCCCCAGTCCAGGCAGCCAACAGGACTCCAAGGTCCGCCATCACCATTGCCACTGTGGGACCTGTCAACACGTAGAGTCCGTCCATGAATGTGGAGACTGCTTGGTCTCAGAGCCTGTTGCTATTTGCTGAGATTGTCTCTTTTGTTCCTCCAGGCAGCCCCCAACCACTGCACAATGGTGACCAGTAACATTCCCTCTCTCCTCTCTTTCCTGCCCTGCCCGACACCCCTCTGTGATGTCTCCCCAGGTATCCACAGCACATTTCCCAAAGGCCCCAAGATTCAGACCTCCAGAAGCCCCACAGCCAATGCTCACACTCCCCAGTGGGACTGCATGCGCTGGGGTGGGGGGAAGTGGATGGAGCTCCGTCTGCATGTGAGCAGAGGAGAAATCCCCTCCCCAGCTTGGGTCCTAAGGAGAACACACAAGTTGAAGCCAAACACAACTGCACTTCTCTCACTTCCTAGGTGCGGAGCTCCAGGCATCCTCTCAGGTTTCTGAGTCTTAGCTTTTCCATCTTTAAAACAGAGATACATTATGACATGTGACTGTGTAGGATTTACTTGATATAATGGAATTTCCAAGGGCTGAAGAGGCCCAAGGCATTCCTGTTATCAGCTTCCTGAGGTGCAATAAGTCCACAAGGGTCCGAGCAGAGAGTTCATCTCATCCCATTCTGGCTAAGGACAGAAATCTGTCAGGAATCTGAAAAGAGTCAATGTAAATAAAACCAGGCAAACAGGCATTCATGCTGCCTGTCGCTACCAGAACCAATAAGTAGAGACAAGAATTGAATCTTTATAGACTCTCTATTCAGAAGGCCAGTAATCTGAGGACACAACAGGTCACATACCCTCAAAAACCATCTTAACATCTAATTTCATGCAGACTTTTTTATAAGAAAAAGAAAGAGTAGGTAAGGGGTTTGGGAAAAAATAATTGTATAAGAGTTGCAGTCTGCTGGTGATGTTTTTAAAAAGATTTTACTTAATTTTTAGAGAGAGGAGAAAGAGAGGGAGAGAAGCATCAATGTGTGAGAGAAACATAGATTGGTTGCCTCTCACACGCCCCCAACTGGGGACCTGTCTCACAACCCAGGCATGTGCCCTCACTAGGAATCAAACCAACGACATTTCAGTTGCAGGTCTGCACTCAATCCACTGAGCCACACAAGCCAGAGCTCTGTGGAGATTTTCCTAGGACTTCTTTTTCTGTTGGTTGAGGAGCATTATCTGCATCATAGCAGTTCCCTCCCTGGAACACAATAGTTTAGATATCATCTCCATGGCTTGTAGACCACAAAGGTTGGATTGCTTGTCCACCTCCTAAAACCACATGGTCATACATACCAGTTCCTGGAGCAATAGCTTTCCACATGCCTTAATCACTTAAGCCTATCAACTAAGGTTATAGTGTTTAATTTAGAGTTCCCCTATTATTAGGACCCTAGCCTTCCCCGTCCCCTGCTCCCAATGTTGCTTTGATAGTGCATACAGGCTGAAAGGATGTCTCCCTTAAAGACCGTAAACTCCCTGAGGGCAGGGCTGTATCTTGCCCCTCAAACTGGGGTTTTCTGAAGATTGATCAACACCAACCTTCCCTCGCCATTACCTCTAGGAGCTCCAGGCCGCCCATATATGCTGAATGTGGCTCCTTTCAGAGCGCAGCCCCCTCAGAAGACCCCCAGCTTCTCCTTGCTCAGGATCCCAGGGAACAGCCGAGGGGAGAAGTGCTTTGCCTTCACTTTGCTGAGTGGGAAGCAGTAGGGGACAGTCTTGTCGGGGCCCCCTCTCCGGTGGGATGTAGAATTAGCTTTCTCTAAGGGTTTTGGTGTGACCTCCGATGCGGAGGCAGGAGGTAAAGAGAGGGCCTCCTCCAGGGCTCCTCCTTCCTTCTCTAGACCAGAGGTTTTCCAATGGCGTGCTGCAAGAATTTTTGAAGCATGAAATACCTGACTACTCAGGGCCACTTACCTCTTTCCCCTCAGATTGCCAAATAAAAAATTATGGCAGTCGTCACAATAGCCATGTAGTGTGATGAATAAAAACTATACCTACTTTTTATCGGATTGGCTAAAATGTATATTTTTGATGTGCTGCAGAATTCTAGTGATTACTTTATGTATGCCAAGAGATGAAAAAAAAACTGAAAATAGCTTAGATAGAACACCTGATCTCCCCCTCTGGTGAGATACTCCCAGACAAAGAGGGACTGTGGAATCGGGTGTGGAAGACTCAGGAGCTAGAAAGTAGATCTTGAGGGACCTTCCACAGTCTGTTGAAAAAGCTCAAACAATGCCCCAGCCCAAAGCGGAAAACAGCCCCAATCTGGGGAAACACGTGGGCCTGCCCTCAAGAAGAGCCAGTCTGAGGGGAAATATGGCCCTGTCCCCAGGGAGCCCCAGTCTGAGGGGGACCCAGGCCTGTCCTCAGGGAGCCCCAGGCTGAGGAGGAATACTGCCCCTGTCTCCTGTGGGTTAGGTGCGGTGGCCTAGAACGCCAAAATCCCATCCCAGGAGTGCAGACCAAGACGTCCCCAGAGCCATCTCTGTATTATGTTCCGTTTCCTACCCACACCAAAGGCCGAGGACAGGAGAAGCAGAGAGTAGGAAGGGAACTTAAGAACCACCTGTTAGGTAGGCCCCTTCCTGGTCACTTCTGTAGCCTCAGGCTCTCCCCGAATCCTGTTAAAATGCACTGTTCTCGTGCAGAGGTGGCCTCGCCCTAGTCCCTCACCAAAGAATCTGACAGTGGTGAGAGGCAGGCCCTCGGGGTGAGGGAGTAGGGGAGGCCGATAAGCTGACCTTCCTCCAGCTTTTGTTGTGGCTGAGGCAGGCCAGTGGGCTGTTTGACCTGTGGGCCCAGAGTGGAGAGGGGACCCGGTGGGGGAGGGGCTTCCAGGCGCCCAAGGCCCCACTGGGTTGGGACAGCCAAGACCCTGGCAGGAGGGCCAGAGCCTCAGATCCCCTGCTGAGGTCCCCACTGCCAGGCCACGGCTCTCCCAGGCCCCTTAGGATCCTCACCTCCCTCCGTCCCCACCCAGGACACAGGGGCTCCCCTAAGCTTCCCCCACATCTTCCACCAGCCGCCACAGTCCCTCAGGTGTCCTTGTTATTCTCTTATCTAGAAACCTTTCCCCCAGCAATGGGGCGAAGGGAAGGACCGGATTGTGTCCCCAGGGGAAAGCAAGAGACAGTGGCTGGCAAAGACCTCCCTTAAACCCGGTCCCCTCACTCCCCAGTGGCAGTGCGCAAGAGTGACAAGAATCCAGGGACGATTTTGTTTAATTGGAGGGAGTCTAACGTGGTCTGTGTATTACACGATAGAAGGAGATTAATTTGTCAGTGTGCGAATGGCATGCAGGTTTATGTAGAAAATTGAGGTTTTTTAAAGATACATTCTGAAGTGATTGAGGGCATCATGCCATAACATTTACAATTTACTTTAAATTATTTCAACACAAAGAAAGATGAACAAACCTGGCAAAATGTTCATTATTCTAACTTGAACATGGATACTTGCAACTTCATTGTTTTATTCTCTGCCTGAATGCTTAAAGTTTTTTAAATAATAAAACACCAAAATAAAAGGGGGAGAAAAAAGAAGAAAGCAAATGTCCTAACCTGGGTCTGAATAACAACCCTACCACTTCCTTGCACAGTGTAACCTTAGGCAAGTTGCTTGACCTCTCTGGGCCTCATTCCTTATCCAGTTAAATGGTACAACGGCACTTTGCTCAACAGGGCGTTGTGAGGATTAAACGTGGTAACTCATGGGGAGCATGGGCTCAGTGCCTTGGACATAGTAAGAGCTCAGTTAACGTGGTTATAAAATGAATGGAGGGGAGGCTGAATGTGTGTGGAAGGGGGTGTCTTCTCAAAGTTGGAACCTCAGTTTCTCTGCCCTCAGTAAGCAGTAGTTAAACTACTTAAAGCAGTAGTTAAACCTCAGTGAAACTCCATGCCAGGGGTTTCAATGGATGCTGGTGGGGGTGAAGGAGGAAGAGGGTCAGGGGACAGTAGGGCCCTTTCAATAGGAACAGCAGATACTGTTTTTTACAAGGAACACTGAAGTCAGCGGGTCCCCTCCCCATCTGGTACCCAGCCCAGGAGCAGGACAATCCCTGCTTTGGTTACATTCATTCGTCCAGCTCTGAGCACAGTCAGGATGAGGGCGACCCCCTCCACATCCTCCACAGAGGAGCAGGGCAGGGACGAGGAAGAGCCCCATCCCGAGGACAAGGGCAGTGGGGCGTACAGCTGGTAACAGGAGAAGGCCAGCGCCTTCCTATTTTGGGAGGCAGGAGGCAGCAGGTGGCTGGCTGGTGCTGGGACATGTGAACCCCCCAGCAGCAGCGAACCTGGTCCTGCCAGGCATGACCTAGGGCCCGCAGGAGCCCACCAGCCGAATGCACTTGTGGCCACAAGGGTAGAGGATCCAGTTTCTCCTTCACAAGGGCATCCCCTCTAATGCAGCCCAGGAAGAAAAGGCCACCTGGAGCCCACCCATCCCCTATTTCCACAGGAGAGCAAGTTCCAGGAACCCAAATATTTTGTGGAGTCCTAGCCTGAGTGGGGAGAGGCAACTTTTGCACTTCAGAGCTCCTATCCGATGAGAGGCACAGAGTCCGCCCTGAGGAAGCCCCCAGTTTGAGGGAGGAGACACAGCCTTTGCACAGAGGGCTCCATGAGCAAGCGGGGAGGCCGGGTCTGAGGACAGAGGCGGCCTGAGTGGGGTTGCAGGGGTTGAAGCACTCCGTTAGGCTGGCGGCAGCCCACGCTGCAGCAGGTTCCTTCGGGAGCCAGGTTATTTTGGGGTGGGCAGTTGAAGCCGGCAACTTTCCAGATTAAAATAGCCTTCCCTCCTGGGTGTCATTCCTGAGACGTGCTCAGCTCCCAGCTGAATGCTTGTCACAAGGCTGGGTTCCTCCTGCCCCTCCCAGGCAGGCGGAGGGGCCAGGACCGCAGTCCTGCCGAGGGCCAGGGGGCTGGGGTGAAGGAGCAGGGATGAGTCTTCTTTCCTAATCAGGGCAGCATGGAATGCAGCTCTGGACTCCGGGGCCACCGAGCACTGCCCACCAAGGGCTGCCCACCGCTTGCTCAACTCCTCCTTCCTAACGGGGCTGCCGGTCCCCTCCCTCAAGAAGCCTTCCCCCACTGAGTCCAGGGGTGCGAAGCCCTCTGGCTTCACCAGCCTCCCCAGTGCTGTGGACAGTCAGTGATTCCCCGAGGTCTGGGGCTCCCCCTCAGATGGCTCCCGGGGATCCGTGCTATGTCCTCCTCAGATAGGGGCTCCCTGAGGACAGGGCTGTGTATCCCCCAGATCTGCTGAGGGCAGGTCTGGGTCTCGTCATCACCCCGTTTTGGGTACAATGGGAGGAAAGCTGACCCAGGACTCAAACAGCCCTTGGTTCTGGTAGTGGCTCTGGTGTCACTTTGCCCTCCAGAGCCATGGCCTGCCTGGCATGGCACTTAAGAGCAGAGATGCTCTGGTCACAGGTCCAGGTTTTAACTCCAGCCTCGGCACCTCTAGGCTCCATCACCTCAGGCTGCACTTCTCCCCCCCGACCACACTCTGCCTTTGCACAGGGTCACAGGACAGCAGCGGCTCCAGCCCCAGGCGGCCGGCAGGGCTTAAATGAGATAATGTGTGCGAGGGACTTGGCACAGTGCCTGGCAGAGGGTAATGAAAAGTAAACCAAAGAAAGGCCTAGTGGGCCAATTCTCAGGCCAGTCATGAGTTGGGCCGAGTCCTAGGCTCCATGACCCCAGAGTCTGGGGCCACCGCTGGCCCTGGGAGGCCGCACAGCGACCTAGGTCTGGCCAAGCCAGGGATATGCTAGGATTCCGACCTGCCATTCTAGGAACAGGCGCTGCTGAGCGCTCACTGTGGCACGTGCTCTTTCTCTCCTCTTTGCAGTTCTCTCTCTGGTGTCTGCCCCCTATTAGCCTCTCCCCACTCCACTCTCACTCCAGCCTTTTCCTGACCCACCATCCCCACCACGTGGAGGAATCGAGCTACTCTACACATGTGACATTTGGCATGGCGTGACCTCTCTGAGCTGGGCAGGGGACTGGGCTCAGGCCCAGACAACGTAAATATGTCCCAGTAGTTTATATTGTGGAGACCAGGAATACACACCAGCCAGCCAGTTGCTGCCCCTGTTTATTCCCTGAGGGTTCAGGGCCAGGGCGCCACCCAGGAGGAGTGTGCAGGCCATCCTGAGGTGGCCGCAGCTGTGTAGATGTCAATGTACTGGAGGCCCCGGGAAAGCCCGTAGGCCTCCCAGGCCACCCCTGCCGCCGTGTCCCAGCAGCCCAGCCCTCTCCATGGACCAGGCTCGGGTGCCCGAGGGAGCCTGAGCACAGAGTGGCCTCCTCAAGCCTGCCATTGGGCCCGGGGCCCCTGTCCCCCTCCAGGAGCCCAGCTTGGACCTCAGCGTGTTTGTTTTCTCAGGTTGAGCCAGGCTGGGCCTCACTGGGGTCAATCATCATTGATGTGGCCCCTGGAACTGCCCCAGGGTTTTCCTTTCCTGAGCACTTCCCGTCACTCAGCGTCTGCTCCATGCACTCCGGGGTGCAAGCCCCCGGCCCGGGATTGTCCACTGAGTGTGCAGGGAGGTTGAGGCCCAAAGGATATGGCGGCCTGATTCCCCAGCACAGCTGCCTGTGGCATCTGGGTCCAATGCCCAGGTGATGATAGGCTCTCAGTGGCCCTGCACAGTGATCCACTTTACAGATGAGGAAACTGGGGCTGGAAGTGGTTAAGTGATGACTTACCCATGGATGCTCACCTGGTGAAGCCCAGATTAAAACTCAGCTCTGCCTGGCTCCAACCTCCCTGCCGGGTCCTTCCCAACCATTGCCCATCCCTTAGCCAGAGAGTTCAGGCGCCTTGGGAGCAGGCAGGGGTCTATGCAGTTCTCAGAAAGGCTCAAGCCTCTCTTCCCTCCCAAGACGCTCATATTGGAAAGTCGGAGTGTGTCCATTAAGGTGTCCATTTTAATTCACAATGCAAATCCTTGTGCCAAACATTGGTGGAAGGAAAGACTACTACTACTAATAACAATAACGACAGCAGCAATAGCTAATATTTATCAAGCACTTGCTATGTGTCTGCTTCTGTACTAAGTGCTACATGTACAGTATTTCAGGGAATCCTCACTACAGTTCTATGAGACTATTATGAACTATCATTAATCCAGTTTCCACTTGGGAAGATTGAGGCAGATAGAAGCAAAGCAACTTGTCATAGGTCACACAGCTAGAAAGAGGAAGAGCCACGACTGGGACCCAAGCCACTATGCCAGGTGTAGAAGATCAGGGCGGAGACCAACTTTGCGGACTTTCAAAAGGTGTGAGTGTGAGCGCACACACACAGCCCCGGGGAGGGGCGGGTGAAACTGAGCCGCAGCGCTCCGCAGTCCCTGAACGAATGTGGCATAGATTCGGGGGTTCGCGGGGAGGTTCTGGCAGAGATGGGCTGTGCATCAGGGCTTCGGGGAGGTGAGAGACGCAGGCCACTCCCCGCGTGTGGGACCCTGGGCAGGAGCAATCTCCAAAGGGCCCCTCACGTGACTGTGAACATAGTGGGTGCAGAATAAATGTTCTTGAAGTGATTGAGAGGCGACAGTGTGGTGGCCGTGATGGGTGTGTAGGTGAGGAGTGCAGTGAGAGGGTGCTGACGGGGACGGAGTGATGTCTGGGCCAGAGGAAGTGGCGGTGGGAAGGAGTGGTGTGAGGGCGGTGGAGATGAGGGTGGGAATGGGACCAGTGCTTTATAGCAGCCTTCACACATTCCTCATCCTCACAGCTACCTCCGGGTGGGCATTTTTATCCTCATTTTATAAATGACAACAACGAGCACAGACAGCTCACCCAAGGTCACAAGGCCAGTGAGCTGGCCTCGGCTCTCTGTTGTCAGGGCTCGTCCCCACTCAGAGTGGGATGCCACGGTGGTGCCAGGATGCCATGGGTGGGAGGCGAGGCCATTCTGCACTCCCTACAGAGCAGGCTCGACCGTCCTCAGTTTGGGGGAGAGGGAAGTAGCAAGAGTGGATGACAGGAAGTGGTTCTAATCCTGGCCCCCCCGCCGACTCCCTGTGACCTTCTCTGGCCAGCAGCCCAGGCAGATGTCAGCTGCCAGGTGACAGCGGGCCTGCTGGGCAGAGCCCGTGGAACCTGGCAGGAGCCCTGCACACCAAGGGGATGAAGTCAGGGGTGAGAAATAATCCTGGAGTCAGAGGAAGGCTTGCTTTGGGGTGGCATTCCTGGAAAGTTGTGCTCTGATTGGCTTGAGGTTGGGGCTTCTGCACAAGCCTTTCCAGTCAGGAGTGAGGTTATTAATAAACCCTGTCCTTCCCCGTACCCTTACCTTGGGGAGAAGGCAGGGCTTCCTGGGGCTCTTGGCCCCTTACCCCCGGGGTGTTGAGCCCCACTGTGGGGGAGTGGAGACTGAGCCCGTAGACCTAGGCATGGGTACAAATGTCCTGTAGCCCCCAGACTGCCTCCCCGCTCCCCCTGCAGCCGCAGGGCTCCCTCTGCTTCAGCTGCAGACTCTGGAGACTGAGGAGAACTAGCAAACAGGGTGGGTGGTGTGTGTGTGAGTGCGGGGGGCAGCAAGCCTGCGTGGGTGTCTGCATGCATGGGTGGGTGTGCTGACATGAGCACCTGAACAGGGTTACGAGGGTGCTAGTGGGTTCTTGAGGGTGCACGTGTGCAAGGGTGCATGTGGTTAGCCTCAACGAGTGTAAACCTTTTCTCAACTGCCAGTGAGTGTGCTCTGGTGTGTCCTTGTGAGTCCTGGGGGATGTGTGTGGGTGCTGGTGTGGGGAAGGTTGAGTACGAGGGGTGCTCAGGCCTCAAGGGCAGGTGGCCTCCCTCCCAGGAGCTTCCCTCTGCAGCTCATCAGCACCCAAGGCCTAAATTTACTTCCTTAGCTCCCTCGCCCATTGGTTCTGACCTCATTAGGCTTCTACCCCGTCTTCCTAGGACAGTGGGATGGGGGAGTGGAATGACTCCTTAATCTGCAGCACAGCATCCCTTGGGGGAAGAGGGAAAGTCCTGGGGGTGGGGGAGAGTGGAGATAGGGCACAGAACTTAATATAGTCACAGGGCAGCCAAGGAGGATGCAGCTCCTATTACACCTGCCATCTCACCCCATCATATGACCCTGCCCCTGCTGGCAAGGCGTGGGCAGGGTGAGAAGCACCTGGTCCTGGGAAACGCTCAGGGACACAGCTCAGCGTGGTGGTTCTGACTCCAACTGGGCCGGGCCAGGAGGGGAGGAAAGGGGTGGGGGCCTCCAGCACTGGTCCCAGCACAGCCACCAAAAGTACAAGCCCCTCTGATCTCCCACCTTCCTTTGTCACCCCATAGATCCATGACCCCAAACTATGGAACACCTGTGGGGAGAGCCCTGCGCTAAGCTTAGGGGTGAGAGCCAGGGTGAGAAGCAGCAGGGCGGCCAGCTCAGCAGCCCCTTCCCAGCCCCTCCAGGAAAGCCGTTCCTGTGCTATGAAATTGAGGCTCAAGACAAGCTCCTCCCCGGTACCCCTCCTGAGCCCACACCGAGGGAGAGACACAGCCCTGCCCCCAGGGAGTCCCCTTCTGAGGAGGAGCTATGGTACCCAATCCCCTCTGTTGAGTTTCCAGCGTGACCTTGGGGGTTTACTCAACATCTCAGAACCTCAGTTTTCTGGTCTGTGAAATGGCAACACTGCCATGTCCGTCAAAGATGCTTAGAGAATGTTTGCAGATAGGAAAAGCTGAATATAGGAAGCTATTTTTCTTCATTGCAGGCTTTTTGTGGAAGAAATCTTTGCATTCAATCTTTAACTGAGGATATAGATCGCACCAAGACCCTGTGGGTCCCCCATTTGTACCCAGAGATGGCTCATCTCTGTAGGGTCTGGCTGCTTTGACCCCACAGTCTCCACAGGCAGCACCAGGTTCAATGTTTACAGTCAACAGATATCTGAAAAAGTCAGACACACAAGTGACCCCAGGCCCGAGGACACCAGTGCAGCACAGGGACAAGGCCGGCCCTGCAGCCACCTGCCCCAGAAGATCAGTGGCTTCTGGTCATTGACTTCCAGGAAACCCAGTTTTTGTTTTGTTTTGGTTTGGTTTGGTTTGGTTTTTAAAAAGATTTTATTTATCTATTTTTAGAGAGAGGGGAAGGGAAGAAGAAAGAGAGGGAGAGAGACATCAATGTGTGGTTGCCTCTTGCCCGCCACCCACTGGGGACCTGGCCTGCAAGCCAGGCATGTGCTCTGACTGAGAATTGAACCAGCGACCCTTTTGTTTGCAGGCCTGCTCTCAATCCACTGAGTCACACCAGCCAGAGCTCAGTTTTTTTTATTTACTTTTTATTGAGGTGTAAGTTTTGTGCACCAAATTGAACAGATCCTAAGAGTACAGTGTGGTGAATTTGTGCTTATGTATATGCCCATGTAGCCGCCATCCATATCAAACACAGAGTATCCCAGCATTCCGAGGGGATCCCTCAAGTCCCTCCCAGTCAATCTGGCCCCCAGGGGTAACCACCATCCTGACTTGTATCACCACAGCCTGGGCCACCTACAAATGAGCTAGAACATGCACTCCATGTCTGACCCAGTGTGTTCAACGTGAGGTCCGTGGGGGTCATCCATGCTGTTCTCGCAGCACTAGTTCTTCCTTTCCCGTGGCTGAGTAGCCTTCCATTGAGTGGCTGAGCCACAATTTATTTATCTAGTCTGCTGTTGATGGGCATTTGGTTGTTTCCAGTTTTAATTAATATGACTAGAGCTGTCACAGCTTAGACATATCTTGTGGTGCACAAAAGCACAGGCACACACACTCAAGGCAGATGGCGAGGGTGGTGCCTCTTTCAGAACTCCGGGGAAGAAAGGAGAAGCAGCTCCTCCCCGGGGTCCTGGGTTTCCTGGGCCCAGCAGACCGGTCACAGGGAAGGAGGACAGGGACGGAGAAGCCCCCAAGGGGAACTTCCCCAACCTCATCACTGAGCATAGAGTCGGCCTGTGTGTGTGTGTGTGTGTGTGTGTGTGTGTGTGTTTACGTTCATTTCCTGGGGCTGTTATAACAAATCACCATTAACTGGGCAGGATTTAAGCAACAGAAGCTCATTCTCTCACAGTTCTGGAGGCCGGAAGCTGGAATCAGGGTGTCAGCAAGCGTGGCTCCTCACGGAGGCTCTGAGGGTGGGCCTGCTCGAGGCCTCGCTCCTCGACTCCGGCGGCCGCCAGCAATCCCTGTGTCCCTTGGCTTGCAGATGTCTGCACTCCAGTATCTGTCTCTATTGTCACACGGTCTTCTTTGTGTGTCTCCATAACTGTCTACAGATCTCTCTCTTCGTAAAGAACACCGGCCATTGGATTTAGGACCCACTCCAATCCAGTAAGATCCCGTCTAACTTGGTTACATCTGCAAAGACCCTCTTTCCAGCTGAGGTCACATTCCCAGGCACGGAGGGTTAGGACTTCAACACACCTTTAAGGGGATGCAGTGCAGCCAGCAGCGGTGACTACGACTGTGTGTTTGTGTGTGGGTGTTCATGAGTATCCGTGTGGCTGTGTACAACTGTGAGGGAGCATTGAATGTGTGCATGTATTGTAAGGATGTGTCTGCATTGGTCGTGCTTATGTGGCATGGCACATGTATATGAGAGTGTGTGTATGTGCCCCTGTGCTACCGCTCAGACAACCTGCCAGACAGGCTGAGGAGGGTGACCAGGCAGCGTGGTGTCAGCAGGCCCGACTTCTTCCTGGGGTTGAAGAGGTGCTTGAGGCTGGCCGGCAGGCAACTCAGGCCTCGCCTCATGAATCTGGAAGGGGAATGGTGAGAAGCAAGAACAAGGCTGTTGGTTGAGCTAGGCATAGACTGGTAGGTAGGTCAAGGCTATGGCTCTCTGGTGGCAGCACCTGTTCCAAGGTCCTTTTCCAGGAATGTTCCTAGAAGGCCCCTCCACCCAACCTCCCTTCCTCTGCACCCCATTTGCCCAGACTGGGTGATGCTGGCTGACTCATCCCCTCTGGGATTGGAAGCCGGCACTCAGCTAACTGTTGTGTCAGCCAGCTAGGGGTGGGGCAGATAGACAGCCCCTCCCAGGCCCCACCCCTAGGCCAATCCAAAGTAGCACCCAATCACTTGCCACGTCTGGGCTAGGGTTGGACCCCAGGAAATGGAGAAAGACATAGGGGAGCACCAGGCCAGGTAAGACCGGGATCATGAGGGCTGCCTGCCTCTTCAGGGCAACTCTGTTAGGCAAACCTGTCACCCAGCAACAGGACACTGGGAGGGTCTCCTCACTAGTAATGTCATCTAGGGGGTGGGGGGAGGCGGGGCTGCTGTGAGTTGGTTTTCTCATTTAAACTTCACAGCTACATTTAAATCACCCCTACTTGACAGACGCTTTCCTCAGGCCCTAAGGAGTTAAATTATCTGCTTAAGATTACACATCTATTTATAATTGTTGGAATGTTTTTATTTTCTCTGAAAATCTGCAGCCTCCCCACTCCTCCATGCTTAAGACCAGTGCTTCTCACACTGCAGCCCACCTTCCCCCCACAACACACCCTCCCAGTGTAGTCTTCCACCAGAAGACCCCCTGGCCGGCAGGGTTGGACGGTGGGGGCAGGGGATACACTTGGGGCATTCTCTCCTCTTGTCCTGCCCCCCTGGACCTCTCTGTGGTTTACTGGTTTTGTTTTTGGTGTGGCAGCAAGCTTATTGCCCCTCGGAGTGTGTCGCTGGGTTTGTGTGCACATTTGGAGGAGGGGTGTCTGGGCATGCAGGTGTACCTCTGGGTGGGCTCACCCACCAGCGACACGGGAGGGCACACACTGTCAGGTGTGCCTGGAAGCATGCCTAGGCAGGGTGTGAGCCCCTGTGAGTGTTCATGAAGAGCCTGCCCACCCCACCCCCCGCTTGTCTGGGCACCTGTAGACAAAGCACTTGTCTTACCTGGGCATCTCTCCACCCTTACCAGATAACTGCCACCATCCTCATTTCACAGATTCCTGGCCCCAGGTGAGAACCTGGTGAAAACCACCTGTGACTGTGGACAAAGACACCTGAGTCTCAGGCCCTGTCAGCTTGTGCTGCTCGTGTGCCCTTGAGCTCACACCGCCCCACCCAGGCAGCAGGAGTGTCCTCACCCTAAGGGATGGGGTGACATGGAGAGGGGGAGGCTTCTCCCGACCTCTGGAGCACCCAGTTCCCTAGATGGGAGGTTCATTAACCCAGAACTCAGTAGTTTATGGTGGGGTGAGTGCCAAGACTTGGCACTAACTACAAAGTGTGGGGGCACCCGGAGCACTCCCGCTGCCGGCTGGCGGGGGAGGGGCTGTGACGTTCAGTGGCCTCATGCTGCGGAGAGGAAGTAGCTAATTGCTGACCTGATGACTGGGCGGCCTGAGGAGTGGGGTGATGATGCCACTGGCTGCAGAAGCAGGCACCCCAGTCCAAGGAGGGGATCCTGCAGGGATGGGGTGGGCCAGGCCTGCTTTCTTGCAGAGGCTGAGGTGGCTGTGGCCAAAGGAGCAGGGGTTGGGGGGGGATGGGGTGGTTGAGGCTGTGACCGTGGGAAAGGGCTCCTCCCGGACTTCCCTCAGCTTCAAGGGAGAAGAGTTCAGAGGCTCCAAGGAGGTTTGGGAAGGGGCTACAGAGGGCGGAGGAGGAGGAGATGGTGACAGAGGGCTCTTTGCTGCCCCTCCCCCTCCACTCCCCCCCAACCTTCCCATCTTCTCCACCCCTGCCTCTGTGCCATCTCTGGCCCCTATGGCTCAGGGTGGTGAGGAAGGGGGAAGTAGATGAATGGCTTTTAACACCAGAAGACCCCCAGACACAGAAGCCTACTAGGCCATACCTGCTGCAGGCCAGAGCATCCAGGAGAAACAGTGATGCTTCTATCAGCCCTCCAGGACAGGAAGAAAGGGTACACAGGCAGAGACAGCAGCCCAGGCAAAGGCTGGGCAGTGAGGTTTAGTGAGGCTGATGGAGGATGGGGACTTGGCTGCCATAGTTATGGGGAGAGAGGAAGTGAGCAGAGCCCTTCTCCACCAAGGGCCACATTGTCCCTTCCTCGCAGAAACTGAAGGTTATCAGGCTTGGAGTTTCTCCTACATGCTGGCCACAGCTCTGACTGGGGCATAACTGCCCTCCACCGCCAGATCACCGGCCAGGACTAGGTCAGTATCCACACAGGGTGAGGATCCCATCCCCCAAGTCCTCAAGTGTATGGACCCCAGAGAAGGTGCAGCCCTGAGTCCTGAGAAACAGGACCCATCCATCTGCAGGTCAGTCCTCTGGGCCCCTAGCGCCCCCTATTAGGCCAGAAGCTACACAATGGGGGAGGGGCCACCACTTGTCCAGAGAGAGGAAAGGAGACAGACTTGCCCTCCCAGAAGCACACTGACCCCAGGGAACCCCCAGACATTGACCTCCAAACTCTAATCTGAGATTCAGCCCAGGTCCTCAGGAAGATCCTAGTCTGATGAGAGAGACACGTACCACCTCCATTCTGAAGGGTGAAACACCGCATCCAGCCTCAGAAAATTAGTCTGAGGGTGAAGATACAGCCCAACTGAATCTTTAAGAAACCCTGAAGGTGTTGCAGACACGGATTAGACATTTTGGTGACTCCAAGGCTACTGGGAAAAAAAATACAAGAATTTGAATTTCAAATAAACAACTAATAATATTTTAGTGTAAGTATATCCTACGCAACATTTGGGATATACTTATACTAAAAATTTATTCACTGCTTATTTGAAATTCAAATTTAACTGGACATCCTGCGTTTTTATTTGACAAACCTGACAACCCTAGATGTCTCCAATCTGAGGAAGGGGAGAGGACACTCCAGGTATGGCAATGCAGGTAAACGCGTCAGCATGCTCGTGCTGGTGCTCAGGACAGCAGTGGTGGAACGGGAGGGGAGCCCTGGGGCGCCAGCTCGCTGCAGTTTAAAATTCCTTTCAGGCCAGATCCCTAATCCCTCCGCGCACAATGGCAGCCTTCTCCCCCGCCGCCCGCGCCCACGCCCTCCCCCCTCGGGGCCGTGGCAGTGCCACCACCAGCCTCTTTAAGCCCCTTTGAAGCCGCCAGAACCCCGCGCCGCGGGAGGCCCCGCCGCTATGCCAGCTATGCCAGCTATGTCCCCGCCGCCGCCGGCCACCACCGCTCCCCCATTAATGCTGGCTAATCTGGCTAATAAATAAACTCCCCTCCCAGCCTCAGTGACTGATAGCTCCTCCCTGTTCCTCCAGAATTGATTTCAGGACCCTTTTAGAACAAGCGTTCCACTCTCTTCAGATGTCTTTGACTTCTTTTTTCTAACGCAGTCCTAGGTCTGTTGCCTGTCTCTAACGGAATTCGGGGAGCGGAGCTCGGTCATTACATCTACATCTCTTTCACAGTCCACCTGCGCACAAGGGAGCAGGCCACACGGCTGGGTGCAGGGCACTCAAGGCCAGGGGAACATCCACTGGGACCGGGAGCGCCCCCTGGAGGAGGGAGGAGGCACAGGCCACGCCCCTTCTGAGCACGCCCCCTATGTCCGCGGAAGTGGGGTGCAGCGCAGGGAGTCCCGGGACAGGTGACTCCGCGCCCCTGGAAGGCGCTGATGCGCCCCCCTTGACAGGAGTCCCTTCTCCGCAGCCTCTGCCGCCCCCTACGTTCCCACCCGGGCTTTCAAGAGTCTGACTCGGAGCCGAACCCGCAACGCTTCGCCTCCTACAACACACCCGGAGTGCGGGGAGAAATTACAGGATTGCAGGGGTACGGCTAATACGCTCTAATTACCCACCGACACTCTCACCCCGGCGCTCCGCGGCGGGGCCATCGCGCCGTAATTAGGCCACCCCTCCCTAGTCCCGGAACAGTCCCCCAGTCTCAGGAGCGCTCGCAGCGGCTTCGCCCGCCGCCGCCGCCTCCTGCTGCCCTCCCAGACTGCCCCTTGATCCCAGGAGAGAGCTGAGACCCGCATTTAGGGTGTGTGATTGGGGAGGTGCAGGACTCAGGGAGACAGCCCCCCGCTCCTCCTCCCGGTCTGAAGTTGTGGCAGCCGCCCCTACCCTCCTATAAGCCTGCAGTTAGCTCTCAAGAATTCTGCTAGAAGAATTTGGGAGAGTAGAAAGGGGGCAGGGACCCAATTCGTTGACAGGAACACCTATTGGAGGCCTATTGGAAAGTTAACTGTTAGGGGGAGGCGTGGTAAGAGCAGGAGGGCAACAGTATCTCCATTGTGCATATGAGGCACAGAAAAGTGAAGGCTCTCAGGGAAGGCCACACAGCCAAAACTTCCGGATCAGCGATTTTAATGAGGCTTTATGACCGCCCCAAAGGCTCCCTCCCCTGGCAGGGGAATTACTTTCCTGCAAAGAAAGGTGATATCCTCCCATCAGAGACCTGAAGCCCTGGGCAGCCGACCAGCTTCGGCCTGTTCATCACAAGGGAGCTTGTGAAGAATGGCTGGAGCCTGCCATCACAGAAAGGGTTCGAGGAGGCCGTGGGGCACAGAAACCAGACCTGGTGGCTGGGACTGAGCCGGAGCCACTTGGCTGTCAGCTTCTTTCCCCAAACCAGGCTCAGACCTCTCCTCTCCCAGGAATTCTTTCCTGATATCCAGGGGGTTGCAAACTCGTGGCCTTGGCCAAGTTTAATCTTTAGTGAGGTTTGGCCTGCAATGAATATGTGGTTTTTATACTGAATGTGAGAGTCTGCAGACAATGCAGGCTTTCCGGTTGCCCTCCCTGTTGGAAAGGTCAGTGAGGCCAGACTAGTCCCCAAAGGCATTTGGGTTTAAAACCCCTGATTTAGAGCAGGCGTTCCGGTCTGTGCCTATGCCCTTTTCCTCGGCTGCTAGGACCTCAGACTGTGCCATTCCCGCCAATTTGGAATCTTTGCATGTTTCTCAGTCAGCGGTGCCAAGGTGGGTATTTGTGGGAGCCCCTCTTTAGGCTCCCCATTTAGGGTGATGGCAGTGATGGCTGCACATGCTTCTGGATGCCCCTCTGGTACCCCCTTTTTTCATCTTGAGTTTCAATCTCTCCCTTGGGTATGTGCCATATCTTCTCCAACAGGGTGACAGCTGGTTTTCTGCCATGAGGCCAGAGGTTACTTGAGGGCAGGATATTGGAATTCTCCCTTCAGACTGAGATCTCACTGAGAGCTGGGGAAGTAGGGTGTAAGGGTACCATCCTCTGTCACAGGGAGATTTGAGGGCAGGGCTGTGTCTTCCCCTCAGACTGGGGCTCCCTGAAGGCACTGGATTCTCCTCCCCCCAAATGAGGCCTTTGCACCCCACCCGCTTCTTTGGCTCTTCTTGGTGCCCAGGCATTCCTCCCAGGGCAGTTTGTCACGCTTTGATGAATGAAAGCCACTAAGAATAACTCAGTCCTTGTAGCCTCTAAAGGACAGTGGTATGGGGAGGGGGAGGGGTTATTTGTGAAGGGATTGGAAGAGGATGGACACATCCATTCATTCAGTAGCTTTTTCCCAGGTGCCGAACTGGACGCTATGGGAGACAGTGAGTGCCACAGAGCCCCCTACTGTGCCATTTTTGCTGTTGCCAGTGGGGTGGGGGGTCGTCCACAGGACCCCTGAGACAGAAATACCAGCTCCCTTCTTCACAGCCCTTCTACCCCAGAAGTCATCACCTCAGAATCACACATCCATACCTGGGTGCCAGCTCTCTCTGCTTGGAAGTAGGTGCATGGGGCGGGTGGGGTGGGGGCTGCTCCCAGTGGGACAGGGGCTGCAGTGGAAGTACACGTGGAGCCTTTCTCCCCGTGGAGAACTGTCATAGTGACCACGGTGGAATGCAAAAGATCGCTGGAGGGCATTTGGTGCTTTCATTGGGGGAGGGAGTATGAGCGACCCAGAGGATGAGTCCCTGGGCCCCCCGCTCTTCCTCCCTCATCCTGCCCTTCTCACTCCAAAACCTCAAGCCTTCGGTTAAAAACTGAGTGACCTTTCCAATGCAGCATTCTCTCAGGCACTTCACAGGACAACCAGGGAGGGGAGGCTGTGACCTTAACCTGCTTCTCTGGATGGGGCCACCCTGGCACTCCGCCCACACCTGCCACCTCCTGAGAGGGACATTTCAGCCTGGTCTTGGCAAAAACACCAGCCTATGAGCCAGGTGGCATGGTATGATACCAGCTCTGCTATGGACCCCGCCATGACCTTGAGAAGCTATTTGCTCCCCTGAACCTCAGTTTCCCCATATGTAATGTGAATTTTGTCTAGTTTCCATGGTTTTCAAACCTTTTCAAAACATAATGGCTCCTTTTGTTTAGATAGTAACTTATGTGAAGTCCCCACTGGTAACAAAGAAAAAGTTTGAGGTTTTGTGGTCAAAATATGAGCAGGGGTCCAGAGCTCCAGTGTGTAGCCTGTTACACACACACACACACACACACACACACACAGATCAGCTCCAGCGCACCCTGCAGAGCACACTTCACAAACCTCAGAGCCCTGAAATCCTTCCCTGTGCAAACATTCGGGGGCCTTGCCAGGGCTGGGAGCTCTAGAACTCGGGGTGCTGACAGGTCTGCAGATGAGGCAGTGATTGTAGGCAACCCAAGTCTAGGGAGCAGGGCCAAGGGTAACAGGGTGGGGGGCTTGATCTGGTAGAGGAAGTCCTTTCAGTGCTGGGTAACCCTATTGAGACTGAGCAGGGGTCTGGGTCCATGCAAACCCCCTCTGCCCTCCCTCCCCTCAACCTGAACCAGAGTCAAGTAGGCTTCTCTGGCACTGGGGCCCCTCAGCTGGGGGCAGAGGGGACGTGTAGAGAGCTAGAATGCCCCTCAGCAGGGATAGGGGGAGCCACTGGCAGCTTCCCTCTGGACCCCCTCTCCCTATGCTCAGGACAACGGCTGGGGTGGTGGTGAGGGCTGACAGAAGCCCTGGGGGCCCAGCACCATGAGAGAGGGAGCCTCACGGCACCACTGAAGCTGGATTTGTGAGGGTTTGGTGCCCACAGACAGTGAAGGTACGAGGAGCCCATCAGACACTGGGTGCAGGGAAGCAAGAGTGAGGAGAGGAAAAGGCAACACACAGGGGGAAATGGCACCCATGGCAGGCAAGCCGGGGCTTAGAGCAGCAGGGCGGGTCCCTCCAAAGTGGGGAACAGCAGGAGTGCTCCAGTCCGTCCTTGCCAGCTGATGGACTGTGCTCATCAGGGGTTCTGAGAAAGCTGGTGTTCAGCCCCAGCGTCCTGGGGTTACAGGGACGAAAGCACTGCCCCCTCTTGTGTGCCCTCAGGTGGCCTGCACAGGCACAGCCCTGGAGACACCATCGCTCCCAGTTTCCCTCGGGGAATGTGGGTGGGAGCTCTGGAGCCTTCGCTGGCCATCACCTCCCCGAGGGTTACAATGGGAGGGGAAGAGCTACCTCGCCACCCTCTGTCCCACACACAGACGCACTCTGGTGTTTGTCCCTTAGAGAAGTCACAGCCTTGGCCCTGGAAACTCCCGGCCAGTTGCTACGTGCCAGGCACGGCTCTGGACACTGGGGCCCCAGGAATGGAAAAGTCATCGTAGGTTTCTCCCCTCATGGCGCTCACATTCTGCAGAGGGAAAGGCAGCTGATCCACAAGGAAAGAATAAAGCTCAGTTTGTGATAAGACAACTATTGGAGCAGAGTGTCAGGGTGGGTGGGGCTATTTTAGATGGGGTTGTCAAGGAACGTCTGTGTGAGGAGGTGACATTTGAGTGGAGACCTGAGCTACAACAAGCCAGTCATACTTTGGGGCCAAAAGGACTCCAAAAAATGTGCAGTGGTTTTAAACAGAACAGAGAGCGCATCCATAAACATTAAAGGGCAGGGGCATCTGCTGTGTGTCCGTCAGAGAGAGGAAATTCTCTTATATCCTCTCCCAAAGCCTCTTCAGAATCCTGTTTGTCAGATAGTATTTTCACTTGACAGATAAGAAATGTGAAGCCCACTGAGGTTATTGTTTCATTCCTTTAAAAGATGTATTGAGTTTTAGCCTCTGGAAATAAATCCTGTAATAAATCCCATGTGGGCCCTGCCCTTGTAGATCCTGCAGGCTGTGAGAGCAGAGAGGAGGGCCAGGGAGGGCTTCCCGGAGGAGTCCGAATCTAAGCTGAATCTGAAAGGATGAGAAGGGGGTGATAGGAAAAGTAATGAGAGGAGGAGTGCCTGATGGGGTTGCCACCAGGAGCCAGGAGACCTGTGGGCAGAAGTCAAGAATTGAGCAGGGGGGCCTGCCTGGCTGCCTGGGTCACTCCCTGAAGGGCTGGGATGGTGCATGAGGACCCTCCAGGCAGGCAGGAGGGTGGGAGGGCAGACGGGGCTGCCTGGTGTGGCTGCCAGGCAAAGCAGGTCTGGTGGGGCCTCCTCTCGGGCTCTGGTGACTTTTCCAGCCCTGAGTGAAGAGGTTAACCAGGTGAACGGTGGGCGCCAGCCAACAGCAAAGTCTGGCAGGACCACCCACATAGGCTCGCACACTCCACACGCATGGACCTATGCACAGCACACACACACACAAACACATGGAGCCGGCCTCACCTCTGTCTGTGACAAGGGGCTGGGGAGAGGCCGAGGATGGGGGTCGGAGATCACAGAACAGCATGACCCCCGCATAGCTTAGGCCTCAGGCCTAGGCACCTCTGTCTAGACACCCGGGCAGATGTCCCTCTATAGCCCCCCGCCCCCAGCTCTCAGGCCCCTTGCCCTCCTCCTCCCTCCACCATATGCACCATATGCCATGAGACCTGGCCTGCTGGCACCTTGTCCTCGTCTAGCATATGCAGACAGGACGTGCAGGCTCCTTGCGCCGGGAGCCTTGGGCATTGTATCCAGACTCAGAACAGTTACCCCCAGGCTGGAGTGAACCGGCCATTCCCGGAAGATGACATTTGCACAGCCAACACAAAGGACTCAACACTCAACAGTTCAGACACAGGCTGGGAATGCACGTATAAGCTCTGGGGTGAGCATTCCTGGAAGGCGACTTGTCCCCCCAGGAGCAACGACATGTGCAGGCTTAGGCAGTGCCCAGACGAAGAAAGGGCTGCCCCCAGGCTTGGAGCAGGCCAGTCTCTCCAGGATCGCTGAGTCCAGACCCCGGAATCTCCCTCTGAAGATCAGAAGGGACTGATATGGTTGGGAGAAACCCCCTTATGCAAGGATGTTTAGTCCCAGGAACGGAAGGCCCAGACACCTGGGAGTCCCTTTCTCCATCCGTGGCCTCTGGGTGTGCCGTATCCCGCACTGGCTAGTTTCCTGCTTCTCCCCAATCAGTGAAGCCCTGCACGTGCTCCATGTCAGCTAAAGCACCACTTCCTCAGGGAAGCCTTTTCTGACCGCTCTTGGATTGTCTCACTTTGATGTGTGCTGGCCTCAGGTTAACACTCACCAGAGACAGCTTACAGTCTTCTATGCAATTGTTCCGTTCTCCGGTGGTAGTATCTTCCTAATGTAAGCACTTCGAGGTGGGGGCAGTACTGCTGCTGCTTAATATTGTTTTCCTGGTGCCTAGAACGTTGCAGAGGCTCAATAAATGTCCACAGAGAGGAAGAAGCGAAGGGAAGGGAAGGGAAGGGAAGGGAAGGGAAGGGAAGAAGGAGGGGGAGTTGAGTGTGCTCTCTGGAATACTCCGAGAACTGCCATAAAGAGGAGGACTAAACTGGTTCTTCACAGTCAGAAGAACAATCAGCAGGTCAGTTTAGAAAGTCATATTTTAAACCAACAGTTACATTTTAAAAGTCAGAGGGTCACAGTGTGGATTGGGCCACCCCAGAAGACTGAGCTTCTCGGATGAGTTTAAGCAGAGCCAAGAGAAATACACACTTCTCAGCTGTTACTTGAATGAATGAAGGAACCAATGAGCGATGAATAAAGGAAAGGAGGAAGAAAGGGATGGAGGGAGGGAGGAAAGAGAGAGAAACGTACAGGAAAACACATTTCTAATCCATCCGGCAATACCAGAGGTGTCACGCTGGATGGCATTTATAGCAGGGCAAGCAAGGAGAGAGGTGTCTTAGGAACAACTTAGTCCTAACTCCCCTCCCACAACTTCCAGCTTTCCCAAACTTTCCGGATCCCTCTTTAGGCCACTTTCCCTAAGCCTAAGTCTGTCCTGAGGTCAACGCCTCTGACAGCATCCTCTTCAGGGTTGGGGGTGGGAAGGAGGAGCTTGGCACCTGGCCTCACATAACAATGACCTGGTCTGCAGAGGCTGAGGGGCGGGCAGGCAGGTGACCTGGCTCTGGAACCCCCAGGCTCCCCACCCTTCTGAGCTTCCTGAAAGCAGGGACTGTCTTAACCTGCCTCTATCCCACTCCTGGCACAGAGAAGGTACCCATTGAGTGTGAGGTGAGTGGCGCAGGGGCCAGGAGGGGCAGAGCTGAGATAGAAAGGGATGTTCCGTCCCAGAAAACAGAGACAGAACTCCTGCCTAGGGACTGGACAGGGACTTGGAAGAGCATGCAGCCCCCTGTGGCCCCTAAGGCTGGAACTTGGTTGGACTTGTCTTCTGTCCATGCTCGGGGCCTGCCTGTCTCCAGCAGCCCGGCTGTGGCCAATGACCTGTCCATGACTCACAGCCAGCTGTGGGCATGGAGCGGAGAAAGTGGCCCCCAGCTGAGCTCAGGCACTCGTAATTAGCCCTCAACGCCCCCTCACCACGGAGAGTCTCCCAGCATCCACGCACACACCGTCCCAGGCTGCCCTTTTCCAACCACAGCGTGCCTCTTGCTGCTTATTTTAGCCTGATGAAGCCTCTTGAAATGTCAGAGCTGGAAGCAAGCTCAGGATCATGTGGTTCAACCCTTTCACTCAACCAGGGAGAAAATGGGGATTCAGAGAGAGCAAGTGATGTGTCTCAGGTCACATAGCTAATGGCGGTGTGGCCAGAAATTGACTGTAGGCTTTGCGGGCCAAAAAAACCCACCTGTCCTTAACTCCGAGGGGTGGGTGATAATCTGCCTCAGGCAGCCCCTCACCAGACACGCCTAGATTTGAATCCTGATTTGCCAGTTACCAGCTATGAGACTATCAGCAAGTTACTCAGCCTCTCCGTACAGCTATTTCCCTATCTGTGAAACGGGGCTAACAATGGTGCCCCCCTCCCAGGTTGATGTGAGGGCTCAGTGAGTTACCAGATCTGTGCTGCTGAGAGCGGTGCTGGGCACAGAACAGCACTCAGAACGCATTAGCTAACATTCTTAGGTGCTTGGTGGAGTCACCGAGACTTGGTCCTTGGTGCACAGGGTTTACAATTTTGTTTCATCAGGAGAGCAGATTCCAAGGATGAGCAGATTTCAGGAGGCTGTCCATATAGCCAGGCTTGCAGCAAACTGGCATGTGGTGTATCAGAAGGACTTCAGTGGGGACAGTGGCTGCCCTCCATTCCAGCAGCTGCCACCTGAGGTCCAAAGATTGCAGACGTCACAGCAAGGGCACTTGGAGACCCTCGGGGCTGTTCAAGCTGCCCTTCTGAGCTCAAGAGCAGGCCTCTGTGCATCTGCAAAATGGGGGAAGTCGTGGCCTCTAACTCATGGGGTGGTTGAGTGCATGAGATCAAGTGACAGTACCTGGCACCGTCCTGCCCAGCCCTCCTCCTCCCTTGCCCTCTACCCTGCCTACGTCATTTGCTGGAGGCCAGTTGTCTCATCTCAACACAGAGCAGCCTCCCCTGGACCTGGTTGGATAAATATTGACAAATTCTTCTCCTTCCAAGTTCCTTTTTTATCAGTCACCAAAGCCCTGACACCTCACACCAGACGAGCTATGGTTCCAGAACACATACAAGCCCGGGGTGGTCTCATTCCAGGCCCGGGGATGCTGTTGAATGGCTGACTCAGTTAATCAAGCAATAATGCAATCCCCAGAAGCTCCTGAAAACTCACCCTGGGCTCTCAACATCCTGGGGTCCATGGGCCTCCAGCCACAAACCACCTCTGAGGAGGGGCCTTTCACAGCTGTCTCACCCACCCTTGCCATCTCTTCTCTCTCAATAACAGCCACCTCTCCCATCCCTGACTCCACCCACCCCACCCTACCATCCAGTCTACAACCAGGTGTGTTGGCTACCTCCCCCAGCAAGAGCGCTGTCACAACCATTCTGTTGCCAGTAACCACTGCCCACATGCCTGGCATTCAGTCCCAAGCCCATTCCTGCTCCCCAAGTCATAGCTGCCCCCACTCACCCCACCCAACCTCCTGTGATGGCCTGAATAAGAAAACTCACTTTTTAAAACTTGTCATTCTAGCTCCATGGATAGTCCATGATGCTGGCCAAGCCCCAGCCCTGGCCCTGCCAACACCACGTGGCCCCCAGACATTGAGTCCTACTGTGGGTGGCCCACTCCTCACCAAGAACATCACCTGCCATCTGGACTCCTGCACACCAGGCAGACTGGAAATCCTCAGACCAGGAGGCCAGCCAGAGGCAGCTGGGATTCTGTGCCCCTTTGAAAGCTGGGACCCTGGGCACTAGTTCTGTCCTCACGTGCCAGGACGTAGACTAGACATTGCCTCCAGTTTGGTTCCAGCTTTTTCCTCATCATTGACTCACTGGCCAGGCCTGTGCATGGTTCCAGGCCACCAGGGTCCCTACATACCAACAAGAGAATTCGAAGTCTCTAAGCTGTAAGATCCGATGGAATCACCCAGTCTGGGGCAGAAGTTCCTAGGGTGTTTGAAAATGTGTTACAGTCTCTTTCATTGCAACAATGATTAGAGGTGCTCTGGCACTGGGTGCTGGGGCTAAATGTCCCACAATGCATAAGGCAGTCTGTACAACGAAAAACTGCCTGCCTGCCTTCCTTCCTTCCTTCCTTCCTTCCTTCCTTCCTTCCTTCCTTCCTTCCTTCCTTGGAGAAACACTGATTCTGGTCAACAGTGTTTACTGTGCAGTTACAGCAGCTAAGATCCAGGGAGGACAAGGAACTGGCCCAAGGTTACACACAAATTTGTCTTATAGGCAATTCAATTAGGGGGACCCAGGAGTTCTCATTCTTGAGGGTTTCAATGTCATCTGTTCTCAAAATCCACTAGCAGTTACCAGGTTTGCAACACTTAGGGAGAGTCAAAGACTGATCGGAGACATCAGGAAGGCTTCACAGAGGTTTTATTTGAGCTGAGCCTTGAAGGATGGCTCATGGACTTATGACTCCTGGAGGTGGTTGGGGGAAACATAATGGGCGATCATAATGAGGACTGATACCCAGGGTGAAGGTAGCTGAGAAATGAGCACAGGCTTTGGGAAGAAAGCACTGGAGAAGGGGTAGTGACTGAAAGGTGAGTTGACGCTAGATCACAGAGGACTTTGCATGTCAAGCTAAGTATTGACATTTTATTTTTAATAGTGGCCAATTAGAAGCCACTGGCAATATCAGAGTAGAAAGTGTGCTTGATAGGAAGGTTACTGCAGCTGCCTGTGGAGAAGCAATGGGAGGAAATTATGGGGGCAGGAAACCACTATCAGAACAGTCCAGGGGAAACACACATGAGGTCATGGATGATGTCAGAGTCGAGGGGATGGGATGAGGGAAAGGAGACCACTTCAGAACCAAGCCACATTGTGGGGACTGGTGATGCTTTCAACATTAAAACAAAGGATATTTTCTTGTTTGAGTTCCCCTGGAAGTAGACCCTAAGAAAAGGATTTGAATATAATTTATTTGGAAGATAATCTCAAGGAATAATAGTAGGGGAGTGGGAAAATCATGCAGGAAAGAGAAGGTAGCCAAAAAAGTTTATTAGCCCTGGCTGGATGGCGCAGCTGGTTGGAGTGTCATCTCATACACCAAAAGATTGCAGCTTCAATTCCCAATCAAGGCACATACCTAGGTTATGGGTTTGATCTTCTGTCAGGGCACATATGGGAGGCACCAATCGATGTTTCTTTCTCACATGAATGTTTCTCTCTCTCCTCTTTCTAAAATCAGTAAACATATCCTTGGGTGAGGATTTTTTTAGTGTATTTTATGAAGCCAGGTACCCCTGAGGGCAACTGGAGATCAGTCTTGCTGGAGATTTCTGGGAGACGTAGAGAACAAATACCTTTGAGTTAGTCCTTGAAAAGCAATAGAGTAGGGGATGTTTATGAATTGACTCCTGGGAGTATTAACTCTCTGGCACTTTTGGAATGCCCCCCATGCAGGAGCCAGCTCTGCAGCCAGGAGAAGGCTTACAATTGGAAGCTACTACATAGCCATGTAGGAAAACAGTGAGTATATGTAAAATGGGGCAAGGCGTCAGTAGTATTCACAACACACATTCTTTACATACAAGTGGAGTGAGTTAGCCCAGTTGGCTTCCTATCAAAAAAATGACACCATATGTGAACCAGATAAGATATTTCTGAGAGAGGTCTTGGTAGTGAAGTGCCTAGCCTCTTGACCCCAGAAAGGCAGAGAAGGAATCTGAGGTACAATAATGTGGTTTTGTCAATTTTGCTTTATATATTTTATGCCAAGTTATCAGGAGCATACACATGTAGAATTATTGTATCTTCCTAGTGAAGTAAATTTTATATCATTATGAAGTATCTACCTTCACACTTGGTAATACTTTAAGATCTAGCTTTATTTGAATGTAGCTACACTAGCTTATATCTTTTGTCATCCTTTATCTTCATTTTTCTTTGCCTCTGTATTTCAGGTACATCTGTGTCAACAGTGTATAGTTGAATTCTGGTCCTTAAGCAAACAAGTCTGAAAATCTGAAAATCTTTGCCTATTAATGAGAAAATTTAGTCACTTTACATATAATAAAATTATTTTTATATTTGAATTTACATCTAGCATCATGCTACAAGTGCTTCCTACATGTATTACCTACTCTGTTTCTGTTTTTCTCTTTCCCTTGCCTCCTGTTAGAACTATCTTATTCAGTTATCCTTCTCTATTAATTTGGAAATTACTCTCACTGTTTTACAACTTCTTACTAGCTACTCAGAGATTACAGCATGAATTCTTAGCAAATTCTATGCTAATTGATTCTTTTGCTCTCTTCCTCCCACTATAGATAAGAACCTAAGCACATTAACTTCCATGAAACACTATAGTATTATTATTTTTATACAGCCAATATTATTTTATATTTATCTACATATTTACCATTTCATTGGTCTTCATTCCTTCCTGTATCTCTGAACTTCCCTTTGGGATTATATCCTTCTGCCTGAAAAAAATAATCTATTAATGTGGGTCTGCTGGTGATTAATTTCTTCAGTTTTTCTCAGTGTGAAAATGTGTTTATTTCATCTTCACTCTTTAATAATTTTTTTCTAGGTATTAAATAAGTTGGCCATTATTTTCTTTCAATCCTCTGAAGAGTTGCATGTCTTCTGGCTCCCGTTGTTCTCATTGAGAAATCATCTGTATATCTAATTGTTGCCCCCTTTGAAGGTAATCTGTTTATCTTTGTTTTTAAGACTTTCCCCTTATCTTTGACTTTCGACTTTTAGTTTTACTCTAATAGAAAGGTGTACTCTATAGTTTTATTCTGATAGACTTAGATGTAGATTCCTTTTATTTATCCTGATTTAGATAAATCAGGGCTTTATCTGTACATGTAGATTGATGTCTTTCATCAGTTTTTGAAAGTTTTCAGCCATTATCCCTTTATATATTGCTTTTGTCCCATTCTCTTAAACCTTTTCACTGTTTCTTCTATTTTATATTTTATAGTTTTCACCCTTTTGCTCTTCCATGCTTTGTTCTGGATATTTGTTTTCATCTTACTTCAAATTAACTAACTTTTTTTGTTCACCCTTGTGCAATATGCTGTTAAACTTATGCTTTGAATTCTTAGTATGAGATATGATTTTTAGTTCTAGAATTTTCATTTAGAAAAAAAATAGTTTCAATTATCTGCCAAAATTTTTAATCAAGTCTTTTATCTCCTTGGTCATGCTAAGCATTGCATTAAAAACTTTTTTAAATCTGCATGCATAACTCCAACATCTAGAGAGGGTGTTATCATATCTATCTGTTCATATTGTCTTGTCTCATCATGTGTCCGGGTTTTGTTTTGTAGTTCTGAGGTTTTGAGGGGGCCAGGTTTTGTGTGTGTGTGCGCTCTGAACATCATAGCTGCAAAATTATTTGTAGAAATATCTAACACCAGGATGACAACTTCTTCCAGAGTGGATTTACAAGAGCCTGATGGCATTAGCAGCACAGAATCACCTTAATCCAATTTCGGGAATTGAGGTGAGTCAAAGCTGGGCTGCAGCCCTTGCGAGAACCTGTCTACTTTTGGTTTATCAAGTGCAGCTCTTTGGCGTCCCAACAAAGTGAGAGGGTTCACCAAACATTCCTCTTGATAGGCCTTGTCGCTCACCCATCTTTTCCAGTCAATCTTTCAGCCTCTCAGTTGCTTCCTCCTTTCCCAAAGGAGAGCATTTTCAAAGCCGGGCTCTCCTCCCTACTCCCAGTCCTCTCCATATCCTAGCCCAACAATTCGTCACTACCTTATTTCTCTTATTTGCACACAGACCTTCAAAAAGCTTTTTGTTCTGTTTTCATTTGTTTTAATACATAGCTTTTCTTGTTGCCTGCAGCAGGAGGACGAATCCACATCACCCAGCTGCTGTTTCTGAAAGCAAGCAGATGGGGTGTATGAAGTTTCTGAGACATTTGCACCAGTGTTAAAAAGGTGTTTTCTTAGGCCCTGGCTGGAGTAGCTCAGTGGATTGAGCACAGGCTATGAACCAAAGCATCACAGGTTCGATTCCCAGTCAGGATACATGCCTGGGTTGCAGGCCACGGCCCCTAGCAACCACACATTGATGTTTCTCTCTCTCTCTCTCTCTGTATCTCCCTACCTTCTCTCTCTAAAAATAAATAAATAAAATCTTTAAACAAACAAAAAAAAGGTGTTTTCTTTTCAAAGCCAACAGTTTACATAACACATATTAACATGTTATGGATTGTCATAACTGAGTTTATTTTTCTGGATTAAAAGAAAACACCCAAGATTTATATAATTTACTGGCTTTAATACCAAAGAGGGTTAATCAGGATAATAAATTTAAAAGGAGCAAAGTTAAATGATGACCTGGCTTTGTGTTTTGAAAATAAAATAAAATAAAATTCTGTGTTCATTTTAAAAGAACCATGACCTGGGAAAATGGACAGGATTAGTAAATGGGTGGACATCTGAGTGAAGGGACGAGGAGTCTGGGCTGACAGGGAGGGGAGACAGCACATAGATCTGGGGGAGCATACCGAGTTCAGCAACACACGGCCAGTGCCGAGCATGCCAGAGGGAGTCCAGCAGGGGAAGTCAGTCAGTGGCCAGGAGTGGGCTCTAGCTGAGCGACCTGATGAACCAGAGGAATGGATCTGGGAGCTGTTGTGCAGGCTGCACTTGGAACCAGGGGAGCTAAAGACTCTAATGGAGAGTGCACAGAGAGAGGAGGCTGCGTCGGAGCCCTGACCTTTGGGGACAGAAGGAAGGAGAATGAGGTGGTGGGGAGGTGGAACGTGCAGGTCTTAAAGGCCCTAGAAAGAGGCTCTCACCCTGGCTGGTGTGGTTCAGTTGGTTGGAGTGTTGTCCTGTCCACCAAAATGTTGTGGGTTCGATTCCTGATCAGGGCACATACCTAGGTTGCAGGTTCGATCCCCAGTTGGGGTATATACAGGAACTAACAGATCTCTCTCTCTCTCTCTCTCTCTCTCTCTCTCTTGTCCTTCTTCTCTCTCTAAAAGCAAATAAAAAATGTTCCTGGGTGAAGATTAAAAAGCAAAGAAAGAAAGAGAGAAAAGGAAGAGACTCTCCTGAAGCCTTGGGCATCACAGGGCCAGTTTCTCCCGAGAGGCTGAGGCTGAACTGTGGGGGGAAGCCTCTGCTGACTTTGAGCGCAGTTTCCGTCGAGTTTCGGGAACCCACAGGCTACTGAAAGGGGCTGAGGAGCGAGTGGGAGGCCAGGAAGCAGAGGCAGTGTGTACAAACATCTTTTTTAGAATGTGTGGGGCTCTGAAGGAAGCAATTGAACCGTGATTAAGGAAAGAGCCAGTGAGAATGACTAGAGGAAGTCTGTGGGCAAAAGTGGGGGAGCCAGGGCAGATGGAGGAACCGGAGAATCCCAAAGATGCGGCAGAACTGAGGGAGTCGGTGTCTACCCTAAGGAAGCCCTGAACTCCACCGACAGCTCCTATCATTCTCAGATGAGGAAAACGAGACTCAGAAAGGCTCTCACAAGTGACTACTAGCGAGAGATGGGGCTAGGATGGGACCCAGGTGTGTCGGTGACAAAACCTCCACCCCATTCCCATCATGATTTCGAGGTTTCCATGACCGTGACCACCCCTGTCACCACCACACTGCCACTGTCATCACACTCACCCACCATGGCCTCTACCACCATGACCACCGCACCACAATAATTACACTCACTGATATGAGATTTCCTGCCAGGCCTGTGCCGTGTTTGTCTTCAGCGTCTCCTATTCCGAGAACATGCATACAGTGAAATCAACTAGCCAAGATAGCCAGCGTGTTGATCACGTGGCCAGCCAGGGCCCTGTGGGTTCTCCTGTCGGAAGGCCCGTATTCCTGGCTGCTTCTTGGGGGAAGGGACTTGTCAGAAACTTATCTTCCCATGTGCCTGTCTTTTCCCAAGGCACACTCCACGGGCCTCCCCCGTCACCCATTCTCACCCACCCCAAGTCCTCCATTTATTGTCACTGAGCTGGGAAAATTAAACAGATTTTTCTGAGGGAAAATCCTTAGGGAAGGGAATGTGTGCAGAGGGATTAGGCTGGGCTTTGGCCCAGTCATTCTTGGTTCTCCTCAGAGACTCCGTGCTCCCTGCAGGGACAGGCTCCCTGCCCACCAGGGCCGCCTTTCCTCTCCTAACTTAACCAGGGATGGGAAGCCCAGGGCTGCAGCCTGGTCCCCCCAGCCCATGTGCCCATGAGCCCCAGCCCGTCCCCAGCCCTGCTCACTGTCCCTCTCCCCCGCCTTCCAGGCCTCAGGCCTGGAGAGATGGAGTTCTTGGGATTTAAAAAAAAAAAATGAGATGAAGAGGAGGCAGGCCTGGGGACGCTCAGGAAAAGTTTCTGTGCTGATCAGCTTGTTCTGAGCTGCTCTGCCAATTCCCCCTCCTCACTGATCTGGGGCTTAGAGTAAGGGGGGTCCGGGAACACAGGAGCCAGAGTCCGAGGATGGGGTGCAGTGTGGTGAGGGGAACCGGGCAGGCTTGCACTGAAACCCTCCTCAGGCCCTATGCACCCACTCGCTGTGTGGTCTCGGCAAGCCATTGACCTCTCTGAGTTTCACTTCCTCACTTATCAAAGGAGGGTCATCAAGTTTGACCACAATGAGAAAGGATGTGTGTTCAGTGACTCTTGTCTTTGTGGTTCTGAGTTCTAAGCACTAGGAGTAACAGGAAGGAATGGGCATTTCTTGCCTCTGACTCTTGAGCCCAGGAAGACCGAGTGGTTCAATGGAGAGATTGTGTCATTGCGTCAGACAGGCCCAGGGACCTCCACTCTGTTGGGTAAGCCCGGCGGCGACTCACCCTCATCAGACAGCCCTTCCACTCTGATACACCAGGTGCCTTACGGTCCGCTTCAGGCACTGAGTGAGAGCTAACACAGGCAGGGTCTGGCGCAGTAGCTGTTGCGTCTGCCCTACTTCCCTTTGCCTCTGTCTGAACCCGGCGAGTCCCGGCCCCTGCCTGGTCCCATCCTCGGCACTCTTCAAAGGGACAAACAAGGGTACCAACTGTCCTTGTCTTGCCTGGTTTCTGCCACATTCCCTTGTTCCTCTTCTCCAAAACCGTATTTACCTGCCACTTCCCTTACTCAGGAGCTTACCATAGCCCCCTATTACTGATCACATCTAAACCAGCCTACTCAGCCTGGCATTGAGGCCCCCACAGCCCACCTTCCAGCCCCATGTTCTCTCCTTTGTCCCACCTGACTCCCCTTGCCCTGAACTGACTTGGCCCCGGCTGACCTGTCCCCCAGCTTGTCCCCACAGTGCTCACCTCAGGCCGCCTCCCTCCTCCCGTCTCCCTAGACTTCCGAACCCGGCCCGGCTGATACATTTCCGAGCTCCAATGCCTATAACAAGTCACAAGATAAACCAAATTTAAGCAGCAGCCGGGAGGAAGCCTATCAGTAATGGGCCCTAACACAGTTACAGGGAGGATCGGCTTTGGGAAGAAGCAGGTAATCAAATCTCCCTCCGGTTGCCATCTGTCTCCATTGCCCCAGCCTCACCGGTAAAATGCCCGCCCCGCATCCGGCAGCCCAAGCAAGCGGTTCCCAGGCCGTAATGTAATTCTGCTAAAGAGAGCTTAGCTTGTTTGGGCGACAAGGGGAAGGTTTTCAGAAGGATGAGACAGGGAGGACAAGGTCAGAGTCAGAGGGGACAAGTTTGGAAACAGCACACACCCAAGATTGATCTGGAAAAGGCAGTGTGGAAAGGAACCTGGTGTTCTCAGTATTCTTATTTCTTTTAGTATTTTTACCCATATTTTATTCTTTTTCAGTTTCTAGAATGGCAGGTTTTTGGGAGGGCCCCAAGCACATAGAAGATATTTAGGCTGCATAACTCTCACCCAAGGGGGCAGAGGGACTCACCCCATAGTCTGGCTGCCTGGGATGGGGCCCCACCCTGTCCCTGGCCGAGTGCATGACCTGGGTGGGGGGCTATTTCATCTCTCTGCGTCTGAGTGGGCCCCTCTCTGAAATGCAGAGGGACAGGAGTAGTAGTGCCAGCTCACAGCTGGTTGTGAGGACTGAGTGAGTGGACCCAGGTCAAGCCTGAGAACAGGGCCTGACCCCTGTGACTTCTCCCCTCGTGTTAACTCTCACAATCACCCTGCATGTGCAGGGAATGGCCGCTCCTCAGGGGCTGCCTTCAGGGGCCACTCTGCCTGTCTGCAGCAACATGGTATGGGGATGGCAGCTCTACAGCTGGCAGTGGCCAGCAGCAGCTGAGACACACACCTGGACGGTAACTGGGCCCAACTCCTTGCTGTACCTCAAGGGCAGTTCACAGGAGCTGCAGCCTGATCCCTGCCTTCAAAGCCAGGCACCCCAGAGCTTCTCATTCTACTACTGTGGAGTGAGGCCCCAGATGAAGCTGACAAGCAGTCGGGAACGGGGACCACCCCCTCAGGCCTGGAAGACACCTGAATGCAGTTGCAGGGCCTGGCAGAGACCAGAGGGAGAGGTCAGCAGGGGTAGGAAACACAGGAGCTGGAGGTCCCCAGACTCTCACGGGAGCAATGTGAGTCCTTGACTCTCCTGTGGCCCAATTCCTCATTCATTTATTTCAGGAATGTTTACTGTCTGCCTGCTCTGTGCTGTGGCAGAGGTGAGGCCCTGGGGCTCCAGAGAGCACCGGCATGGGTCCTGCCCTTCAGGCCACGAGTTCCAATGGGGGAGGCAGCAGCAGATGAGATGAGTAAGGTGGCCCCTTCTGGGGCACCCCCTGAGAGAGCTGGAGACGGGGAGATGGGGGTCCTGTACACATGTATTTCTGACAAAATTGGAACTACACTGAGTATGCTCACAATTTATAATTTTCAGCAATAACTTCCCACCTTAATCAACAGTCACATCATATTGTATAATGTGGATGTGCTGTGATTTACTTAGCCATTCCTCCACTGTTGGGTATTTAATTAGTTTCCAATGGTAACCACAGTGCTATAGTGCATGAATATTCTCACATAGAAATAGCTGTTCATCTCTTTGATTAGTATTCTAGAACAAAGTCCTAGAAGCCAAATTGCTAGGCCTAAAGGGAGGCACATTTTTTCAAATCTTGTGCCACAGGGCAGGACATCCCTCTTCAGGGTGCCTTGGGGTGAGTGCCGCAGAGGAGGGCTCGCCCCGGCAGGACCCCTTCAGGGATGTGCAGCTGGGGTTGGTGCGGCCCATGTTTATCCATCACAGAGCATCAACCCCTGTTGCTTCCCAGGGACACTACAAAATTTTAGTCTTGAAGCTTGTGCCTCGTGAAAAATGGGACTACAGTCCAAGCTGCTGGTGCCTAAGGAATAGCAAGTACTGTAGAATCCTTGGGTCATCGTATCAGTTAGGTTTGCATTAGGGTGCACATGTCAGAACCTGACCTCAGAGGCTTCACCAACAAGGGCTATTTTCCTCAGACAGTGAGAAGCACAGAGGTAGCAGCAGCCTCAGACTGACGTTATCCAACCACACTGCCCTCTGTGACCCAGGCTCCTCTAGCTCTCCTTCCCTGCAGACTGATCATGTGGCTTTCCCCTTCATGTTCAGCTGGTGGCTGTCAGACCTCCAGGCATCACATCCATATTCCAGGCAGGAAAGGGAGAAGAGGGAAGGGCAGAGCATGCTGCCTGCTGAAGACCCTCCCTGCTTTAATCAGGAAAACCCCCAGTCAATCTTGACTTACATCTGCTTGGCCACAACCATGTGACAGGGCCCACCTCAGTAGTGAGAGTCTAGGTTTTGCCGCCCTGAAGAGAGCTGGGCTTGTATAAGTAAGGAGCGTAGGGAAGGCAGACGCCTAACACTGTCTGCCACCTGGCTCACAGAGCAGACACACAGCAGGGCTGCCTGAATGCCTCTCTCTGGAAGGTGCAGCCTGGAGGCAGTCCTCCAGGCCTGGAGACATTCAAACAGAGTTTAAATGATGATTTGGCCAAAATGTCATTAAGGGGATTCAAACAACAGGGAGAAATGAAGAGGCTCCCCAGCTCTCTGGCCTTAGGACTTTAGGGGAGAATCCAAACCCTTAATTAGGTTGGTTATTTATAAGTTTGGTTTAATGCAGAAAGGGTAAATCAAAAGTCCTGGGTTGAAACCTCTCTCTTCCCCTTACAGTGTAACCTTCATCAAATTCCTAAACTTTCTGAGCTTCAGACTCCTCTACTAAAAATTGGAAATGAGCTTATAGTTATTTAGTGATTAATTGATTCCAGGCATTATGCAGATTATTTGCACTAATTGTCTTTTTTTAGTTTTGATAATAATCCTGTAAGATGGTTATTACTGCAGATGAGAAAAACTACAGCACCAAAGGGTAAACAGTGAGGCAATGCTCTTTGCCCCTCACCATCCCTACCTATCAGGGTCTTTGAGGTGAAATGAGAGGTACATTGTAAACTGTAGTGTGCTTCACAAGTAGTCCACATTGAAGTCTTGTGCACTGGCTCAGAGCTGTAGACTGGAAGAAAAATACCAATTCCTTTATTCATTCAACAAATACTTATCCAACTTCTGGTCAAGGTGAAGGCATAGGTAGACACACTTTGCCTCCTCATACAAATAAAAGAAGGACAACAACAAATTAAAAAAAAAAACAGAAATGCCAGAAAATTGAACTGTATGGATGTCCAACAACCAAGGAGTTAAAGAAGAAACATTTATCCAGACCAGTAGGAAGGGCAGAAATAGGCAGCCAGGGCAGAGAGGATGCATGGCAAGGCGGGGCTGGAGGACTGGGCAAGTGAGGTGGTGGCCGGCGGTCCCCATCTGCATGTGGATAAACTGGGGAGAACAGCTGAGCAGCAAGACAGACCACGCAACCCAGGGTTCCAGCACAGGAAAGGAAAGCCTCAAAACCTCTGGCTGTAAAAATCTGTGGGGGTTACACAGCGAGAGAAACTCCCAACCACACAGAAGAGTTCATTGAAGAGACCCATAGAGTCCTAGAACGTACACAGACCCACTTATCTGGGGAATCAGCACCATAAGGGCCCAATTTGCTTGTGGGTATCAGGAGAAGTGACTGAAAGCTGGCAAGAGCTGAGGAAGTGGCACTGTTCCCTCTCTCACCCCTCCTCTACATACAGTACCACAACGCAGTGATGTGAGTTGCCCTGCCCTAGCCAATACCTAAGGCTCCACCCCTTACAAGGTGCACCGAGACAAAGGAATATGGCCCAAATGAAAGAACAGATCAAAGCTCCAAAAATGCAACTAAGTGATGAAGAGATAGCCAATCTATCAAATGCACAGTTCAAAACACTGGTAATCAGGATGCTCACAGAAATGATACAGTATAGTTACAAAATAAAGGCTATGCAAAAGTGAAATAAAGAAGTATATATAGGGAACCAACAGTGCAGGGAAGGAAACCAGGACTCAAATCAACAATTTGGAGCACAAGGGAGAAATAAACATTCAACCAGAACAGAATGAAGAAACAAGAATTCAAAAAAAATTAAAAGAGGTTTAGGAACCTCTGGACAACTTTAAACATTCCAATATCCAAATCATAGGGGTGTCAGAAAGAGAAGAGGAAGAGCAAGAAATGGAAAACTTATTTGAAAAAATAATGAAGAAAAACTTCCCCAATCTGGCAAAGGAAATAGACTTCCAAGAAGTCCAGGAAGCTCAGAGTCCCAAAGAAGTTGGACCCAAGGAGGAATACACCCAGGCACATCATAATTACATTATCCAAGATTAAGGATAAGGAGATAATCTGAAAAGCAGCAAGAGAAAAGGACACAGTTACCTACAACGGAGTGCCCATAAGACTAGCGGCTGATTTCTCAAAAGAAACCTTTCGGGCAAGAAAGAGCTGGAAAGAAGTATTTGGAGTCATGAAAGGCAAGCACCCACATCCAAGATACTCTATCCAGCAAAGCTTTCATTTAGGCTGGAAGGGCAGATAAAGTGCTTCACAGATAAGGTCAAGTTAAAGGAGTTCATCATCACCCAGCTCTTATTATATGAAATGTTAAAGGGACTTATCTAAGAAAAAGAAGATCAAAACTATGAACCATAAAATGACAATAAACTCACAACTATTGACAAAAACAAAAACAAATTAAGCAAACAACTAGAATAGAAACAGAGCCATAAAAATGAAGATCACATGAAGGGTTATCAGTGGGAAGAGGGTGGAGGGAGAACAGGGAAAAAGGCACAGGGAATAAGGAGCATAAACTGTCAGTACAAAATAGACAGGGGGAGGTTAAGAATAGTACAGAAAATGTAGAAGCCAAAGAACTTATATGTATGACCCATGGGCATGAACTAAGGGGGGTACTAGAGGGGAAGAGGGTGCAGGGCAGAGGGGAATAAAGGGGAGAAAAAATGGGACAACTGTAGTAGCACAATCAATAAAATATACTAAGAAAAAGTACTTATCCAGTGCCTGCTGTTCCCAGTACTCTTAAGGGATATGTCACTGAACCAACAGATGAACAAAGTTTCCCACCCTCAAATGGGAAGAGACATAAAATAAACAAAATAAATGAATTTTATATTTATATATTCAATAGATAACGTTACAAGTGTTGGAGAAAAGGAAAGGAGAAAAAGGGAGTGTCGGGGTGGCTAGGGGGTTCCGTTTTATACGGGCTGTGGGGATCAGAGAAGGCGTCACTGCAAAGACATTTGACCCGAGGAGGCGAGGGAGCCTGTCTGTGGACGTCTGGGCGAGGTCCCCTCCAAGCAGAGGGGACATGTGGCACGATGACTCAAGGTAGAGGCTTGCCTGGAATGTGTGAGAAACAGCAAGGAGGCTCCAGGTGCTGGAGTGGGCTAGATAAGCAGCGAGCGGGGGCGGGGGTCAGCGGGGCGACGGGAGGAAGCTGGTTAAGGCTGGGCAGGCCACTGTGAGGACATCGGCTTCTAGTGAGGGAGACGGAAGTCCCTGCAGGGCTTTGAGTAGAGAAGCAGTATTATCTGGCTCATGTTTTAACAGCATCACTCTGGCCGCTGTTGAGAATAGACTTAGAATGGGGGTGGGGGTAGGAAGAGGGGCGGAGAATGTTATATTTAGGAAGCCATTTAGGTGACCCAACTGATGTTGAGACCAGGTGGTAATGGCGGAGCTGGTGGGCAGTGGTTGGGTTATGGATGTGTTGTGACGTTAGAGCGGACAGGATTTGCTCATGCGTTGGACAAAGCGTATGAGAAAAATACAGGTGTCAGGCTGACTCCCAGGTGTTTGGTCTGAGAAACTTGGAGGAAGAGTTGTCGTTCACTGACATGGGGGAGACTGTGGGGAAAGCAGGTTTGGGAGGCCGGGGCAGCGTTCAGTTTGGGGCGTACTGATTTCGATATTCCCATCGAATGTCCAGGTAGAGGGGTTGTGCAGGCAATTTGAATATACAAGTCTGGAGTTCAGGGGAAGGGCTTGCGCCTAAGATATAAATGAAGGGGTCATTGGCATACGAACAGCATTTAAATCAATGAGAGTGAATTGATTTACCAAGGGAATAAGTGTAGATAAAAGAGAAGACACGCATGGACTGAGTCCCAGGGCTGTCCACTGGTTAGAAGTCAGGGGGTGGAAAGAAACCAGCCGAGGAGGCAGAGGAGCAGAGCCAGAGAGGTTAAAGAGAACCAGAGGAGGGCGGCGTCCTGGGGGCCCGGAGAAGAAAACACAGACGACTTATCTGGAAATGTTCATAAAAGCTGTCCAGAAGTTAATGCCTGTAACTAAAATTGCACTTACTATACTCTAAGTAGATAGTTTTAGCCGTGCACAAAGATTCATGGCCAAAGATGCTCTGGAAGCGTGGCTTATAAAAGTGAAAAACAGGAAACAACCTAAAAGTCTAACAGCAGGGGTCCGGTTAAATAAATTATGATGTATCTGTGCGTTGGGTTAGGGCACAGACATGGAAACCCACAGATTTTTGAGTGTTTTAAGAATACTGAATAACCTGTGGACAGACTTATCTTGATGATCTATTATTAAGTGGAAACAAACAAGTTATAAATTGTTACAGTCTCCCTGACTGGGTGGCTCAGGTGGTTGGAGTGTCCTCCCACACACCACACCAGGAGGTTGCAGTCAGGGTATGCAGGGGAGGTAACTGATTGACATTTCTCTTACACGATATTTCTCTGTGTCTCTTTTTCCCTCCCTTCCTCTCCCTCTGAAAGTAAATAAATAAAATCTTCTTTGAAAAAATCAATAAAACATACCCTCAGGTGAGGATTTGAATAAATAAATACATTGTTATGGTCAACAGGATCCCTGAATCAGTCAGCTAGAACCACAGAAGCCGCTCCAGTCCTTTCAAGCAGACAGGGACTTAGTACGAGGAGTATGAGGAGCGAGGTGTATACAAAGCTGTGGAAGTTCTATTGTAGAAGACTGTCAGGTTCATTGCTAGCTCTCAGGGCACAGGGAAGTCGCTGGAAATGCAGGACACCTGAGCCTCTAGCACCAAAGCAGAGAAAATGCCTGAAGGCTGCTCCCGAATCTTCTCTCTGCTGAAGCCCACATATCTGCCCACAGCTGCCAGGAGAACAATGCTGTGATTGATGCTTCTCTTCCACCTGCCAGATCAGATCTCATGGAAGGGCCTCTCCTCATCTGCTGGGGATTGTGTCTGCCCGGGCGTTCTGAGAAGTGTAGTTCCCGGGCTTCCAGCCCCTGCTGGACAGAGGAAAGCACGGACCAGGGGAAGAAAACAATATTGAGTTGCCAGCAACCAGCACTGCACACGTCTGCAACTATTCCTTTACGAAGGTAATGCGCCTGGAGGAGAGACTGAAAGCTTCAACACTGTGACAGGACAAATAAAGTTCCTTCAGAGGCGTCTACACCCTAATGCCCGGGACTCGGGAGTGTGTTCTGTTATCTGGCAAAAGAGCCTTGGCGGATGTGATGAAGGTTACAAACCTTGTAATAGACAGGGTTTCCTGGATCATCTGGGTGGATCCAATCTAACCACATAAGCCTTTAAAAGCAGAAAACATTCTCTGGCTGAAAGTGGAAGAAAGACGTGGCAAAAGAGGAAGGTGGGAGAGGTACAACGGAAGGGAAGTCAGAGAAAGCCCAAGTGTGAAAAGGAAACTCTGTGCCATTGCTGGTTCTGAGACACAGGGGACCACAGGCAATGGACAGAGAGAGGGCCTCTAGCAGCTGGGGACGCCCAGGTGACAGCCAGCCAGGAAACAGGCCCCTGCCTCTAAACCTCAGTGCACACAGCATCCCATGGCCTGGCCCCGGCACCGCAGTGCAGGGCCTGCCAGGCCATCCCAGGGCCCTTTCCAAGTATTTTAAGATTCAGAGCTCAGTGTGCACGTATAAGGGACCCTTACTCAGCAGCCCTGTACTCACAACAAACAGATCAAAGCAGAGGCCCTCTTTGGTTGTAGCTGGGGGCTGGGAGAGGAGTGGGGTGGTGCCCAAGCCCTTTCGGCTCAGTCTAGGGAGGCTCCAAAGAACCCCTGAAGCCCCTGGAGCACGGTGCGGAAAAGGTCCCTCCAACCCCGAGGGTCTCTGGCCTTGGGGCGGGGAGGGACAGCTCTTTGGTCTCTTTAAACTGCTAACACCAGGTGGTATCTTCCGAAGGAGAAGGCTGTCCAAGCAAGTTGCGTTGTTATTCCAAGAAACAGTCATCTTGCTATCTTGGCTCCATCTCACACCACACATCTGAGACGTGTCTACCAGCACCTCCCCTGAGGGCGTGGGCCTGATGCCGGAATTGAGAAGACGGGAAATAAGTACTCAAAAGTAAGTTTTGCTGGTGGCTCCTGCTGAGTACACGTCAGGGTACTGAACAGTTCCCACCAGTGAAACTTACTTTTCCACAGAAAGCTACATCAGAGAAGAATACATCATGATTTTGCAAGATGATTCTAAGGAAAACCCTCTTGCGCTGTGGCTGCTAGGAGCTCACTCAAATTTGCCAAGGGCTCCTCATTCTGCCATGCACCCCTTCATATGCTAGAAGCCCAGGTCCAAACTCCAGGGCCGATCTTGCCTCTTTCTTTCCAAGCCCCTGCTTCCAGTGTCTACCTGGGTCCAGGTTCCCCCAAGGCTGGGATCGGCCTTGCTCTTACTGTCCTGCCAGAAACCGAATCTCTGCCCCAAGCTCCAGTCCAATTGAGCCCCTTCCTGCTAACCAACCTCCCCACTCTGTTCCAGCTTCCCATGGCTAGGAAATGAGGTTAGCTCCACTTGACCCTATTAGGATGCACCAAGGGTAGCAGGAAAAGACTCGGGGTACGTCAATCCTCACGGTGTCAGCAGCATCCAGAGGACATCACTTCAGTCCTCTGCCTCCAGGCAGGTGGCCCACCACTCACTCCTGCTGGCCTCCGGACAATGACTGACCAGGCTCTTCCTCACTCTGCCTGGAACTCAGTTTGCCCCCACACCTGTCTGTGTGCTCTTGGTCTTCTCTCATGAGAAAAGAGTGGGGGTGTATCTATATCCATTGGAGTTATATAAACGGAGCCACAAACTCACCTCCCTTCCTCCGAAATGGCCAGGTTCATTAAGGGCCAGAGGGAGATTGTGGGCCTGGAGGATGGAGGGATTCTGGGCCAAGGGCTTGCTCCTTCTGTGCTCCTGGAGCCGACAGCTGTGGCAAGCAGAGGGCAGCCAGCTCAGAGAAGACACCTGAAGGGCCCCCTTGCCTCTCTAGCTATCTGGTTTCAGGCCATCATCTACAAGGAGCCCCTGGCCACCTCGATGCCTGTCTGGTCCACACCAGAAAGTCTCCTTCCCCTCCTCTGTAGAGCAAGCCCTGGGCACAGCAACCATCACCCAAGGGTGCCAATGAAGGTTGGGCTCCTAATAAAGGATCATGGCTGGAGGACCCCACTACTATATCAGGATAGGGGAAGAAGGTGGGGCAAGGTCAGGTGTTTAGGATGAAGAGGGCCCTCAGGAGCCCGCAGGAGTTGGGTGGAGAAGAGACGTGGTCACGGCTCTCAGAAGCCACTGAGTGAAGTCCAATGTTAAGAAGTAGCCAAACCAGGCTAGACATCTTCCTTGATCTGATAGCTTCAGAGGACTCCCCTGGCCTGCCTCACCTCCCCTAGCATGGGAATATCCACCGTACCTGGGAGAATCCCAAGGTTCAGAACCAGCTCTTCCCCGAAAGACTAGGGCTCAAGGTAGCCCTGAGGGTGACAGAGGGGCAGGAAGTCCTCGGGAACAAACAGATTCTCTGATTTTCTTCCCAAGCTCCCTGCCCCCTGCCCCCTGCTCCTTAGTCCTCACTAACCTCCCTCCCTTCCCTGGCCCTCCTCACCCCCTGCTCAGCTGTTCCCTTCTCCATGGGGGTGGGAGGGGGCATGTCTTGTGGATCCCCCTTCCCTTGGAGACAGAGAGCCGAGATCCCACGTCCTGAGCTTCAGCTCTTCCCCGAGGCCACACCCCCTCGGCCTACCCCTCACTGCCACCTGCCTACCGGCCTCTGTCTCCAAGGGAGGACTCGTCAGCTAAGGAGGAAGTTCTGAGCTAAGGAAGAATGTATTTATTAGGGCTGCATTAATAAAATCAGAAGACAATAAGACTAAGGGTGGTTCTTTCCAGAAGAGCATGAAGGCCAAATACTGGGAAACACAACAGAACCCACTATCTTTATGTAAAATAAAGAGATTAGTTTTACTCTGTCCTCTCTGATGGGAGACTCTAGACACAGTCCCGTATTAAAAATGTCAGCTGCCACCGTAAACTATCACCACCAGCACTTAACACTGTCCTGGAAGTACCTCACGCAATTAGATAAAGAATAAATTCAGATGTATAAATATTGTAAAGGCAAAGGATAAGCATAACTATCATCATTAGATGGTATTACTCTATACATGGATATTCCAAGAGAATCAGCCAGAGAACTTTTACTAATAATCAGAGAGTTTAGCAAAGTGGCTATTTTTAAAAGCAAGCTTACCCGAATACAAGAAATGGGTTCCTATCCACGAAAGTAATAAAAGCCATAACATGAAACAGGATGACGCTGTGCAGGCCCGCCTGGGAGGGCTACAGTCCCAAACGAGGAACTTAGACGTAGACCCTAACCTTGCTCTTGAATGAAAAGTCAATAATATGGTAAGCATGTCAGTGTCCCCATACTCAATCTACAAATTCAGAATTCAGTGGAATTTTTTGCAGATAGCCTGATAAAATGATATAAATCCATGGAAAAATAAATATAAAAGAATAGCCACAAAACTCCTGGAGGGGAAAGAAGCAAACCAACAGGGGAGGAGGGGCCTCATAAAACACGTTTTAAAATATTGTACAGCTGCAATAATTAAAACGGTGTGGAACTGGTACGAGCAGACAAGTCAGTAGTGAAGAATGCAGAAATTTTAAAATTGACCCAAATAAACATGAGTATTCAATTTAATAAATTGAGACACTAGCCAGATATTTGGAACAAAGTAAATAAATATGCATTCCCTACCTGAAATAAATTCCAACGGCATCAACAACTTAAAGAAAATGGAATAAAGCACTTGAATAATAAACCCATAAATTTTCCAGAAGGAAATGTGTGCAAACGTTTTTATGAGCCTGAGGTCAGTAGCAAAGGTTTCTCTAGCCATGAAACAAAACAGGGCCATAATAATTTAAGAAGATTAGTAAATACATCTACCTAGAATTTTTTTTAAGAACTTCATAAGCAAAATCGAAGGACAAAGTAAGAGGAAAGATGCCCGAGACACAAAATGCTCATCTTCCAAATTTAAAAAATGACATGTTTAAAAAAAAAAACAAGGAGGAAAAGACACCACTCTAATGGGGAAACACAGGCAAAGGGAATAAACGAGTCACTCACAGTTACCACTGGCTGTTAAAAATATGCAAAATGTTCCATCTCCCAATTTTAAATGCAAATGAAAACAAGAACTAATTTTTCCCTTATTAGATGGGCAGAGATGAAGACGGCCCGTGACTCCCGGCGCTGAGAAGCTTTGGCTGTGCAGGGCGTTGAGAACAAGGCTGACGGAGGGAAAATCAGTGCTTCCGGAAAGCAATGAGGGCTTCTCTGCTAAAATGTAAATGTTCATGCTCTTTGACCTAGCAGTTTAAATGCTAGAATTTTACTCTACAAAAGCATTTATACAAGTGCTCAAAGGTTAATGAACGAGGATGTTCATTGCAGCATCGTTTATAATTTTTGTAAAAACTGTGGGGAACAACCCAGAGGTTCATTTTACACGGAACTGGTTAAATAAATCATAGTACAACCATAAAGTGAAATATGATGCAGCAATGAAAAAGACTAAGAAAGCTATCTATACTACTGTGGAAAGAGGTCTAAGATAGCAAGTGAAAAAACAAGTTGCTAAGCTTACATGTAATATAATCTACGTTGGTAAAATAAAATTCAAAATAATGTGCTTTAATTATGACCTTGGCCTAGCCACTCCTCCCAGAGGTCCCTAAGGAAGCTTAATGTATAAGAACAGTGGTAAGGGGAGGCAAAATATTGTCTTAGTTGGGGCCCTGGTCTCCAACTGGAACTCCAGTGGATGGCACGAAGGCACCCCTGACAGCAGAGGAGCGAGCAGTTCACAAGGCTTGTGCTCCCTCTTCTTTTATGCCCGTCACTCCACCTGAGGCCATACCCTTGACCCCGAGGACAGCTCAGTCCGACATGGGTACACAGATGCATCTACTTTGCTCAAAGACACCAACTTCTTGTGACTCTAGTATCTTTCCTTTCTGGGTGTGTGGGCAGAAGGAGACAGACTGGGGAGAGGCATAGAAAGTGGTTGACCTACCTTCTGGGGTCAGAGGTGATGAGCCCTCCCGGATGCAGGGGGTGGACCAGAGCCAGGAATTGCAACAGCTGGTGGCTGGGTTTGTGGGCGAGTGGGCAGGTGGCCTGCTGTGGTGAGGAGGGGAGGGGTTTGTGGGAAACACGGTTAGCAGAAATAGCCAGCAGCCTCTGGGGAGGGGACCCTCGGCCAACTCCCCCAGGGCCTGTCCCGGGGCACCACAAGCCACCTATCTGCCCTATAGCTTTGAGTCACTTCCTGTGTTGTTCTTTATCCTCAGGTAGACTCCTGACTCACAGCCCTCCTCTCCCCTTCCCCACCCTCTGTGACTCAGGGGCAAGGACAGAGGTGACCCAAGCTTAGGTAAGGTGCCCCCTTACCTCTGTCCCTCCTGCACCTTGGTCTCCCCATCCCTAACACTGAGTTGGTCCCAGCACTAGAAGAAGCCCAGGCGAAAGGTCAACTCAGTGAGTCTCCTGCATGAAAAGGGAATCTTCATTAACGCCTTCCGTTAGAGAGAAGGGCTGGAGAGCTTCCTGTCTCCAGTTCCTGCAGATGCCTCCTTCTTCCCGTGGCTCCGTACCCTGCCTCTGCCTCCTCTCTCCTGCGTTACAACAAACACCCTCCAGGGCGGAGCCATACTTCATTCCCTCAGCAAATGACTTCTAATTCAATCAGAGTCAGGCTACGTCTCCAGGGCAGGAGCCACAGTCCCAGCTGGTTGAGAAACATAGAAACTGAGTCCTCACCTTCGTTGGGGAGACCTTCTCCACCAGCCTGCACAACCGACACTGTGGGATCTCCACTCAGCCTCTGTTCCCATACCCTTTTCCCCTTTAAAATCCAACCCAACCCTTCGCACAGCCTCACAACTTGCCGACCAGGGAAGCCTCATTCTCCCTGCCAAGGGTTAACAGAGGAGTGCACGTGTACCCTACTAACCTTGGCCAGTGAGCGCCAAGGGTCAGTTTGCATTCCAGAGGAACATTTTCTTGATCTGAAGAACAGACCCACAGAAAGCGGTGGCCCCTCTTCAACCACATCATGTTTGGATGTGATGTCTGGAGCTTTAGCAAGCATCTTGTAGCCGTGAGGGGAGCTGTAGCACCTGAGTAGAGCAAAACAGAAACACAGAAAGAGCCTGGGTGCTTGATGATGTGGCAGAGCCGCCATCTAACTGTCCTGGAGCCATCCTACCCCAGGAGCTCTCTTCTTATGAAATAAACACTCCCTGCATTGTCTGCAGCATTTTGAGTTGGGTTTCCTGTTACTTGCTGTCTAACAATTGTTCTGACAATTCAGCTGGGCGTTTGGAAAGCCTGGCTGAAGAAACCTAATAAGCCTTTATGAGAAAGAAGGGTATGTGCCCTGAGGAAGAAGATCACATTTTCCAAACCTCTGGCTCATGTTCAGCCCCATGACACGAGGTGCAGCCATCTGGGAGCTGAGAGAGGACGAATGTGGACCATGTGTGGACAAAGACATGAGAAACAAGAGGTGGAATGATGGGACCTCTGGGGACCAGCAGCTCAGATGTGGTAAGGGAGAGGTACAATGATGTTCATTGCCCCATTGTTTATAGTTCTTTACAACTCTTTGTAAAAGTAGATCTTAGAGGTTTATTCATAGAGAGTTTGGCTTGAGAAGTTATAGTACATCCTTAAAGTGGTTGCGGGGTATCAACAGGGCCCTAAGAGAGGGGTGACAGCTAAGCAGGAACCCTGGATGGGATCACATGGTCCCCGCCGTGAGGTGCCTCCGGGGGAGCCAGGTCCTCTCCTGGCCCAGCCTGGGGAGGAGCCTTTGGCTGGGTCCCAGGCTCCACTCCCATCACGTATCCCTTTCCATCGTGCATCCCATTCCGTGAGCCCCTAGGACAGCTCCGACCCCCAGCACAGCTGCTCCCTGCTGGAGGTCAGGGACCCCCTGTTCTGTGTCTGAGGGCTGCCCTGGGCCCAGCACAACATTTGGGGCCTGATTATATGGGGCCCGGGAAGAAGGGGACATTGGGAGAAGATGAGAGAGGACGAGGACCATCCAGAGAAAAGAAACAGCAAGTGGAGGGGCCGAGCTCTCCCGAGCAGGGTTACCACCCTGGGACCAGGAGGGGCAGGGACGTGGCCAGAGGAGGGGACGAAGGACATAGACGGTAGAGAGAGGGACACCGGCGCGGTGATCGTGGCGTCATAGGGCAGATTCAGTGCAGGCGGCACTGTGGGGTGGGGCGGGGCGGCCACGGCCCTCAGGCCGCGTCTCACCTCTCAGCCCAGCACCAGCCCACGTGCGCGTGCACGTGCCCGCACCTGAGACGAGCCTTCACAGAACCGCGCTTCCACACCACAGGCACAGGGCACTCTATTTTCTACTCTAGTCTATTTCATAGTTTTAAAATGCTGATCCCAACCTACTGAATCAATTTCCCTCCCAACGAGCAGGTCATCTGCAGTTTGAAAACTCTGTTCTCAAGCGGCCTCACTCAAGGGGGATAGCCCCCCAGGCCCTCCCACACTGCTCGCTGCCGCTGCCGGCTCCGGACAAGACCAAGCCCAGGCATTCAGCATCTTTAAGAGCAGTTTGACAGAGTGATTTTATATCCGTGGAATCCAACAACAAAACACTGGAGCTTGTACTTCCTATGTCGGATTTTATTTTTCTAATTCCTTTGTATTATACTTTTATAATATTATCGGTCTATGACAAATTGGGATTTAAAACAAAACACCGGTCCCCCTGCCCCCAGGCAGTCTGAGCAGCACTGTTTCCGAGTGTGCGGGTCCTGCCCCGGAGTCACAGTCCAGGATGAAATCTGGAATCTGGGGAGTGGCCCAGACGTGCTCCCCTCCCCCAGATCAGCACCCAAACACCCTTTTTTCCTGCCAGAGCCCTTCAAGGCTCAGTGCCACGCCATGTCTGCTGGACAGCTAGCACCCACCTCGTTCATTGTTTCTCCCCAAGCTCCCACAATGCTTCGCTTGGACTCCTGTTATATTAGTTCATCTTTTTGTCTGGTCAGCTTTGCACGTGGTTTGTGCCCCGAAGGTAAGAAAGAAGAAGAGCAGAGTCTGGGTAGAGAACTCTACCCGGTAGAGTCATGGGGAGAGGAGGGGTGGGCTCTGTGTGCGGTCACAACAATAGGAAGTCTAAATCCAGGCTCTTCCCAGATCCTGCGTGAATCATAGCCCAGGTGGTCCGGGAAAGGGAGCAGGGTGGGGGCCCAGATGGAGCAGGAAATGAGCAGGCTGCTCTGAACCAGGCCTCCGGGCATCTCACCCTAAGGGAGCCAGAGGCAGAGCCTGGGGTGAAGTGGGCAGGGCCTGAGAGAGCAAGGGAGGGTGAGCCCTCCGCCGGGGTGCTGGGAGGTCTTCACAGGGAAGGCAAAGGGAGCCGACTAAACCCGGGCCAGCACTCAAGGGGCCACTTCATCTAGCCTCCCACTTCCACCCCAAACTCTGGTAGTGACATCTGGACTTTCTATCCCAACACAGCTGGGAGCTGACACACCATCTCCTTTGTGGGGAGCTGGGTGCATGTCCCTCCACCCTGGAAGCTCCTGCCATTCCCATATCATTATGAGTGTCTTAGTTTGCAGGGTGTTGTTGTGTGATATCAGGCAAGTTGGTTAATCTCTCAGAGCCTCCGTTTTCTCATCTGTCAAATGGGAATAATAAACTCTATCTGAAAGGGCTGCTGTGTGAACGAAGTGGATAATGCACAGGAAGTGCATAGCAGGTGGTGGGCAGGGGCCAGGTGCCTTCCCCTTGCCTCCGGCTGTTCCCTGAAACAGCACTCAGCCAGGAAACTTGGGTGTCAATCAAGCAGTGTGTCTGCTATGGGCCCAGCAATTTGGCAGAGCCCAGGGGGGAATGAGGTGTCTGAGATAGAAAGGTAGCATCAAAGAAGGCTTCTCAGAGGAAGTGATTTGCAGCCAGGAATCGAAGCCTAAGAAACAGAATGAAGGAAGGGTGAGCTGTGCACAAATCTCATGATAAGGAACAGGCTGGGGCGGGGATGCAACGCAGACCAGCCTGGCCAGATCCCAGAACAGGGCCAGGTGTGCAGGGTGGATAGCTCGCAGGGTGGGGCTCGTGTGCCTTTCCTGAGGGCCAGCAGGCCCAGCATGCGTGTCCCTGCCCCAGAGTGGCCCTTATTTCAGCCACCTGCCTGGGGACAACTGGTAAGTAGGGAAAGAAACACCACCTAGCCAGGTGGGCAGTCCAGGGCTCAGAAACAGAGCCTGTCAGCTTGCTACCAGGAACTGGCAACAAAGTTGACAGGGACAGAGGCAAAGGCCTAGGGAGTGGAACAATGTGCTTTGTGTACACTGGCCACTGTGGGGCTGGTCCTTGTAATTTTCCTAGAATGAGTGGTAGCCTGGGGTAGGGGTGGGGCCGCCTCTGCCAGAAGCCTGATTCTGCCCTCCACCCAGAGGGACAGCAGCCCTGCCCCGGCCCTCACCCCTCCACACTGATCCAGACGCTTTGCAGCGGCCCCACCTTGATTCAACCAGCAGCTCTTCTCACACACACACACACACACACACACACACACACAGGCTTCACCCAGTGTCCAGTGGGTGGAAATGTTTGTGGAGAAAGGGGGTTCTCCCTGTATCAGCACAAAGAGGCCAAGACAGAAGGCTAGAGAGAAACGGAGGCAGAGCAGGCGGGAGGGCCTGAGAGGTCAGTCAGGGTCTGAGAGAGACAGGACAAGAAAGTGACAAAGAAGAAAGTGACAGAGACAGAAAGAAGGGGTACCCTCAGTCACCCATACTTAGTTTTTTACCAAGGAAGTTTCTCAACATTGCCTGCCCCACCATTATTCTCAGGTAGAACCTCTGGGGCTCACTCGCCCCTCTGAGGGAGGAGGAAGACACTCCCCTCTGTGAGTCCTGGCTCTCGGGCTCAGTCTGCAGGGTGCGGACTGCAAGGCCCCAGCCACGTGTCCACCCGCCGTCTGAGCAGAGCTCACCAGGGTCCCAGGCCCACTGGGCTTCTGGGGGCATGAGTGCCTGGCCAGCTCAGCGTCTGTTTTTCCTAACATGCATTGCCTTCCACATGGAGAAAACTCCCCTCAGCCTGCTTTTTGGACTCCCATACCACTCCCAGGGCCCTCTAGAAATCTGTTTCCATTGTCTTGGCTTGTCTCTTCTCCAGGAGCTTAATTTCCTCTGTAAACTCAGCACTTTCCGTCTCCTGCCTCCTTCAGATGCTCATGGGGAGGGCCTGGGCACATCCAGCCGGGCTCGTTGTACTACGGGTCGGCCAGGGAAGAGGCTGGTCAGCTCCTCCTTTGTTTCCGGCCTCTGAACCCTGCCCCTCACCACACTGATACAATGTCCGCAGTCCCTCCGACAGTTGGGGGTGGAACCTCTGCAGGGGAGACGGTGTTCAGTTATTGTATGTTCTTCCCTCCCCTGACTGGACGCTCAAGGTTTCCAGCTTAGAGGAGCAGCCACATCACCTTTCTTCCAGAAAGTGCTCGGGGCTTTGGTGCCTGGCCCTCTGCTATGAATTCCTCCAGAAGCCTGGGATGGAAGACAGGCTGCTGACCTGCGACCGTGTTCCCCAGAGGAGCATGGCCGAGGGCGGCCGTGCACCATGCCCCTCGCCAGGCTACCCGCACACTGCTGGGTGCAGACACACCTGAAGCCCCACAATTCTCCCTTTTCATCCTCTGACACTGCCAGGGACCGTCGGAAAGAGACTGGGATGTGGGGACAGAGACTGAGACCTAGCAGGAGGAAGGGAGGCCGAGACAAAAGGACACTGGGAAGGAGGGAGATGGAGGCAGGACCAAGGAAAGATGGGGTTGGGAGGGAAGAGGTGGAGAGAGAGATGGGGAGAGAAAGAGACAAAGATAGGACAAAAGGTTAAAAGTCATGGTAAAAAAGACACAGGAACAGAGGGTGGGCTTCCCCACCCCCACTCCACCTTGGTGTGATCTAAAGCCTCAGTCCACCCTAGAGATCAAGGTGGAGGCTTGGCCTGGGCCTGAGGGTGAAGCTGTCCCCCAGGAACTAGCCCCATGCCCTGGACACAGCTCCCATGATCCATGACAGTGCCCGGGGCAGGTAAGGGGTGAAGAGGACTTCTGCCAGGGCCTTGTGAGACAGGAAAGAGAGGCTGCAGGCCCCACTTGGGTTCATCTCCACCAAGGATGGGCAAGGACACAGTGGGAGAGATGTGATTAGATGACAGGGAGAACTTGGTGACCTCCAGGCCTCAGGATGCATTCCCCACAGGGCGGGGAGTTGGAGGGGGCAGGGAGGGAGGAGTCTGTGGCAGGGGGCTGACCAGCCAGCCCCCCGGCAGGCCGGAACTGAAGAGGAGAAGCTCAGCCTCTCCCACCTCCCTCCTGTCGCTGCCGTGGGTCAGAGATTCTGCAAATTTTCCTGTGTCCTTTGGGCAAGGACACTTGACACTCTTCTTGAGTTTTATCTCCTACTACAGTAGTGAAATCTCCAACCATTTTCAAAACCTCCTTTCTCCAAGGTTCCTGGGGCAGACTTTCCCATAGGTCATTGCAGCCACAAAGCCCCTTCCTACATCATTCCAGGGCCTGCCTGCAACAGCCCTCAGGTTCCTGGCTTTGCACATCCTGCCTTCTCTTCCCGGAACTCCCTTCTCAAAACCAGCTTCTTTTTATCTGCTGGGAACAGGTTTAGACGCATCTGTCCAACAGGCCAATAGGCAAGAGCCCAGCACGTAGCAGGCACCCTCTGAGTGACTGAATTACTAAATCAATGAATCTACCGGTGCAGGAACTGAAGGGGGAGACAGCTCAGGTCCTGTCCTCGGGGAGCCCACAGTCTCATGGTGGAGACTCAGACTCTGCCTCTGGGAGTCCCCAGGGTGCAGAGCTGTGAAGCTCAGGGAAAGGAAACCCCTCCTGGGTCCTGCAGCAGGGTTCCCTCTGAATGAACCTCCTAGCAAGGTAAGCCTTCATTTATGATCAGGCCTAGCACATACCTGCTACAATGGAGGGGCTCAGGAACCTATAACAGGAGGGAAAAAAGGGAAGGGAGGGGCTGGAAGGAATTCCACAGCCCTTAGGCCTCCCTTTGAGGGATGAGCTCTGGTCCAGAAGCTCCCTGGGGATCAGGAGCACCTGGGCCTTTCCCATCTCTCTGCCCACCCAGTGCCAGGCACAGGACAGCACAGGGTGGGTGCTCACAACGTGGTTGAGAGCAGAGCTGAGATGAAGGGCTCCGAGCACCAAGAAGCCAGGCTTCAGACAGGCCCCAGGCCCAGAGCCACAGGGAGCGCAGCCAGAGTGACATGGTGAGCAGGGCTGGGAAGACAGAGAATCCCTCCACCTCCCTTGAAGGGCAGAGGGGAGCCCCGGGCACCGCCCCAGCCCAGCACCAATGGTGGGGAAGGAGTCAGGATCGTTGTCCCAGGAAGGCAGGTGAGTTTCCATGAGTGAATCTTTTCTATCCTCGAACCAAAACCTACGTCTCTAGCAGGCAGAGCTGCCCCCTCCTCTTTCCAGAACAGCAAAGACCAAGAAGGTGTCGGCGAGAGACCTGCCATATGGGCACCTCTTCTTCCTGCAGGCCACCTTCTGGGGATGTCACTGTGGCCGAAGAACAGTGAAGAGACAGGTCAGGGTTAGAGAGACTTTCTCCTAAACCCCATTGGCTCCATGTTCTGACCCAGGAAATGAAGAGCTCGGGTCAGGAAGAAACGGTGCGGGTGGGACTTCAACGCCGAGGAACAGGCCAGAAGTCAGAGCTCCTTGGACCCCTGCAGGGTAGGAGCTGAGACATGAATCTGGAGGTTAGTGGGCTGGTGACCCACCCAACTACCTGTTCCTTAAGTGGCCATCACAGGGAAGTGATGTATTTAGTTAACCAACACTTACATAGAGCAAGAAAAATCACTAGGCCCTTATAAGTATTAACTCACTGAATCCGCAGAACCAGCCTGCGAGGACAGCACTATTGTCATCCCTGGTTACAGATGGGGAAGATGAGGCCCAGACGGTGTCACACAGCTGGAAATGACGGAAGGAGAACTCAGACCCAGGCACAGGGCCCCAGCTGATCCCTGCTGCTGCTCCTGGTTTCAAGGCCTGGCTGGGTTAGGGACAGTCAAAGGTCAGGTGGCCGTGTCAGGAATGACATTCCTCCTTCGGGATGAGCAGGTCCTATCTGGGAGCAGGTCAGAGGCCTCTCCCAGAGCAACTGGCACTGCACAGAGAGCCGCTGATGAAACTGCTCCCCCTGGTGGGGGGGTGGCCTGGCCCAGGCCCAGGGGGTGTGCCTTCAATGACAGGGGCCTGGGCCAATGGCAGGGCCTCACCTCCCCCAACTGGCCAACAGGGAAAGGAGGCCCTCCCCCATGTTTCTATTACCTTGAGAAGACAGAGAGGAGGGAGGAAAAGTTGGCCTGAAAAGCCGAATGAACTTGCCACTTGGTTTAGTAACTAAATCCTAGTTCTCCCATGGGCCAGAGCTCCCTCCCACCGTCCTCTCCAGGGAAAGCCAGGCTAGGCCTGGAACTGGGGACGCAGAGGCCTGTCCCCACAACCTAGAGCCCCAGAAATGGGGGTCGGTCTCCCTCAGAACCTGCAATCACACCCCTCCCCAGCTGCCCAGCCCACTCTGGGGCCAGGTGGGCGGAGAGACTGCGGGCCCTCCTCCAGCCCCAAGTTAAGGAGGCGCCCAGGGATGCAGCTGCATTTTCCATCCTGAACAAGGGTGTGTGAAGATCAGAAAAACAAACAGCACTAGTGGGGCGGGGGTAAACCGTCTACATGGGGGCTGTCCTAAGAAATGCTCGGCATGCGTCCCTGGAGGAGAGGTTAGGGCACCCACTGCCCAGTCAGGTTAGCTGCAGGAGAGGTGGGCCAGGGGCGTGGGCACAGCCTGAGTCCTCATGGCTTCCTCACCACTCACACTCACACACACACACACACACACACATTCACGTACACATTCACACACAGACACACCCACTTAGAGTGTATGAGTGTGTTACACATGTAGTGCCCACACACTCACACACACATGCTCATACACACACATATACATACATTCACATACTCATAAGCACACAGTCACATGCAGCTATACTCACACGCAAATACACACATACACTCACTCATAGGCCATTCACACACACACATGCTCATGTACACACATTCACACAGCACACTCAGATACGCATATATACCCACACTCACACACCCTCGTCCCTCAGGGGTTAGGATGGGGCCGGGCAGGAGAGAGGCTTTCTGGGAGGACAGCATGGCTTGAAGTGCCAAGGGGTGGGTGACCAGAAGCCTGGAACAGGGCAAGGAGCCCAAAAGTGAGAGGGAGGGTGCCGTAGGCCTGTGCGGGGGCCAGAGCTGTGAATGGGGTGGGCACTGCCCGTGCTTCTCCCCGGCCCGCCTCTGGCCGGCCAGCCTTCATTCCCAGCATTGTCTCTGGCGCCTTGGGCAGGGTTCCCAGGCCCAGCTGAACTGGGGGCCTGGCCAAACAGCCCTCCTCTGCCCTCCCATTCCCCTCTCCCTTTGGGAGGACCGGTTGTGTGGGGAGAAGGAAGTTCCCGAATCACTGGCATCCCAGCTCCCAGCCCACACAGGGTGCCTGCAGAGGAGCTCAGACGTGGGTATAGCCCCCAAAGCCCATATAGTCCCACAAACCCCCATTCTTCCCAAAGCACGCCGCCTTGGAAATCCAGCCCATGCCCACCTGTTGCCCGGACCATGACATTCATTTCCACCCCCATCCCTGGGGCCCTGTCTGTGAGCCGGGGCTTAATCTGGGGGAAACTATCTCTCTCCCAACAATTCCCATCCCTGGCAATGGAAACCTCACGTGTTTTACCCTTTAAGGAAAAATGAATCACCTGGTGGGTGGGGGAATGCAGGTACTGAATTAATCTGATGGTTTCTCTGAGAGTTGGCTCTCCCCTGCCCCCTCCAAGAGAGTTCCCCGCTGGAACCTGGCAGCCTCCGCCCAGAGTGCAGCCCCTCGCCTCTTCCCGAGGGAGGGTGCCAGGAGAGCTGGGCCATCGTCACACTGGCTGTGCCCTGGCCAGAGGAAGGGCCCTATGGGCAGGAAGACTGGCATCCGGCCAGGGCCCTGCAGTGCCTTGTTTCACGGGATTTGGACAACAGTCCCCGCTGGGCCTGGGGGGTGAGAGCAAGAAGACCACCGTCCTGCGGCACGGCACTGTGTCTGGGGCCCGGAGCGGAACCCGGTGCAGAATTTCCCTCGGGAGCCCTTCATCCAGCCCTGCTTAAGTTCCTCCCATGCCCCCCAGACAAATCCTGCCACCACCGTGCCCCACCTCCACTGCCCCTCTTGCACCACGCTCATCATTTTCTGGAAGGATCACCCACCCACCCAACCCCCAGTCCTGGGATGCTCTCATCTCATCATCCCAAAGGGTTCTGCTGCACCTCCCCTCGAAGCCCTCCTGCAACCCACCCGGGGTCTGAAGCCAGCCCTCCTCTCCGCTCCCAGGGCTCTCAGGGCCCCTGCATCTCCTCTCTGCCCTCACTGAGCACAGCACGCTGGGCAGCCGCTTTGCTCTTCATCCTTTCCAGATGAATCAGGAACTCCAGGAGGAAAGGAACACATCCGTCCTACATATCAGCAAGCCTCCAGCCCCAAGCACAGCACCCGGCACAGAGGAGGTGCTGGATAATTGTGAACGAACGAGTGAACGAGTGAGTGAATGAACAAATGAACAGCCTGTAACCCACAACCACCCACCTTTAGGGCCATGATGCACTCGCACGTCTTCCAGGGCTGCCAGGGCAAGCATGGGCACAGCCCTCTGCTCTTCCCTCTGAGCACATTGCTTCATGCAGCTCCCTAAGGTCAGCTCCCCACCCTCTGGGAAGCATCCACTGGATGGTCCTCTCCCCCAGCCAAGCCCCATACCCTTCCAGGCTCAGAGGCAGTCGGAGACCCCACTCCAGGAAGTCCCTGACTGCTTCCACTCCTGCTCCAAACCTCACCCTGCCGGGGCAGCTCTCAGGCTGATGCACCTCTTCCAGTGGACCCGCTGTCACCGCCCAGGGCTCCTGGACCCCCATCGAGACAATACCAATAGATCCTGCGCCAAGAGGCAAGCCCGAGTCTGGGTCCTCTAGAAGGCAGACAATCCTGTTCTGGTGCAGGCGGCAGGGGGCGGGGGCGGGAATCCAGGGGCTCCACCATTTCCTTCCTCACCCCCAGGCCCTGCCTGGAAGTTGTGGGACCCGGGAAATGAACAGCAGAGGAGGAAGCCTCCAAAGTGGAAGGGAAGTGGGCGCCAGCCAGTCAGGATTCCAACAGAGGAAAGAGCTAAGACTGGGGCATCAGCAGCCGGTTCCCTGGGGCAGAAGCCAGAGGAGACCGGAGGAGCCGGCGGGAGAGGAAAAGCAGATGGAGGCTTCTCCCCATTGTCCTTGGCTGCCGCTCAGCTGGAGGCTTCCAGGGCAGCAAAGGGCAGAGCTACGGGTGCAGCTCCTGGACCCTGGTGCCCTGCACTCCGCCACCCCATACCTGCTGGCAGTGGCCCAGTCACCCTCCATGCAAGTCACGGCTACTCTCAGAATCAGTCAGAAGTCAGATGCCCACCTACTGTGTGCTAGGTGGGCTGGCCCCTGGCAGTGAGCCAGAGTGCAGCAGACCCAGGGAATGGGCCTGGGTTTGGGGGGTGGGGTCCTTGCCCAGATGCCCTCGTCCTCCCCACTCAGCACACACACACCTGAGGGCCCGCCAAGCCCTACAGGGGAGGCCGAAGACGCCTGACAGGAAGAGGGCATAAGGATGGGGCACAAGCGGGCGGTCTGGTTCCCCTGGGCAGCCACAGGGTGGGGACTTACCTCCCTCCTGGCTCTGCCACCAACCTGCTGGTGACCTTGGATGAGTCTCATCCTGCTTTCTGCAGAGTGGAGGCAATAATCCCCACTCAGCTCACTCTCAGGGCCGCCATGGTGATGAGACCGCAGATGCGTCTGCCCACGCAGCCCGGCCCCCAGTGGACTAAACAGCCCACGACGTGAAAGGCGTGAAAGGCGTCTTGTCACCATTCTTACTGTTACTGTTCTCATCTAGGGAAACGAACCCTAGATGAGAGCAGTAACTCATTTAAATGAGAGCCTTCTCATTTAAATACCGCAACTTTATCTCCCTGCCAAGCAGGGAGATCCCCGCGCTCAGCAACCATCTGTGACCCCATTTGCCTGCCAGATAAAGGTCACATTCTGTGGTCTAGCAGTTTATCAGGCGTAAGCCCACTTTCTAGTCTCATCTCCCCTGTGTTTTAGTCTCTCGGGTGTTTTCAGACTTTTCTCAATGCATGGTTCGCCTTTCCGCCTCCAGGCCTTTGCTCATGCCGTTCCCTCCTCCCAGAATGCTCTCCCCCATTGCCGTCTGTGATGTTTACCTTCATTTTTCAAGACCAAACTGTGGTACCCACTCTCCCATGAAGCTTCTTCCCTCAACCAAGGCAGAAATGACCTCTCCTCTTCCCCATAAGGAATTTAGTTTATACCAAATACCACGGCGGTTCCTGACAGAGCTGGTGTTCATAAAATGAAAATTGTAATGACCACCCTCAGGCTCTAAACACAGTATGTTCACTGACTCATTTAATCCTCACCACAACCCCGTGATGGAGGTGTCTGTATAATGGTACAGCCATTATACAGATGGACAAACCAAGGCATAGCGGTGCTGAGAACAGTGCCCGAGGGAACGTCAGACCAGGGTTTCAATCTGGCACACAGACATCAGAGCCCACACACATGCCTCTAAGTACCACAAGGAACAATTGCCTATTCGTCTGGCCCAGGACCTGACTCAGGGCAGGTGCTCCGTAACATCTGGTGGCTGCAGCACCACAGGTGCCAAGCTTCCAGTGCTCACCAACCTCACTGTGCTGGGAGCCCCTGCAGGGTGAGTGAGACACAGAGGCTGGCTCAGAGGGGTCCTAGGTTAAGGTGGCCAAACAGCTCTGCTGGCCTGTAGATCCACACTGTCCTCAGTGCCAGACTAAGGCTGAAAGAGATGGGCAGCAGCTCCTCAGGATGGCTGCTGGTCAGTGATTAACCCACGCATTGTGGTCATGACGGGGTGGCAGGGGAGTCCAGAGTAGGGTGGAGAGGGAAGCAGGCCAGAACATCAAAGTTCAGGTGCAAGGGACTCAGGAACCCCCAAACCCAATGGTTCACACCCATTTAACAGATGAGAAAACCGAGGCCTAGGAGTTGGACTGACTTTCCTGAAGCTGAAGAGCACAGCAAAGGCTGACAAAGGCACCGGCATTTTCTGAGCCTCTTGTCCTCACCCTGAAGGTTGACCTGGACACCCTCCCCCTGGAAATTTTGATAATTAGCTTCATGCAGCCCAGTAACCAAGAGGCCTGAACTCTCGGGTGATCCCAGCAAAGGAAAATGTGCCCTCAGAGAGCTCAGCTGGGTGGCTGTGCCCAGCCAGCCGCAGGCCCTACAAAGAGAACCGGGAGAGAAGTTGGGAGAAGGCCAACTGCTAATTGTGGAAAATAAATCAGAGACATCTAAGCCACACCGTCGAAGGAGGGCCGGTTGCACGTAGACGTGTTTCTTTTTGTGTGCCCGCTCACCGAGTTTAATGGTCAATTGAAAGCCGTGAGTTATGTAAGTTTCTTAGACACCAAAGAAGGAGTTGAATGAGCTCTTAAAAAGAGCCCACTTGCCAAGTGGTTTTTGGAATGAGGAGGGTCTCAGCAGAGCAGGTGGCTGAGTAGCACAGCTGACCTCAAGAGGGCCACCAGAAGGAAACTGCACCCCAGAGACAGCTCTCTAGGCCTGCGAGCACATTATTCCTGGGTTTTCAGAGCACAGGGGACTGCGTTCAAGTTTCTGATTCTTCACTAAATACATAAGAAGTCAAAAGTGATTCCATTATATTGATCCCTCAGTTTAATAAGACAAACTCTCCCCATCTCTGACCCTGAGCTAATTCAGGGCAGGGCTGTCTCCCCCTCTGACTAGGGACCCTGAGGACAGGGCCGCGTCTCCCCTCCCACCATGTCTGAGATGCACTGCTTCTGTAAGACTAAGGTCTCCCTGAAAGCAGGGACTATGTTTATTTTTCTTCAGACCAGGGGCTCTCTGAGGCAGGGGAAGGGTCTCTCCACTAAATTAGCCCCCACTGCTACTAACCAGCCTGGGTTGAAGAACTGGGACCTGGAGCCACTGGTCTTGGTGGGAAAACCTCAGGGCACACCTTGGTGACAGGAGTGGGAGGGGTTAACAAAGCCTGGCTGACTGCAACCAGCAGGGACCCCTTTCTCATCAGCCACTTGCCCCTCCCTGCTGCTACCAGGACTTGGTTTGGCCTTTTATGGGTTCCAGCTGACCTCTGGGCCTCCCTGTTCTGACCCTCAGGTGGCCATGCCCTGGAATGACCCCAACACGGCACCTCCAGCCTTAGGAGTCAGGGAGGGCTGGCATCGAGTTGGTGTGGGATGCAGGGAGGGATGATGCCAGGGCCATGGTTGCCCTATTGACTCCCCCTGGAGACCTGCAGTGGTGTGATGGGGTTGCCCGGCACCCTTGGGAGAGAGGCCCCCACATAGCCTCCAGCCCAGGCAGCAGCCCATGGCTACACCAGCTTCTCCTTGGCTGTGAGCCATTCCTGGCAGTCTGTGGGAGCAGAGGCAGCAAACCCCTTCCCACAAGCTGAGGAGAACAGGGCACTACCTGCAGGGCCGGCCAGATGCAGGGGCCCAGTGCAGGAGCCCCCAGCCTGGTCTGGAGGAGGAGGCTGAGTCTCACACCTGGAGAAGGCCCTGATTTGATTTCCCAAACACTGCGTCCTTCCACCGTCCACACCCTTCCCATCTACTCTCTAAGACTCTGGTGCCTTTCTCATTTATACCCTTGTCTCTCACCCAGGCCTCCTCTCAGCATCCTCGGGACTTCCAGGATTCAGCTCAAACGTCACCTCTCTGAGACACTCCCCCGCTCTCCCAGATGGGTTCTCCTTTGCACACCTGCATCGCCACAGGCATCCCGTTGTCCGCTTTCCCTGTTTCTTCTCTGGCTGGACAAGCGAATGCAAAGCACAGCGGGGCTGCATTCTGTTCCTCTGTGTATTCCCAACACCCTGCACCAAGCCTGGCACACAGCAGGGCTCACGTTAGTGTTTCCAACGGTGGATCCAACCAAGAGTTAAATAAAATCACTCAGACCCTGATAACCAATACTTGCTGGTCTGAGCTTTTTCCAAAGTCCCACTGACTATTCCCTGACAGGCCTAGGAGGTTCCTCACCTGCTGTGATGGCTGGTACCAGGAGTCCCCCAGGTCCATCTACAAAGGGCATCGTTAATGTGCCTGGCACCTCAAGGTGCCAGAGCCCTACAGTGGCGTGTGGTAAAGAAGGGGAAGTGTGTCTCCCTCTTCCATGCCCATGAAGAGAATCCCAAAACAGAACTGCTTATGCCTGGCATCTTATAGAAGTTAGGAGCAAATGTACAGCAGACTGGCTTTTAACATCCATTCATTCCACCCTTTGCTAGGTGCCTTCCTAGACTGCAGACACAGGGAAGTTTTTTAAACTACTTTTCCCAGGACCTTTCGCTGTTAGGATTCAAGATTTAGCATCAGATTTAAGCAGTCAGATGCCCTTGCATGAGGCCGGCAAGACTGTGCTTCTGCAGCTCCTGATGCTTTCTGGGGAAAGGGGGAAATGTGCCACTTCTTGTTGCTGTTGTTGCTGCTGTTTGGCTGCAGTGCTGACACCGGTGGTCAAGAAGTGACGCCCAGTGATCCTTCTACCTGTGTGGTCACAGCATCTGCAGTGTGGGGCGGGCAGCAGTGGCAGCATCCCAAGGACGGTGCTACATGGGGTCCCAGAGCTGGTGCCCTCATGATTACCAAACAGGCCACAGCTTCCTTGGTAGCCCAGTTCTGCCATGTGACTTTGAGAGCTGTTTCTGAAAGCTCAACCTCAAGCCTACATCTTTGGGCCTCCCAATAGTTCATACTCTGTGATAAACTCCTTCCTTTCAACCCACAAGAGAGTGGATCGTGTCCTCTGTGCTCTGCAACGGAGCCCTGATGTGCGGTGCTTTGGATTCTCCTCCCAGCTCTCTCTCTCGCTCTCTCCCTCTCTTCCCCTCTCCCACACCCCCAAACATGGGTCTACCAGAAAGCCAGATCAGAGCAAGCCCAGTGACAATCTCAGCCCGGCTTACAACTACCCTTGCCCTTTGACAGTAAAGCCCTGTCACTCAGCCAAGATTGTCTCAACTCTTTTTCCTTTGGGTGAGTTTTGCTCCAGTATTTCCTTAGTCCCTCAGATCCCAGTCCAGGTGGTAAATACATTTTCATTTCCTCTGTCACCTCCGATCAGTTAGTAGTGACAGCCTGGACCAGTGTGTGAGGAACAGTGTAAGGCTGCTCTGGGCTCAGAAGGAGTGCGCGCTGTGGCCACGGCGCAGAAGTGAGCACTGACAGTGGGCACACTCACAAACTCGAGGGGGAAATGAACAAAGACGGAGAAATGAGCGAAGGGGCTTTCCGCCTAAGCCAGACACGGGCCGCTCAGCCATGCGTTCCCCAGACTGCTCCCCAGCCCTGCTGCCGCCCCTGCTGACACCACCACTGACTTCCCCAGCTCGGCGTTTGTCTGTTGACCCATTTTACCAGCAATCCCTAATGCTTCCTGATTCCTTCCCCAACTTAATCCCCCTCTAACACTAGCTCTCACGCTCACCAGGCTTCTGGCCTCAGAACTTAACCTCAAGAAAGAGCCGGAGCTGGAATGGGCTAATTTCTTGAACTAAAGTGGGCCCACACCTCCTCCAGGAAGAGCCTTGATCTCTAGGTTCCCCAAAACCGCATCCTCATGTGTCTCAGTGCCTAATCAGTGCCGGGCACTTGGGAAGAGCTCGATAAACCCGTGGATCAGTGAAAGAATACCGGGATTACTCAGGAGTGACCTCACCAGCCACTGGCTTCCCTTTCCCATTCTCACCTCTGCCCATTCCCGCACTCAGTCACCTTCGCTCATGCCGACACCTGGCCTCCCGCATCTCCAGGAAGACTGCACCCCCCCTGAGTCACCGTTGCACCCCAGTGCAGCCTGCTGCAGAGGCTAGCTACCATGGGACAGAACACTGTGCTCTTTGGGAGCCACTAGCCTCCTCTTTGAGGGAAGAGAAGCAAGGTAGAGGCCAGGGTGGGTGGTAAGTCATTTTCCGGGAAGGCGAACAGCCCCTGAGCCCACCCTGCAGCACCCCACTGCGGGCTCTAGCTCACCAGCCACACTGTTTCCACTAAAGAGAAACAGATGGTGTGGTTAATTGGGGTGTTGTAGCAGGCTCTGGCCCTCGTTAAGGCCAAGGGTAGGGACAATGAGTGATTTATCGGGTCATAAACAGCAGCTCAACGGGGGCCAGTGCTCACAGCCCCCAAGGATGGAGGAAGCAGTGGGCAGAGGCTGCTGGTCTTGGGCTGTGGGGTCAGGCTGGAGCTCAGAAGGAAGCTCCTCTTCTCTTGCCAATTCTGGGCTCTTAGCCAGGCAGCCTGGGACAGGCAGAGCCCAGCGGCAGCTCCGGGAGGGTCCAGATGCTCACAGCTGGAGAAAGTGTACGTGGACCTGGGAGTAGATGAAGGAAGAACGGGGTGGTGGGGGCAACCACACAGAAGCAGAGGTGCACAGGGGAGGGTGGGCAGGGCTGCTGGAGTCTGGGAGACCCCAAGAGGTGCAATGGGTCCTGTCTCTTCCCACCAGAGCCCAAGAACCCCATGCAGACAACCACGCCCCAGAATATTCCAGAGAGGGGGTGATTGAAAAGGCCAGCCAGTCACTCTCCCGGGGGCCCCATGTCAGAGAGGGGGTGTGATTCAGATCCATGCTGCCTTGATTCAAGCCCCAGCCCTGCCAATCACTGGCTGCATAACCTCGGTAGCTTTCTTAACCCCTCTGTGCCTCAGTTTTCCCATCTGTAAAATGAAATAACATTGCCTCATGAGAACTGTGTTAGTTAATGGACTCAGAAGAGTGCTTGGCACACAGTGCCATTTGGTTTAGGTTATTATTTCTAAGATGAGACTCCCTGTGAGCTGGAGTGGAGAGAGGGAATGAGGAGGGTTATTCTCACCCTTCCCATTGGTGGCGGCAGCAGCCTCTGGGAAGCTCCTCCTTGCACATCTATTCTTCCCAACCTCTGCAACTGCTCCCTCATCCAACCAGGATCCCCAAGTGGTGGATCCCGATGGATCCGACAAGAGGATCTGACAAGCTGAATCCTGGTTGGACAAGAGGCCCTGACCCTGCCTGGAGACTGTGTGAGCCAGCTGCGTTAAGACAGCCTGGGTGAATAGCCAGAATGAGCACTGTTTATTGGGCACCTTCTCTGTGCCAGGCCTGATGCCGGTCCTTTACCTGCACTTGCCTGTTTAATCTTCAAGGTAGATCCCCCTGCACAGGTGAGAACACCAAGGTTTCCAGAGGAAGTGTCCAAAGCCACCCAGAAAGCAAGAGGAGCTGAGGTCAGGACTCAAGACTTCCTGCCCCCAGAATCTGAGCTCTTCCCTCCAAAGTGGAGAGGGATCCTCAGCCATTCATGTCACAAACACTGAGGAACTTTTTAAAATGCAGAGTCCTCAGATCCTTCCAGACTTCGAAGATCAGGGTCTCTGAGTGGGACCCGAGAGTCTACATTTAAATATAATAGCTGCTTTGGGGCTTCTCCGGCCCCACACAGCCCCTGTCTCAGGACTTGGGACCCCAGAGAAAGAAGAGGGGGGCGGAGCACAGCATCTGCACTGGTTCTTTCTGGGGGGATGGAAGTATCTCAGCCTCTGGACCCCCGTCATCCCAAGGTCCCTCAGTTGCTCGTTCCTGGAACCGGGGCCTAAAGAGGCAGAAGGCCAAAGAAGGCCAGACAACGCGTCTCCAGCATGTTGGAGTGAGAGGTCCAAGGCATGGGGGCTGAGAGGAGAGACGCAGCCCACGGGCCACCTCCTGTCCACTGCTGGGATGCAAGTGGGATGCAGCAGGGACCGGCACCTCGGACGGAGCCCAGGAGCCCCATCTACTCAGTGTAAGGAGGCTGGTTGTTTTAGACTTGCCCCCTGCCTGCAGCACAAGAGGAACCCCCTCCCTGCTGTGTCTCCTCTAAACACCCCAGATGGGATGGGAGAGTTACCCCAGGCTCCCTGTGCTGCAGGGGCAACAGACGCTGGTCTTCAGTGAAGAGTGGAAAGCGATCAGCACACATCACATCATGCTTGGCACGGACCCCATTGGTGGGCACCATGCCACTGTGCAGGCCAGCCGTCTCCCTGCAGAACCTTTGTCGGTGGAAGAGAGGCTGCCAGGGGGGTCAGTGCCCACCAGGAATGGCCCAACCTTGGGGAGCCCCCTTACCATCACCCCCCATTCCTAAAGCCCTGTCTTCCCTGGGCCTGGTTTGTAATTCTTTTGTATTTATGTGACCATTTACTTTCAGTGTCTCCTCCTCCAGGCTCTGTGAGACAGGACTGAGTCCTCAGAGTCCACCAGTGTGCGTTCTGAGCACATTTGCTGAATGAATGAATGAATGAATGAATGAACAAACGAACAAACGAACAAACTTGAATGAAAATGCCACATTCCTGTCCATACCCTTGCTCCTAACACAGCCCATAGTGCTCAGTACACAGACTTGGCAGGATGTAAAGTAAAAAGAAACACTTCTCGACAGAGCTGGGAACTCAAGGTCAACCCTAGGGCAATTCCACAGCAGTTAATCAAGGAAGACTTCCTGGTGGAGATGAGCAGGGAGCAGGGGCTTCAAGTCTCACATCTTTCTTCCTATTCACCACCTGTTTCCGGCAGGAACTCCCGGAGGGCAGAGGTCATGTCTGGGTCTCAGGGCCTTCCCCAGCACGCCGCCATGGCAGCCGCCTGCACGTGACCGTTCCAACTGTCTACTGCCAGCTGTGACTCACGGCTCCTGAGCCTTTCCTCTTGGCTAGAGATGGGGAGCACATATTACAGTAAAATTACTAACTGCGTGTCACAGCTGTGACCGCACTTACGTGCAGAGCACCTCCCCCAAGACCCCAATGCCAAAGCAATGATCTCACTTTTAGGGGTCAGCAGCAAGCAAGGACTGGCCATCCCAAAGGCAAGTAGATGGCCTATTTGACCCTGGCCTGCCTGAAAAGCTCAGAGTCTGGCCCCTTCCCCTCGGCACTGGCTGCACACCCTACCCCCTCCCCCAGGCAGCCCGGCCTGGGTAGGCACTTGGCCCCTCCTGCCCCTCCCCAACCAGGGTGAGCAGAAGGGAGAAAGGGGAAGTGGTGGAGGTGGCCTATCCCTGCCCTTCCTCCCTGCTGGGCCCAGGATGCTCACGCTGGGGAAAGTGGCATCTGAGGATGTGGCCACAGTGGCCAGCTACTGGTGCCAGCAGAAATCCCCAGCCCGTCAGTAGACCCTGTTGGTACGTGTTCACTGACCAAGCACTGAGTAAGTGCTGAGGAGATACCTGTGGAGTGAGGTCACACCCCTGCTTGCCCTCTTCTCCTAGACAGGCCACTCTTGGGACCCAGACCATTCTAGTTCCTCCTGTCAGACCCGAAGAGGACCCAGGGCATCCACTCCTACAGGGAAGCTCAGCAGGAAAGAAAGGAACACATAGGAACTGGACTCGCAACCCAGCTGGGTGCTCTTAGGAAAGTTACCCAATTTCTCTGGGCCTCAATCTCCTCAACTATAAAATGAGACTAAGGCTAGCGGCCCCGGGTGCTGCCACGAGAACAGATGAGAGCAGTGGCCCAGAGCTGCGGTGGGTAGACAGCAGCCAATGGCATCCATTCTTGGTATTGTGCTGCTGCCATTGACAGACCATATCAGGGAAGAACTGAAGCTTCAGGGAAGGGAGAGAACAAGGTGCTAGAGGAAGGAAGTTGGGAAGGCCCCATCTACACTATGCCCACTGCAAACTAAAGGGTGCAAGTGCCTTTGGCAGACATGATCTCCCAACATCCACTTGTCCCTTCTTCCCCGTTTCCAGCCAGATGTCATCATAGAAAGACTCTATGGCCCAGCTTCCCTTGCAGCTAAGTATGGCAGGGTAACTGCATTCACCAATGAGATATAAGCAATGTGTATATTTTCCATAAAGTTTCCTTACAAGGAAGGAGCAGATCCTTCTTCAGCTCTTTTTCCTCCTTCCTGCTGGCTGGAGCTCCAGCAGCCAACTTTAGCAATGACGCAGCCTTGGAAATGAAAACTACACCCAGCAGATCAATAAGAAGGAAGGAGACTGGGTCCCTGTCAGCATGTAGCTGTCAAACCAGCCCGGGGATTTACCTCCAGACTTTGAGTACATGAGCAAAATACACGTTTATCTTGTGTAAACCAAACTTAACTCTGATATAAGCCCCTCGAAACCCATGTGTGGGATGAGACACAGAGGGTGCTCGGACAAGAAGACATCCCCTGGAGAAGCCTGCCTTCCCCGTGCCCCGCAAGGCCAGGAGGGGCCCTGTGGGGAAGACCAAGCTCCAGGAGGAGCTGGGGATGGATGGAAAAAGGCAAGAAAAGGTGCAGAGAGGGAGGAAGAGAGGGAAGAATCAGGAAAGTGTGTGAGATGAGGAGAGATATCCAGAAGGAAGAACACACCCTGGGCAAATGCTTCAGGTGGCAGCCAGCCGGGGAGGGCAGAGAGAGCGGGACGGCTGACCTGACCCGCTGTCCACGTCTGACTTGGTTTTCCCATCCGTGCTTCGGTAATGGGCCTTTACCGACTCACTGTTCTAGGCAAGTGTAAAGTGATTTTAGAATCCAACGACAGCATGGCACTACACCAGCCTCCCCCAGCCTCTCTGTGCTTGAGACCCCTCACCTGAGAAGGAGGGGTAACAGTGGAAACCATCTCACCAGTTGTTGTGAGGATTCCAGAAGACAAGCCTTGTGACAGTGTGCTCCTCACAGGGAGTGGCCCAGTGCAAGTGTTCGGGAAACCTCCCTGTTCACTATCACTGATGCTGAAATCCTGCCCCTCCTGAGTGTAAGAAACCAAATGCTGCCACCGGCTGGCCTGCGGTGCGAGGTTAGGGAAAGAGCTCTGGGCTCCTGACCCCAGCGCTGCAGGCCCAGTCCTTGGAGACACTAAAGATCAAGTAACATAAACGTCCTGGGAGGGCCGCACCTTCCACCCTATCAGGCTCCTGAGGGCACAGGCTGGAGATGAGACGAGTAGGGAGACCCGGCGGGTGGGGGTGGCCAAGGTGTAGCCTGCTGTCCCACTGTAGTCAGGCCAGGCCTTTGGCAGGTCCATGCTTGGTCACAAGAAGCTGGCGAGAGGCCAGAGAGGGCAGCAGAGGCCACACGGAGGGCAAACACAGGCCTGAGGGGCAGGGGAAAGGATCAGCCTGTGCTGCCTGGGGAAGGGGAGGGGAGGGGAGGGGAGGGGAGGGGAGACTCCGGGTTGGCCTCAGTGCTACTGCGGGTGATTAGATGAGCTAATGCACAGGGACGCCCTTCCTAAAACTCCCCGGAAAAAGCAGGAAAAAGCAGGTGGTTACGTTATGAGCGGGACTGCTGTGAAGGGTGGGACGGGGCTTTATGAGGGGAACTGGGGGTTGCCACGTCTCCTTGGACAGGGAACAGGGAAAAAATGATTTTACATTAAAGTCACCATGATTCCAGGTGCTGTGAGGGTGTTCTGGCTGCCCCCAAGATGAGCTCTGGTATGGAGGGACCTGCAGCAGAGTCAGGAACCAAACGACCCCCAACTCTGAGTGCGGCCTCCAAGCAGCGGCCATCCCCCCGAGACTCTGCCCCCAGCCCCACAGATCAGACAGACCAGGGCAAGGGCGTGACTCTGGGCGTGGGGCTGGGGCTCACACAGGGGTGAGTTTGACGCCGCCTTGGATAAAATCACCTAATTGCTCTGAGTCTTTGTTTCTTCTGTTTGAGGAACAGAAAACCAGAGCGGGGCTCAGAGGGCCCCGGCAAGATTGATTCAGTGGCTGCCAGCTGCGAGCCTGGCACCCGGGACAGGCTGCATAAATATTCTCTAGTGAGCTGCTATTTTTCTCCTGTCCGGGCAGGGACTGGACTGTCAGAGTCTCTGAGTTCTTTTAAGTCTAGAATTCCTTGCCTCCACAGTCCTGTGGCTCTCCGAGTCCGACTCCGGGACCTGGGGACCGGAGACGACCTGGCAGCAGAGCTCTGCCCCACGCGGCCCCGGCCAGCGCCTGACAGCCCTGCCGCTGCCGCGTCAGTTCACTCCCACGAGTGGGCTTCGCCCTTTCCATCACGTACCCCCGGCCCCATGGCAGCCCCGTGGCCACAGGCGGCCTGCCAGCCGTCCCCGGCCCCTGCATCACGCCCTCACCTGGAGTCAGAGAGCAGCACGAGCCCCTCGGCTGATGTTCTCACACCTACGGTCCCCTGACAGCGTCACATGCTGTGGCAGCTGGCAGGGCCAGAGGGGCCGCAGATGCCAACACAAATACCATTCCTGTGGAGGGAAAAGAGCCCATGGGGTTATTTTTAACCTGTTGATCAGAGGCCACAGCTCTGGCCCTGGGTGGCCCGGGGCTGGGGTCTCTGAGGGGTAAGGGAGCCGTCAGCCTCACCTCAATGACTCCCAAGGGCATTGGGCTGCAGGGACTCCGGCCCCCACCCCACTTTGATGGAGAAGGAGAGAGGGAGGCGCAGATCCGGACACGCCCCATCTTGTCCATTGGTCTCAACTGGGGTTAAGCGCTCAGCCAGGAGGGGCAACGGTCCCATGAATCACTGAATATTGAACTTGGAGATGGGTCTTCTCCCGTCCCTGCATGGTACAGCTAAGGAAAGCGAGTCTTAAGAGAGGAAGCCCAAGGTTATACCAACAATCAGTGCCGGCTCCCTCTTCCACTGTCCACTTCCCGACCTCAAATCCAGCATGCACTTTTCAATAACTCTCAAGGCCACATCGAGGAGGTCACTTTGCCCCAGCTCCTCTGCCCTCTTCTCAGGCTGTCCCACCAAGGACCCCGTGGACCGAGCCCATGACAACCCCAGGATGAGACCCCAGGCCCTGGCTCACCCTCCAAGGACTTCCCAGGGGGCCAAGCAGTGCCCCCGGGGGGCCAGCAGCAGGGGCCAGTGCAGTGGGCAGCGCCATAGTGGCTAGAGGCCCAGGCGAGGACGTGCAGGCCAGGGCGTGCCTGCGTGGGGGGAGCAGGACCGAGCTTCTGCCAAGAGCCTGTTGCCGGCTGCTGCAGAGTCTGTGTTTGCCAGAGGGAGGGGTGCGGGCAGCAGGCAGACAATGGACCCCACAGCCTAGCCTCTCGGCCTTGGCCCCTTGAGCTGAGCAGGCAGCTGCTGGCCCAAGCAGCCGCCTCCGCTGGCCTCTCACGTAGTCCACGTCCTGCCTACTGGGCGGCCCTTATCACCTGGTATGTGCCAGGAGCCCACAAGCTCACACGCTGCAGTGGAGAGGGAACTGGAGGCCTGTGACGGATGGCACCAGTGGGGAGTGGGGCTTCCGCTCCTCCCCAACTCCCAGAGAGGGGCCCGGAGCAGGCCGTGTGAACCTTCTGGGGAATATTCCATCCCCAGAGAGACCTTAGCCCCATCTTGCCAAGTCCTGTCTCCCAACTACTCTTCTCCTCTTAGGCTGAGGGGCTGGGGGTAGGAGAGAAGGAAAAGGCTTTATGCTTACTCTGAGTCACCAGCTCACAAATACCAGTTATACTTCAATATAATAAGTACTATTACATAGTAGCCATTTAATACACAAGGGAACGGAGGCACAGAGAGGTTGCATAGTTCACCCACAATCACACAGCTGGTAGAGACAGAGTCAGGATTCGGATCCAGGCAGGCTGAGTCCAGAGCCGAAGCGCTGCCCGACAGAGCGCAGCGGGAGCAGGGCAGCACCGGGCAGTGCTCGCCTGCTCGCCCTCAGAGCAGCAGCTGGGTGGCCGGACCGACATGGGCTCAACGGGTAACTTCTTGCCCTTAGCCAAGTGAAGTCCTTCTCTGGGCCAATGTTTCCTTGTCCATAAGGTGGGCACAGTGATGTCGTCAGGAAGTACAGTAGCAGGAAGGTGCTACTGCCCCTCACCTAGCAGAGCTCAAAGTATCCTTCCATTCAGTGGTTAGAATGTTCTCTGTCTGGCCAGTCGAATCCACCACCCCAGCCTCCACTGCCCTGGGCCAAACCCGCAGGGCGTCTCCACTCCCTGGCCCTCGGGCTCTGCCGCAGGCCACGAGCATGCTTAGCCAGGTAGCCTGGGTGGCTCGGCTGGCGCAAGCACTATCATTTAACCCTGGGTCCTCCACGTCCTCTCCCCAGGAAGACTGCCGGTGCTTGCAGTAGAGCTGGGAGGCCAGTCTGAGGGCAGAGGCCTTGTCTCCCCATCAGACCGGAGGGTCTGAGGAAGACAGGAAAGGGGACCGCACACAAGTGCACAGTGTCGCTCAAGCTGGGGCTGCCTGAGAGCAGAGGCTGTGTCTGTCATCACAGTGGAACTTCCCTGCGATGGATGTCAGCACAACTTCCTGGTCAGACTGGTGTCCCTGAGGGCAGACCTTCCTCTCCCTGTCAGACGGGGCCTCCCTGGGGGCCCAGCTGTGTGTCCCCCGTCATCCCAACGCCCCGAGGGGGTAGGGCTGTATCTGGACCATCAGGCTGCTTCCTCCCCAGTCCCGGCTGCTGAAGTCTGCCGCAGTTCCTCTCTTGTCCTGTTCAGCCACCTCCCCGGTCTTCGAGGCATTCCTGTGTCTCCCGAGGTGCCTCCTGTGGTCACTTCACTTCCAGTGGCCGGGAAGGCAGCAGATTCCCAGCATCTTTGACGTGGCTGGCGACTCAGCCCCCTCAGCCTTTCTCCCCCAAGCTGGTCAGCAAACACCTCTGCTTTCCTTCTTCTCCGGCGTCTCTGCCCATCTCTCATGTCTTTCTGGTCAGGCCGGCTCCCTACCTGCACCCCCAGCCCCCAGTCCTAACCCACTAGCATAGATCGTGAGGAGGGAGTGTGTCACACATGCGGCTTCATTTCATCTTCACAAGCCTGGGATACAGATCAGGAGTGTGATCTCCGTCAGATAGGTGAGGAAATTGGAGGTGCCCTCACAGAGCTTGTAGAGACAGAGTCAGGATCCAAACCCAGGCAGGCTGAGGTTGAGGAACTGCTCAGGGTCATACAGCTCCTGGGTAGCCCCATCGCGCTGGAAGCAGCGTCTGACTTTGCACATGTGCTGGCCAGCTAGCCCAGCCGGGACACTTGGCTTGCTCAGCCTCTGCTGTCAGGGAGCCCCAGCTTGGGGTGTCCATGCCTGAGGGAGCCCCAGCTTGGGGTGTCCGTGCCACCCCAAGGACAAGCAGGGAGCTCCTGCTTGAGCAGTGCTGTGCACTTGTGTGCCGTCACCTTCCGAGTCTTCCTTTAGACCCTCTAATCTGATGGAGGAGAAGTAGCCTGAGCTCAGCTTCTGAGGCCAGTGTACCCAGGAACATGCAGGCTTAAGGAGGGTGGGAACATGTAAATGTGGGGAGGCCCTGTCCTCACTTCCTCAGGACCACGCTCCTGGGGGGAGAGGACTCCTCGCTGTAAGGAGAGAGAATCCCCCAGAAGTGCTTTCTGAGAGGCTGTAAGACAGAGAGGGTAGAGGGAGACAGAAGTGCCGTCACATCTGTTCTGTGGGTGGCTGGGCTCACTGCCCCGGACAGCTGGCCACATCTGGCTTCCAGACATCCACTTCTCGCTGCGTGATTCACTCTGTGCGAGGACGTGCTTGGAGCGGCCGTGGTCTCCCACACGCAGGCACGCTCCCGCTGCACAGGAGAGGGCAGCCAGGACTGGGAGATAAGCGCCCCTTCTTTTCCTGCCCCTGGCCCCAGTGTTGCCTCTCACACAGCCACAGGCGACGGGAGGAGGGGGTCCAGTCGACTCTTGACTCACCATGACTCAGTCTCCCCTCCTGGAGCCCTCACACTCAGGCTCCGTGGGCTTTATGTAAACACAGTGAGCAGGCACCGAGTCAGCAGGGAGGAAGCAGCAGACCAGTCAGGAGGTCCGACGCCCCCCACCCAATCCTTCCTAGGGGAGGAACCCTCCAGGAGAACTGAGGATGGGGCTGGGGAGGGAAAATAACATTCCTAGGAGGGAGGAAATGGGGAGCACATGGCATTTCCCCATCAAGTTGGGGCTCCCTGAGGGCGGGGCTGTGACTCCCCTCAGCCTGGGATTTTTATGAGGACAGGGGCTGTGTCTTTCCCATCAAAACGGAATCCCCTTTAGATCTAGAACAGGTGGTTCATCCACCATCTACATCATTCAGGGTTTTCAGACTGATTGGAGTCAGGAGGAATCAACTTCTTCAGCAAAACCCCATCCTGAGAAAGGACAATTACACACACTGACGGCGGTACCTCCCACCCGTTGAGCAACCCGCTCAGTTCACCCACCCACCCCTCTGGGCAGTCCCTCCCACAGTCGAGCCCCAGTCCCTCACGCTAGCTAGATCATCCACCAGGCAGGATGGACCCACAGGATTTGCGTGCAGGGCCTGCCGGGGCCTGGTAGGGTGGGGATCTAGTGGAGAGAGCTAGCATTCTTGGCACCAGTCTCATGTCCGGCCACCCTGAGCTGGAGGGGTCTGCAGGTCCAGTGCCCCCTGGGTCCACCGTTGAGCATGGGAATGGGCAGACAATTCTGGGCCCCTATGGCCCAGGGAGGCCAAGCTAGGCGGGCTCTTGCTTCCAGGAGTCCAAATCAGCACAAGAAGTAGGTCCCAAACCCTATCAGCTCATTCTTATCCCAAACCCTAGGCCCACCCTGGATTAGAGGACAGGGAGGCCCCCTACTCCAACGGGTCACCGAGAGGTGCAGCCCACCCTGGAGAAGATGCATCTGGTAGCGAAGGAGGCAGGAAATGGTCTGGATGGGCCTGGGAGTCCCTCCCCACATCCTTAGTCACCTGTCCACATCAGGAGCTGGGCTCTCCCCAGACTTCTCCCCCAACACCCCGTCTCCTCTATACCTCCCACGCTCCTTTCAGGGATACGAACCACAGGGACATGCAGCGCCAGTGCTGGTGTGACCACAGTGGAAACAAAGACTCCTGGGCCCTCCTTGGTCCACTGACAGCCCCACCTCCAGGCAGGGTCAGAGTGTGCCTCCCCACCCAGCACTGAGGATTGGGCACCACCATGGCTAACGTGCCCTGAGATATCAACCCACCACACAGATGTGGGGACTGAGGCCTTTGACTATTGCAGAGCCAGGGTAGATCCAGCCCTGGTGCGAGCCAGCCAGTGTGTGGCTGGCACTCACTCTGCCTGCGTCAGGGCAGCCCCTCTCCTGGTCAGACTGTGAGCTCCCTGAGGTCAGGGGCTGGTCTCCAGCTCCCTGAAAGGAACTTGCTGAGAGGGTGCAGGCTAAGTGCCCAGCCCGAGCTGTTCCTGGGGTGGGGGGGGGGCTCAGACAAGAAGCCTTCAATCTCTACAACGTGGTCTCCTCACCCGTGTCTCCTGCCCTAGCCCTAGAGGACTCACAGAAGTTCAGGAGAATCACGCGATCCCTCCCTGTTTCCTTTGCTGGCTGCAGGACCTCACCTCTGGGGCCCTACTTGCAAGCCACAAGCCCTCTCCACTTGGTTCCTTGCAGCCCTGGACTCCTAGTGCCTTGGGGAGGGAGGGTCTAGGCTGGGCAGGCTTCCGATGCACAGGCGGATGTGCATCCAGGCCACAATGGGCCACCTGGAGAAGTCCCCAGAGCCTGGTGCAAGAGCCCTCTCCCCAAAGTTGGCAGAACAGCTACAGAAGCCAATGTGCCTTCCTCTGCTTCTGAGCCCAGCCACCGGCCGTGCTACCTCCAGTTTAGCCACCACCCCCTCCTCTCCCAAACCCCACCCTGGTGTCATCCCTCTTTCAAGCACTGTCCTTGCTCCAGCCAGATGTCTAGGCACAGGCTTGTCCCCAAGAAACCCATGCCCTACCTGCCAGTTTCTGCTCATCCTGACTTCTCTCTCTCCTCTCCCGACAAGCGCCAACTCCCCCCAGGCTCCTGGGCTCACCACACTCTGCAGAGCTCTGACCCACATGGAGAGCCAGCAAGGGGCAACAAGCAACCCAGCTTCTCTAATAACCTAGCACGCCTCTGCTCCTAAACCACTCTCCTATCTGTCCAACGGCCAGCCTCTGCCGCCTCTCATGGAGGCACGTTCGTCGGGTCTGCTTCCCACAGTGCAGCGAGGATACAGCCTCTCTCTTGTCCGACGCCAAGACTTGCCGCAACCAGTCTCTGCAGCAGAAAGAGTTGCCATCAAGCCCAACCCTCAAGTTCCTAGTCTGTAATCCAGAGGGAGGTTCTCACAGAACCTGGCGGCTTCAATCATTTTCCTACTTTACACACCATTTTGAGCAGGTAGCTTTTCTTTAACATTTTTTTAAAACTATGGTAAGTTACACAGAACATGAAAGTCACCATTTTAAGTGCACATTTCACTGAAAATTCACCATCTTAACCATTTGTAAGTGCACGCATCAGTGGCATTAAGGAATTAACACTGTTGCCAGACCATCACCCTCATTCATCTCCAGGAGTAGCTCTGACTTTCCCCAGCTGAAACTCTGTACCCTTTAAACAGTAACTCCTCATTCTCCCCTCCCCCCAGCCCCTGGTAACCACCATTCCACTTTCTGTTTCTCTGGATTTGGTACCTCCTCACAGTGGAGTCACGCAGTATTCGTCTGTGTGACTGGCTGAATCACTCAGCACAATGTCTTCAAGATTAGGCCATGTTGTATCATGTTGGAATTTCCTTCCTTTACAAGGCTGAATAATACTCCCTGCTTGTACCAACCATTTTTGTGTGTGTTTTTTTTAAGATTTTATTAATTTTTTTAGAGAGAGGAGAAGGGAAGGAGAAAGAGTGGGAGAGAAACATCAGTGTGTGGTTGCCTCTTACGTGTCCCACATTCGGGATCTGGCCCGCGGCATATGCCCCAACCGGGAATCGAACCAGCAATTCCTTAGTTCACAGCCCACGCTCAATCCACTGAGCCACACCAGCCAGGCCATTTTTTGTCTTTTTAGGTAGCTTGTTTATTAACCACTTTTTTAAAAGGATTGATTTATTTATTTTTAGAGACAGGGGAAGGGAGGGAGAAAGAGAGGGAGAGAAGCATCGATGTGAGAGAGAAACACCAATTGGTCAGCTCTCGTACGCACCCTGACCGCAATGAACCCACAACCTAGGTGAGTGCCCTGACCCTAACCCTAACCCCCAAACTTCTGCTTTTGGGGACCACGCCCAACTAAGCCTCACTGGTCAAGGTCCTCCTTTTTTATTTTTAAGAAAATCAAAGTAATATATTTGCAGGGTAAAAAGTCTAAACAGTTCAGAAGTGAATAAAGTGAAAAGTCAAAGTTCAGCTAGGCCCCACCTCATTCTGCTCATGAATCTCAAATCTTCCAAGCAGAGGGCAGATAGATTTATACATATTTTTACACAAATTATGACACCTCTCACCAGGACTTCTGAACTGTGATCTATCAGAACCTTCTAGAGAGAGTGTTAACACAAGCTGCTGGGCCCCAAGCCCATGGTTCCTGACCCAGGTTTTTCTGAAGCCACCCAAGATTCCGAGTGTGTCACCGCCTCCGAGGGAGGCCGGTGTTGCCTAGAGGGTGTACCCTTTTTTGACTAGCAGCATCTAAGCAAAGTCCTGCCAGCAGCTTTTCTGCTTAGTGATGGCACAAAGATGGACCTCATTCTTGCCCTGGCGGAGTGTCTCAGTTGGTTGGAGCCTCATCCCGTGCACCAAAAATGTGCCCTGACTCAGCCCTCAGTCAGGGCACAAACCTAGGTTGCAGGTTCGCTCCCTGGTTCAGCATGTAAGAGAGGCAACCAATTGATGTTTCTCTCACACAGATGTTTTCTCTCTCTCTGTCTCTCTCTCTCTTCCTCTCTCTAAAAAAAATCAGTAAACATATTCTCAGGAAAGGATTAGAAATAAATAAATAAACGGACCTCATGACTTTTCATCACTGCACACTACTCTCATGTTCAGACAACCTGTAACTTAGCTGGTCAGTCTCCCTTTGATGGACTTGACATTGCTTCCAGTTTTTCAGATTTGGAAATAATACTGCAGTGAACACACTTGTACATATAGTTTGAACAGCAGTTTGTGAGTTCATTCTTCTCGTATACGAGTGCATCGCCACCCCTCGGTCCCGGTGCGACTGTCTGCCCACCGACCCCAAGGATGCCTGTGCCCACGAAGGGAAGGGCTGCTCGTTTTAGTTGTCGTCACGCCGATCAGGAAAAAGAGAACCTTATTGTCACTTAATTTTGATTTCTCACCTTCTGACTGAGGTGGTATTTTTGCCTGTTTGTTAGCCCTTCTGTTTGTTCCCTTTCTGTCTGTGAGCTTTGCCCAGTTTTCTATTTGCTTTTCTTTTCCTCAATGACTTGTAAGAACTCATCTGTCATATATATAGAAAGTATTTTTTTCTGGTTTGTTATTTGTGTTTAGATTTAGGATATTACATTTTTACATAGCTAATTTTTTTGAAAAAGCTTTCCCTTCGTGACTACTATATTTTGGGTCATAGTGTCCCCAATCCAAGACTATATATTTAAAAATTATTTTGTTAATGTTTTCTTTTAGTAAGCTAATGATTTTCTTTTTACATTTAAATATTTGACCCATCTGGAACTTATTTCAGACTAAGGAATGGAGAACTGGCTTTATTTTTTTTCCTAAGCAGCTAGCCAGTTGTCCATTTAGATTGACTAACTCTTCTTTTCTCCTCTGACCTAAAATGTCTTTTTTTCATATATTTAATTTTCACTTGCCACAGGCGTGTGTCTGTGCTGTCTCCTGTCCCTTTAGTCTGGCTGTCTGTTCCTGTGCCAGCACCCAGCTGTTTTACTAGTGGAGCTTTGCACAACACTTTAGTAGCTCTGGCTGTCCCTTATAATGCCACTCTTCCAGAATTTTTCAAGCTCTCTTTGCATGTTTACTTCTCCAGGCGAATTTTAATATAAGTTATCAAGTTCAAAAAGATCTTGTTTTTCACATCCTCCAACAAATGTCACCTTCCGATCCCTCAGCCCGCAGCGGGACAGGGACACGCTGAGAAGAATGAGGTGGGTGCTGGTCCCCTGAGGCAGGCAGGCAGATGGCAGTGGGGGGGGACAGCTAATGGGGAGGCAGCAGATAAAGTGATGAAGAACCATGAAAAGTAGACATAAGAACTGTGAAAATGTAGCCGTGACGGCATGCAGCTTCAGTATGGGGGAAAATGAAATCTTTGGTTTTTACTGTGTTACAACTGGGACTCTTGTAACCATAACAACTCTGAGTCATAAGACTCACATGTTCTGTAACCTCTGATTAAGAAGGCAGGAAAGTGTGTAATATCCACTAGTGATTTCCACCTAAAATATCTTTCTTTAAAATCTTGGATGTTAATGTCTGGAAAACTAGCGTGAAATGTTTCATTCTTGTATGATGACAGAAGTGTGACATATCACTGGTTTCTCAAAACCCCCCTCCAAATTCCAAGGAGCTGTCAGCTCTGGGATTTGAATTCACTCTGTCCGTGATACACAGCTTAGAGAAATGCCCCCAGCCTTTTAGCCAGTCCACACATAATAAAAATAAAATAAAATAACGATTTAGCTCTTGCTGAGCATCTGCCTTCAACACGTGAGTCATGTTACATGCAGACTACATTATACTCCTCAACTAGGCGAATGCTGTACTCCCAGCAGACAGAAAACTCAGGCTCACAGATAGCAAACTCAGGCAAGTTCAAGTTAATATGTGACAAAGAACCCTCAGCCCCCATCACCCCCCATCCGCATGCCATTGACCAAGTCCCCTTCAACTCACTTCCGCGGTCACCACAGGAGGTGCAAAGGACAACCAGTTCTATTCAGACACCCCTTGGCAAGGCCTTGCACCTGCCTTAGCCCGCACAGCCCGCACAGCCGGGAGATGCTTCATTCCATGCCCCTGAGTGGCAGAGAGGGTGGGTGAGTGGCAGTGGCTAGAGGATAAGGAGGGCGAGGGAATCAACTCAATTCAGCATCCAGTCATCACGAAGCGCCTACTACGGGCAAATGACTGTGCTATTGGGGTGGAAGATGTAAAAGGCCTGGGTAGAGGTGTAGCTCGTTGCAAGGGGGAACAGAACGCAGTGGCAGAGCCTGGGAGGAGCGAGAGCCCCAACCCGGAGCATCCCCAACCTACGAGCGCATAGAAGCCGCGCGCTCCGGAGCTCGGAGCTGGCACGCGCACAGGGCCCGCACCTCGCGCACGCGCGCACGCAGCCGCTCCCCCCGCCCGCGCGGCTCCGGCTCCCGCGCGCGCGCACTTGAGGCCTCCCTTGTGCGTCTCCTCCATTCGCTACGTGCAGAATGGTCCGTCGGCAGCAGCTGCAGCCCTGGGTGGGAGGAGGAGGAGGAGGAGGGGAGGGGGAGGCGGCGCCCAGGTCTGGAGGAGGGGCCGCAGCCGGCGGGGCGAGGGAGATCTTGGGGTGAGGGGTTGGGAGAGAGCCCGGGCAGACACAACGCTCCTCCTTCACTTCCCCTCTTCACGGTCGCTCCATTCTGCAAGGCCATTACAGCCGTCCCACTGTTCCTAGCCCCGGCGTCCTGGAACACAGCCGACCAAAAGGGTTTTTCATTTGTTCACGGGTGTGTGTCTGTACCCTCCCCAGAACCCAAACTCAGGAAGAATCACCCCTGTTTCCTGTCCTGATCCCATTTCCAGGCTTTTGTGTGCGGTGACCCAATAGCAAGCCCTACCCCATTCCTCTTTTCATGGGGTGGGGTCCCTAAGGGAACCATAGTTGAACTCAACTTCTCTCTTTCTCTCTCACACCTGGAGGAAGGGGCATGAACAGATGGACACCAGAGCATATTTCCCAGTATTTCCACGAGGAGAAAGCCAGCATTTTACCATGTGCACTCAGGACAGCAGAAAGGTTGGGTAACTCAAAAGAACAGGCTGCTGCCCAGGCCCCTAGGGCCATATTCAAAGAAATGCTTGACAGGAGGGACCCTCCTAGATTAGGGTGAATTCGCTGCATGATCGGGCTGTGCCTATACACCTGTTTGTAAAGAGCTCTTGAGGAATGTAATAATGGTGACAGGCCACCAAGGGGTGGATCTTATATCCCTGTAGAATCCCAAACAGACCAGTTCCCTCGTCCTGCCAGGAACCCACCTGTGGCCCAGATGTCACAGCAGCCTTTCCCACAGCAGCCTAGACCCCAGCTATTCTATGCAACTCTTTTCAAAACTCCAGGCGTCAAGGGAGGAAAGCTGGCGACTTCCGGTGCCCCTTTCCCATTCAACTATTGGGAGGGAGCCGCTCCCTCATCCTCTCTTCCTGCCCAGGGTCACCTGGGTTCACCTCCAAAGCAGCCACCTCGGTTCAAACTGTGGTCTAACCACTGGCCCAATGCTGACAGGTTAAGTCTAGATCCCCAGGAAGAAAGGCGTCCTGGGTCACTTCATTTCACACAAATGGACCCATGAGCACAGTGCCTGGATCCAGACAGGCGGATTCCCTCATCCCTCTCTCGTGCCTCCTTTTTGGGGCGGCGCCCTCTGCTGGCCACTGGGAAGTGCAGGGAAGAACAGAGTCCTGCCCACGCATTCACTAAGGGTCTAGAGATAGGGACAAGAGGCAAAGAAACAAGAGAAAACTGGGAGCCAGCTGAGATCGGTGGCCAGATGGACACAGATCAAGCATGCCGAAGCCTTCCTGGAAGTGGGAGTTTTGAGCCAGCTTTCAGTGGGCCAAGGAGGACAAGCCAAGCTGGCAGATGGGGGCTCAAGACACCCCAGGGGCAGCCCTTCCTGTATGCAGGGCTCTGCCCTTGCACTGGACAGCTCACACACCTGCTGGCTCTGATGCTGCGGTGCCCTGCTGGGGGCTCCCACATCAGCCTCTGCTGGGGTGGTGGGCTGCGAGGAACAGCCGTGGCTGAAACCTCTGAACCTTCCATTCGTGGCCTAGCTCCTCGTGGCTGGTTAGAGAAGGTGACTCCAGAGAAAAGTCTGCAGTTTTACAAATCTCCACCCCCGCCCCCACCCCACATACACAAGGATGGCCCAAGCCCAGGTTTTGGCATGGCAGGGCTCAAGGTGGTGTAGGGGCCTGAGTCATAGCCTTGTGTGGTTCTGCTGTGTCTCAGGAAAGGCCAGCTCTGCCAGAGGTGAGACCCAGGTCAACAACCCATCACCTTGACTCCAGCCACCAGGCATCCTCCCAATCACGTCTCACACGTGGGCCAGGGTGGTGTCAGGGCAAGGTAGGCCACGCTCACCCTGGGGACTGTGCCTCAGGGCCTCTGAGGGGTAGGAGGAACAGAATGAACAGGTTCTTACTGCTGTGGAAGGAGGGGCTGGCTAGAGAGAGGAGGGATGGGACGGATTACCCACCCCACACCCCAGGCATCTGGGGTCTCTCCTGATGTTTTGGGTAAGGGAGGCAGCAGGTGCCACCAAAGACTACAGCTTCCAGAACCTGCCTCTCAAGTTGCTCCTCCTGAAGGGGGTTGTCCTGAAAAGGGCCTCAGCTTCGGAATAGGCCCTTCACCCAGGTCGTGCCTCCAAAGGCAGCCCTCGCTTCTGACCTTCACCAGCCCTGCAAGAATCCAAGTCCCCAGACCCCAAGGAAGACAGAAGTCTTGGCTGCCTGGACCACTCCCAAGAAGTAAATGGCACTGAGGGCTCCCTCCCTCCCATCCCTCTCCCTCCTCCACTCGCTGGTGCACTGACTTCCACCTCACTGGCCAGGCACCCCCAGACCCAGCCAGGGGGAGGAGGACTCCCAGGGCAGGCGGAGACTGAGGCCTAGGAGGGAACAGAGAACAAGGCACTTTAATTGGAGGTAATTAATTTCTCTGAAAGCAGCAGGGGAAACGAGGGTCCATGGCCTGATAGGACAAACTCTGGTGAGTCTCTGCAGACCAGAGCTGAGCTGAGAGAACCCACCCAGCTAGGAGGTCCACTCTTGGGCCCCAGGTCAGAGCAAGGCCCAGAGCAGATTGGGGTGGGCCTGCAGAAATAAAGCAGGTGCCCTGGTGTGCTAGGAACAGGCCTTTTGAGGATAAGCTGGTGCTAACTGGCGTGAGAAGGAATGAGGAGGTACAGGGGGCTCTGGGATGAGAACTGGTCCCTCTCCTACACCTACCTACACAGCCCACCCTCCGGTCCTGCATGTCACCCAACTGCAGATGGAAGACCCCTTTAAAAAGTGTTGCCTTGTTGCTGGTTAAGCCTGTGATGGCTGCTCTGTACTGAACATGTACAGACTTTTTTCTTGTTATAACCTAAATAATATAGCATAACAACTATTTATATAGCATTCACATTGTAATAGGTATTACAAGTAATCTAGAGATGATTTAAAGTATATGGGGGGATGTGTGTATGTTCTGTGCAAATACTTCAACATTTATGTAAGGGACTTGAGTATCCGTGGATTTTGGTATTCCCAGGGGTCCTGGAATCAATCCCCCACTGAGAAACCCAGGACACCTAGGGAAGACTGTATTTCCAGCCCACCCAAGGTCATTGCTACCACCACCCAAGTTAGGGGCCCACCCTGCTCCTGTGACCTCCCTGGGCAGCTCACCCTCAGGGAAACGGAACCTGCAGGCTAACTTCACTCCCTCCTGTGTCAGTGACCACTCCAAAAGCCTGGAGAAAGAGGGCTCCAGAGGGTGTGTTGTCCTCCTGAAGCGTCGCTGCCAAAGGCGATATGGCGGGGACTCTGGCCGGCAGCTTTCCGAGCCCCATCCGAAGCAGCTGACCGGCTGGCGGCAGGCCAGGTCGCAGCCAGCCGGGAGGCAGCAACGTGCAGCTCGGCATGTCGCAGGCGCAGCGTAGGGAAATGTGGGGGCGGGCCAGCGCGCTACCCCATCCCCCACGCAGGCCCATTCATAAAATTCGCAGGCACTGCCTGGGCTTGACAGCCTCGGTCTCCTAATTGGAAACTCATTAGGGAGTTTGCATCTCATTTGCATGGAAATTATTTCCTGGCCCCGAACAGTGAAACTAACTCTTCCTTCAACCCCCTGTGCCCTGCTCTACCTGTCCACAGTTTGGGAGAGGAGAGGGCATAGTTTGCCCTGCGCCCAGTTCTGTGCCTCACCACCCCACCCCCCTGGGAAGGAGTGGGGGAGGGGTTGGCAGAGTCCCTGCCTAGCTGGAAGCCCTGGCTGTGCCCCAGGTGATCCTGCTCTTCCCCAGTGGGTCCAAGCAAGGGGAGATCCCCGCCACCCGAGCCTGGCCCTGCGAGGAAGGGAGGAGGCGGACGGCAGGCAGTCACAGCAGCTGGTTGTACCTGGCAAGAGTAGAGCTGGTGAGTGAGGCTGTTCGTGCCCAGCTTCACGTACATGCCCAGCCACAGGCCGTGCCCCCACCCCCACACCCCTCATCCCACAGAACAAGTGCCCAGTGACTGCAGAAACAGATAGCCAGTCACTGCGCACAAAGGCACCCACACCACCCGGCCATCATGGCTGCCGCCCTGGCAGCCACCCTGGGAGCAGACAGACGTTTTCACACGCCATTTGGTCCTTCTCCAGCACAGTGCCATGGCTGGGGGGAAGGGGCTTCTACTGAGACTTTTCCGAGTAAGGGGGCCTCTTAGAGGGGCTTCCTTCTGTACCTCAGATGCTGCCGCTTGCCCCTCCTGTCTTGCAACCCATATTCAAGAAAGCTCCCAAGGCCTGGGTCCTGCGGGAGGACTTGCCCAGGCAAGGTGATCACAGGGTCCCTCCACCCAGGAGGGGCAGTGGAGGATGAAGCCCCTGAGAAGGTGCACGAAGTGCCTCCCTAGCTGGGCTCCTTCCTTCCTGTCCCAAGTGTGCATGGTATGGGGAGCGACCCTCAACTTCCGGGGTGGAGGATGTTTTTTAAACTGTTGGAAATGAAATAGCACTACCTCAAGTACTTGAAATCAGATACCACTTGGGACACGACATCCCAGTTCTGTGAGTCCGGGGACAGGAGATAAAGTAATCACAAAACTTTCAGTATCAGGGGCTAACATAAGAACCTGCCTCTTGTTCAGGTCATCCGGGTCTCTCCTTACTCACGGCCCTGCCTATCCCACCTGCTGCCTCATGCCCCTGGAGATTCATTCTCCCTGGCGTTGCTAGGTGGGCAAGGATGTTCTGGAACGTTGACTGCATGCCCATCCTGCATGGGGTGGGATTGACTTCGCCCTCCCGTCTCCTGGGACATTGGGTCTTATAGTCCTGTGTATGCATGGGTATGGAGGTGCAGGAGGAAAATATCAGGACATCATTTTTTCTCATCTAGTCTTTCTTTACATTTAGTGTGAGTGTATTTTACAAGGCAAACAACAAAAAGATGTGCTTGTATTATAAGTGCATGCTCAACAGATTTTTTTATTGCTAGGGGCATGATCAAAAAAAATTGGATACCACTGATCTAGGCTTAAGGTGGGGTGGTTGTGGGTAGAAGTGGCTTGTCTTGACCATCTTAGTATATATCTTGAGAAGTGGTCAGCTCGGAGCCTGGCAGAGGGCAGGGGGCATGGACAAAGTGTTGAACAAACCAGGTCTACCCCTAGAATTGACAGGTGAGGAAAACGTAATACCTCTGAGGTGGGGAGTTTGTCCAGAGGGGCACACAGACAGACAGAGAAAGCCTCTCATTGCTGCTATGTCTGCAGCCTGCCCGTGCTAACACCCAGCGTGCACCCAAACCCCACCTGCACCCACCCCGATGAGCACCGCACCCTCCACTGCCCAGCAGCAGCACGGCCTGTATGAGCTCCTCACTAGCTCCTGATTAGCAGAGGTTAATTAGGTAGGGTTGCCAGGCGTCACATCTTCTTCCAACATGGTGCAGGTTTTCTGTCCTAGAATTTCCTGGAATTTAACCTGGTGTGGGAGAAACAATTCAGTCTCTAGGCAGGCTTCAGTCCTTGTCCAGCTTGGGCCCACCACACACCAGGTACGAACATCGGTTTCCTAATCTGTAACACAGGATGAATAGCCACGCTTACTATACAGGGTTGTTGTGAGTATTGAATGGTCTACTGTGTGCACACGGTCTGGCACGCAGTAGGCATTTGATAATATTCTTACCCACTGTGTGCAGCAGATACCCATAAAGAACCTGTTGAATTGTGATGTGCCATCAGCATGGGAATGAGAATTCTGAAAGCAGACATGTGAACATCTGCAGATCACCTTCCTGAAGAAATGAACAGCCACTCCAGCAGGCTGGGCCCTGTCCAACCTCACCCACTCCCTGGAGTGGTCCTATCCCTTTTCTCCACCCAGTTTCTCTTCTACTCTCCCTCTCTTCAAGTGTGAGCTGAGGGCGACACCTTGTGACCACTCCTGGAGCTGCAGGACTGGTACCAGAGACGTCCCACAACAGGAAGGGCATGGTTTCTGATGGGTGAGGGAGCCATTCTCTCCAGCACTTTCCTTGGACTTCACAACTTCTTCTAAGAACCTCCAGGGAACTCCCCACTCCACCTGAGAGAGGCTCTATCCCTGACGGTTGTACAGCCTTTGGGGCAGGATAATGAAGAAAGCCTCTGCCCAGACCCCGCCCTGGTTCTAGTGCTGCCAGTGCCTTACATGCACCATCTTGTTCACTTCTTACCACTCTGGCCCATGCCCGCAACAGGAAGCCAGGCACAGAGAGGTTCACCAGCTTGCTCAGCGTCACACAGATCCTAATGCTCAAACAATGCATTGCTCTCGGTCTCCATCTTGGGACCCGCTACTGGGCAAAAAGCCCCAAGTTCTGACCGGGCCTGGCCCAACTAAACAGAGTGACCCCCCTCACAGGGCTTCTGATGACTGAGCATGAGTCTCCAGGGCACCAGGGGGTGTTGAATGGAGCAGCGATTCTCAAACTGGCTGTATATGAGAATAACCCGGGGAGAGTTTTTTCAATATTTGCCACTGCCCTGGCTGATGAAATCAAAATTAATAGGAGTGGGGCTGAGGTATGGGCATTTTATAAGATTGTTCTAGGTGATTCTACATGAGCCTGGGATAAGAATGGGGCTTCTGGGAGTTTCCCATCTTCAGACTTCCCTGCCCTCCAGGGGTCAGCTCCCCTGGGATCCCCCTGCCCCAGAGCTCTCCAGGGAATACCCCATCCAGCCCCTAGCATTCCCTGGACACCATGACCCCCAGGACACGCTGCCCCCTCATCCACCCTCCAGGACACCCAGAGAGAATACTGACTATCAGCTCTCCCCAGAGGGGGCCTAGCAAGCTTGAGGCCCCTGAATCTCTGAGCCCAGGCCTGGCCTCTGGAGTGGGGGCAGGGAAGGCCACAGGGAGCTTAACCCCAACAGGATGAAGGTGCCATAATTAGGGTCAGGCGGTTGGCTCAGCCTGCAGAAATCCCCAGCTTAGTAGGGATGGAAGGAGGGCTTCAGCCTGGAAGGGGGTTCAGGGCAGAAGTGAGGAGGCAGGTGAGCCCAGGCACTCCAAAACCCCAGGGCCTAGCCCCCAGCCACCTTTTCAGAGGGCCCACTGGAGGCTCAACACAGTTCACCCCCACCCGGGGGTCACTGATCCCAGGGAGGAAGGAAGGGGCTGACCAGCCTCCTGAACCCAGAGGCCCTGCTGCCCCCTCAGCCTGGGAGTGCCAGGGCCACTGCCCCACCCCGGCCTTCAGTGGGGGGAGGGTGCCAGTTAGAAAGGGCCACGTGAGCATTCCCAGGGCAACGCAGGCTTCTCCCCGGCCAGTAATCCGGGGGCCTTGAGTGAGGGATCGCTTTCCTCTGTGGAATGCACCACCAGGGGAAAACGGAACAAAGGGGCCTGGAGAGGGGCAGATGCCACGAAGTGAATTTTGCTGTATGTTCTTTCCAGCCCCCAAAATGCCCTCAGGGAGGTGGCAGCTGCAAAGAGGGGAGCCACCCCCACCCCCGGCTCACCCCAGGGCGCAAGGTCTCAGGCTGAGCTAACCAGGTAGTTCCCATCAGGCCTCTGCCCAGAGTCCTAGCACTGGGGGGCCTGGATGATCACCTTTACGAACCACTGATTTGCAAGGGAGGAAATGGGCTTTGAGAGATTAGAACCGGTCCAGGTCAGGCAGTGTCAGAACCACACCTAGAAGCCCTAGCTTCCCAAGAGACTGCCCAAGTGAGTCAGCAAGAACTGAAACCTGAGGGCTTGGGAGTTCTCGCAGTCACCTGGGGCAGAGACCCTCTGCTACCACAGCAGGACGCCCTGCCCTCCTGCCCCCCAGGGCCATGGACTGGGCATGGGGTAGGGCAAGAAGAGGGCAGGTGTATCCTAGTCACCACAGCCTGTGACTGCTGGGGCCAGGGGCCAGCCCAGTGTCTTTCACATTGAGATTCAATACCAATTCCTCCAGGAAGCCTTCCAGGCTGATCCACAAAGGGTTGGTGGTGCCACACACACACAGCCTTGACCCTCTAAACAGTATGCTTTCCTCCCCTGCCCCAACCCTGGCCAGTCACGTAGGTCTTGCCTGGGTCTCAGCTCCACTGGCTGTGGGTTTTCCCCACACCTTGACCCAGAGATGCCTAAGGGAAGGACCCTGTGGGCACAGAAGGTACTGTGCTCAGCTCGGCACCAGCCACAGGAAGGCTTGAGAGCAAAAGGCTCTTTCTTTGAAAGGACGAGAAACTCAGTTCAAATCACAGAACCTGAAAGGGACCAGGAGTGGGAAGTTACCTCAAATATCAGCTGATTCAGTGCCCCCTGTGATTTCTCAGTGGGGGGCAGCCTCCTGCCTCAGCACCTGCACCAGTGGCTATCTCTCTACGCATTCATTCACTCACTTATTTATCCAGTGAACTTCACCCAATCACCTTCTACATCTCAGGGGCCAAGATGGCCCAACCCATTTTCAAGAGCACGAGCTAAAGGGCGTCAAGGTTCCATGGGTCAGCCTTCCCGGTGACACAGCGCTCAGTGGAAGTGAATGACACTGACCAGCAGCACCACCCGCATTTACGCTGTGCTCTGGCGTTTACACTGTTTGCACACGGGGTTTCCCTTCAGAGTCAGAGCTGCCATGTCAGGTGGTGCTGGCCATCCTGCAGGGGTGGGAGCTGAGGCTTCAGGAGGTGGAACAGCTTTGCACCTGGAAGGGAGGCGGAGCCAGGGCCCAGTCTGAGTCACCGCCAGCCCAGCCCAGGGCTCACTTTACACGCCCACTCCCAGCCCTCCACCAGCTGGGGTTTCGTGTAGAAAGCAGGCTTTGCCCAGGGGGAAAGAAAATGTGATTTAGACTCCTAACTATAAAAATAAAACAGTGCCGACAGATCAGAAGCCTGCTGGGCCCCAGACCACGCTGAGTGTGTTAAATGCAGGAGAGCCAAGTGTTAAACCCGGAACTCCCGTCGCCCTCCCTTGGGGCCAGGCCTGCAATGCCCTGGGCTGGCATGGCCTGCACACACATGTGTACGCACACACCCTCAGGTGGTGTGAGTCCCTGCACGTCCCATGTGTCCCAGCCCCTCACTTCCCTCTGACAACCCAGCAGCTTCCAGCAGGACAGACTCGACCCTTCAGGTTGCCCCCGTGGGGCTCATTCCAGGCCAGCGTCGAGGCCCAGGTTTCCAGCCCCTCTGGGCCCTAGAGGGTGACTTCCCCAAACACTGACCCTTCTCAACCTCAGGAAGGGGGTGACTCCCAGGATGTAGGCCCAGGGCCCCCACCCAAGCCCCTCCTCAAAGCCAGCATGGGCAGCAGGGCTTCAGCTTAAGGAGGAGCTTCAGGGATCCCCAGCTTCATGGGCACCCAGCCCTGGCACCCCCCAGGGAGATACAGAGAAACAAGGATGCTCTAGAGGGGACAGCGGGGCTCCAGCAGGAAAAAGGGGGTGCAAGGGTTGCAGAGGGGAGAGTAGGAGTGAACCTGGAAAAGGTGGAGGTGTCTGTGGGAGGTTCGGCTCTGGAGGAGACACATGGGGAGAGTTTAGCCAAGGGATGCTAACAGGGCAGCTGGGATTTAGCAGAGCGAAGGCCCATGGGGGCACGGGCAGAGGCGACTAGGAAAGGGATGCTGGAGCAGGCAAAGCTGGGGTGAAATCCTTGTCCTGCTGCAGAGAAGCAGGGTGCCCCTGGGCAGGTGGCTTACTCTCCCTGAGCCCCTCTGCAAAATAGGGGTAATAGCGGTCCCGACCTCACAGACTTGTGGGAAGTAAGTGTGGTCTCAGGCACAGAACACTAGGCAGGGTGCCTGGCACACGGGACCTGCTCACTGTCAACTCACTGAGGCTGTTATGACGAACACCCAGAAAGGCTCTGAGAGCAAACCCTGAGAACGAAGCCCAGCCTGTCCTGGGGCCAGTGGACAGAGGAATGTGTGAAGCAGACAGGCAGGGAGGGTTGGGGTCATGGACTCAGGGCAACCTGTGCTTTCAATGCCCCGTCCCTTGAAGGGTGTGAAGGGGCAAAGAGAGGGCAAGAGAGCCAATACCTGCACGCCAACACCATTCCTGCAGATTCCTGTGGGTCTGGGCCCCGTTCAGAAGGAAAGCCGGGGCAAAGACCCCTCAAATGCCATGAAAAAGAAAGACCTAGAAAACATGTGCCCTGGAAACAGGTGAAAAGCTCCACTCCCCTTCCCACGCAGGGCTTTAACTGAGACCTTGCTGAGGCCTGCAGGGGCTTGTGCTTCCTCTGAAGCTCAGACCAAAGGTGCCTCCTCCGGGAAGGCCTCCCTGACCAGCCACAGTGGCAGTCCACACAGTGTCTCGCAGAGTTCTCTTCCTGATGTCTAGCTGCCGGCCTGGTCAGTGGATGTGTTGTCTCCCTCCACTGAGCTGGACTTTCTGAGGTCAGGGTCAGTCTTAGTCAAGTGGGGGGCCCCAGGTCCGACAGCATGATCCATCCTAGTGCTGGTGCACATAGAATGAAGGAACCTTGACCAGTTGGGCCCAGACCTGCCAGAGGCAAGGACGCCCAAGGTGTAGGGACAGCTGCGTGTCTGCCCCGGCCAGTCCCTCCCTCCCCCGTGGCTGGGCCCCGTGCTAAGAGCAAGTTCCTGGTGCAGGCTGTACCCTGTTCCGGGCGCCTGGCATTTACCGAAAGGGCAGAGACAGTGAGAAGGGCCTCACCTGTGCCATCCACTCAGAGAGGACCCGGCAGGCAGGCAGGAGGGAGAGGAGTTAGGTTTCAAAGTGCCCGAGGACGACAGAATGACGGTGAAGGGCTGCCGCGTCAAACCCAACAAAGGATTATCATCTGGACCAGATGACACGAGAAGCATCTGCGGAGCAGCAAGGGGACGGCGACCCTGTCTCAGAGTGGACAAGAGAGGAGAGCAGGCAGTCTAAGGAGACAAAACTCCCACGCTAATGAGCCTGAGCAAAGGTGCTGAAAGTCTGACATCACAGTGCGTCCAGCAGACGGGCACAAACGAGAAAGCTGGAGGACGCCCAGCGCTGGCAGGGGTGTGGGGACACAGAAGCCCTCTGCTCGGCAGGTGTAGGCCCTGCAGCGCTCGGGCTGGCCGAGCTCAGGGAAACGAAATACCAGCACGCCCTGTGACCCGGCAGCTCTGCCCCTGACTACACCCCGGAACCTCAGCCCTGCCCCACCAGCCAGGCCAGGGGAGCCACGCAGCACCTTCACGGAGGGGCGGGGGGCGGGGGTGGGGATTGGCGGGTCTGCACACCACAGAGTGCGGTGAGCTGTTTGAAGCAACGAAGCTAACTTTTTTAAAACGGTGCTGAGTAAAGGAGACCTACTATACAACAATATACACCAACGTAAAAAAAATAAGAAACATGTTTATAAGACAGCAATACCCATTTGCAGGAAACCTACACGCAGAAAGCTCAGCAGTAAATACTGAAAGAAAGGAAGGGTGTGGGAAGGGGATGAAAAGGAATAAACACACAAACAAAACAAGAAAGGCCGGTGATGCCCACGAGCCTGCTGTGAACTGAGCGAGACTAAGGCCACACCCGAGGGCCGTGACAGGCGATGGGCCCCGAGGACCTGGGCACCGGCGCACAGGTGGAGCCACGGGCATGAGGGTAGGAGCTGGGCTGACCTCACTGGTCACCGGCCCCGTCACTGATGCCTAGAGGGGGAAGGTCTTGGCCAAAGTCACTGCCGTGCACACTCGGCCCCACCCAGCTTGTGCACCTCTTGCCCTGGAAACGGAAGCTGGAGGAGCCTCAGACCTAGAGCAGCGGGGCCTGCCTGAGCTGGGTGCACAGAGGGCATGAGAATCAGGTCCTCGGCTTTGAGAGTTTCTATAACTGAGGGCTTTTTCCCCTTTTCCTGAAGAAGAGCCTTTCTCTCTGGACAGGCAGTGAGAAATACCAGTGGAATGATATGCTGTCTGAGGCGTGCTCCAGAATCACCCCTGTGTGGGGACAGCGGGGAGAGGGTGGGGGTCGGCGAAACCAGACTGGCCAGCCGTGAGTGACAGCTACTGCATCTGGCTCTGCATGCGGGGGGCTTATTATGCTTTATCTCTACTCACATGTATGTTTGAAAGCTTCTACAGTAAAAACTTTTTAAAAGGTTCCCAGGGAGAAAGCCCACCATGTGAGGAGATGAGCCCCTGACCTCAGGGAGCCCCTAGTCCAACAGGGGAGACTGCCCTCCACCTTCTTCGTGGCCAAGGCCGTCCTGCTGCATCTTCTCGGCAGCTTCGCTGGCCAGGGGCCACAGGTGGGACAGAGTCCTTGTACCAGCACCAAGGCCTGAGCACCCTCCCCACCCTCCCCCGTGACCTGACCCTCGTCACTGAGGCCCAAGGGTCAGGCCCTGGACCAGCATGGAAGCACACCTGGTTCTGGTTTCAGCTCCACCTGCTGGTGACCCTGGGCTCTCCCCCTTAACAGCACGTGCCTAGAATAGAGGAAATGACAGTGAATCCCGCTCCTGTCAGTGGGGAGAAGCCCAGCTTCTTCCCAACCAAGTCTTTCTGTTCTTATTGTGGTTTCTCACCTCTTGCCACCCCTGTTTCACCATCTGTATAATGAGAGCCAGAATCACTGAAGAGTTTAAGGAATAAATGATGCAATGTTTCATAAACATGTTGTCACCAAGACCGAGGGGGAACCCCAGAGCACACGGCTGGCTACTGGTAGAGCTGGCTCCTTCACAGGTGCCGGCTGTCCTCTGCGCCACCACAAGGCCTGTAGGCTGGTGTGGACAGAGGGCCCTGGTCCAGGGTCCAGGGGGGTATCCCTGGGACTTTCCCCTCCAGCCCCCAGCCCCCAGCCCCCACTCCCAGAGATGCCAAGAACCCAGTGTTGGCAAGATGCATGCCAAGGAGAGGAGGGCCGAGGACAGAGGGAGCCAGAAGCCTTTTTTCCTGCCCCCAGGAAGACAGAGGGGTCCAAAGACCTCGGTCTGGGCAGTGTCCAGACTCGGGGCTCTGCCGGGGGCCACCGGGCGGCCCTGAGCCGGGAAACTGAGCCGGGCCTGGGCTGTCCTTTCACGACAGCAGTGATGACAGCAACCAGCACACGCAGGGCTCCTGCTGTGGTAGCCCCCCCTTCCCTGCGGTTTTGCTTTGTGGTTTCACTTACCCTCAGTCAACCATGGCCTGAAAGTAGTAAATGGAAGTTTCCAGAAATAAACAATTTGTAAGTTTTCAATTGCATGCCACTCTGAATACCGTGATGAAACCTTGCCCCATCCCACTCTGTCCCACCCAGGACGCAAACCCCCGTCATCCAGCACCCCTGTGCCATGTGCACCGCCTGCCCGCTGAGTCGCCGCGGGGCTGTCGGAGGGACTGCCGCCGACCCCGGTGCTGGTGTTCAGACCGCCCTTGTTCCACTTAATGGTGTCTCACTCACACAGCTTTTATGGCAGTGTGCTCTTATAATTGTCCTATTTTATCATCAGTCATTGTTGTTAATCTCTGCTGCGCCTAATTTATTAAGTTTAATCAGGGTATGTATATATGGGGAAAAAACGTAGCACATGCAGGGTTCGGTACTACCTGCAGTTTTGGGGACACACCAGGGGTCATGGAACATGTCCCCCAGCAGACAAGGGGGCTACCGTATGTACAAAGCAGTGTTCTATCTGCCTTGTGCATATTGTCTTAATTAATTCTCACAATGATCCTAAGAGGCCAATGTCATTATTGTTTCCACTCTACGGATGGAGGAACTGAGGTGCTAGGTAGGTAAGTAACTTTCCCAAAGTCACTCAGCTTATGAACAGCAGAGCTAGGGAGATCCAAGAGGGCAGCAGAGCAGGTGGAAGCTATACTAACCTCTTCCCAGGACCAAACTGGACTTACAAATGAATTACAGAAAAATCATCCTGAATAACCAACTGAATACTAGTTGGAGAGAAGCCTGCTAACCAAGGACTTACAGAAGAAACCACATCAACACAACGAGACTGGTAAAAATTGCAGTGGCATGAGAGGGCTGGCTGGGGTTCTACAAAAGGCAGCTGAAGTTCCGGAGGGATAGCTCAGTGGCCAGGTTTGGGGGGGTTCTAAACTCCAAGCTGGGTTCTCCAGCCTAGATCACCAGAACTGAGGAGAGCACCCACATAACATCCCACTGTGAAAAGCAGTGGGTTTCTATTTGCAAGGGAGAGACAAAAGGAGATATAGGGAGCTTCTTAAAAGGCCAATACACAAAAAGTTTTTAAAGATTTTATTTATTTTTAGAGAGGGGGGAAGGAGAACGAGAGGGAGAGAAACTCAATGTGTGGTTGCCCCTCAAGCACCCCTGCTGGGGACCTGGCCTGCAACCCCCAGGCATATGCTCTAACTAGGAATCGAACCCGTGACCCTTTGGTGCACAGGCCGGCACTCAATCCACTAAGCCACACCTACCAGGGCAATACACAATATTTTGTTTGCAGCCACTTACCCTGGGCTCTGGCAGAGAGAGGACACAGCAGACTTGTTGGGAACTGCCTTTCCTGGTTTCAGGAGCTATAACCACCCCCATGGCTAAGGCTGAGTGAGAGACCTCGGACCAGAAGCCACTAAAGAGACAAAACGTATCTCCCTGACTGGGGTGTCACTTCTGCTCCTTGTCTGGCCCCCAATGCTTGGTCGGTTAGACAATGACGGGTAAGGTCCCTCATGGGAGGGGCCACCTAAGCCAGGCACAATCATATCGGAAGGCCCTCAGGGAAGCACTTGGGGGGCCATGAAAAAGGCGGGTGATTGACCCCTGCCCCTCGGCTTTGACAAAGCCTGAGTCCTCATGCTGCCTGTGAGAAATCCAAATCCCCCGGCTGCCTTTGTCTCCTCTGCCCGACTCAAGCCTGTAACAATGAGAAGGGGCGGTGCAGCCCTACACTGGGAACTGCGGACTTCCCGGATAATTAGGCCTGAGGAAGGATATGTAAAATCCTGGAAAGCCTGCTTTGCTGAGGATGCTCTTAATTAGATTATAAAGGCCTGAGCAGGAAATGTATTTAGCCCTTTAAGTGTTGTAGCTTTTTTTTTTAAGATTGTATTTATTTATTTCTAGAGAGGGAAGAGAGGGAGAAAGAGAGAGAGAGAGAAATATCAATGTGCTGTTGCTGGGGGTCATGGCCTGCAACCCAGGCATGTACCCTGACTGGGAATCGAACCTGTGACATGGTTTTGTGGATTTTTAGGTGATAGAGCCTAACTCAGTGTGAGCCCTTTTTAGTTCTTTGAGCGTTATCTATTCGTTTGATCCTCACTGCCAGATGATGGTTAATAAGCTGTATCCGTGTTCCTACCCAAAACTATCTAATAAAATCCTGTTCAGGCAACAGCGCGGGGCGCTCTCCTTTGAGAGAGTGGCCAGGCCACTCCGAGGCACCCTCCCCTTGAGAGGGTAGCCGTGCCGTCCCTATTCCTCCACAGGACTCGGTAGTCCATGTGAATGTCTCATGTACCATCCTCAGGGCCACAGATACTGCAGGCCGGTGTCTGCGTCACAGACTAGAGCCATGAGAGGAGATTCAGAGGGTGGTGGCCCTGGGGGAGAGCCGAAGGGTCAGCTGCCAGGGTCCCTGTGCTGAGTCATTCCCCACACTGCAAAAACCATCTTACTCAGGCAGAGCACTCCCCATGTGAGGCATCAACCTGGGCAGAAGCAACAGCCCCGCCCTCAGGAATCCCTCTCATTCCACCCTGTGGAGCTTAAGCCAAACTGCTGAGGGTACAGCTGGAGGGACTTTCATTGATTAAGCCTAACAGAAAGCCGCAGGAGGAGGTGGATCTCTGGGAGTTTTGGGGAGCTTTGAGATTTTAGCGGACCAACATTGGCTGAGTGCTGAAAAAAGCCAGCATTTGTGCACAGCTTGGTTCTTTCTGCACATGTTGTGTAACTGATGGCTCCAAACAAGCTGCCCAGGGCCAGTGCACATGGGATGTTTCAAGTACACATGGAATATCTTCTAGGAGAGACCACATATTAGGACGCAAAACAAGTCTCAATAAATTTTAAAAAATTGAAATCATATCAAGTGTCTTCTCTAACCATAATACTTTGAAGCTAGAAATGAATCACAAAAAAAAAAACCCACTGAAAAACACACAGAGACATGGAAGCTAAACAACATATCATTAAACAATGAATGTGTCAACAATGAGATCAAGGAAGAAATCAAAAGATACCTTAAAACAAATGAAAATGAGGACACAACAATCCAAAATCTGTGAGACACAGGGAAAGCGATCCTAAGAGGGAAATTCATAGCATTACAGGACTATCTCAAGAAACAAGAAAAAGCTCAAATAATCCATCTATCTTTACACTTAAAGGAACTTGAAAAAGAACAAATAAAGCCTGAAGTAGAAGGAAGGAAATCATAAAGATCAGAGTAGAAATCAACAAAACAGAGTCTAAAAAAAGATACAAAAGATCAATGAATCCAAGGGCTATTTCTTTGAAAAGATAAACAAGACTGACAAACTTTAACCAGACTCATCAAGAAAAAAGAGAGGACCCAAATAAATAAAATCAGAAATGAAAGAGGAAAAATAATAACTGATACCAAAGAAATACAAGATTATAAGAAAACATTATGAACTATATGCCAACAAATTGGACAACCTGGATGAAATGGATAAATTCCTAGAAACATACAATCTTCCAAACTAAATCAGGAAGAATCAGAGAATCTTAACAGACAGATTACACCTAGTGAAATTGAAGCAGTAATCAAAAAACTCTCAACAAACAAAAGCCCTGGACTGGATGGCCTTAAGGGGTGAATTTTACCAAACATTGCAAGACCTAACACCTCTCCTTCTCAAATTATTCCAAAAAATTCAAGAGGAGGAAAGACTCCCAAGCTCAATTTATAAGGCCAGCATTATCCTAATCCCAAACCAGATAAAGACAGTAAAAAATAAAAAAAAAATAAAAAATAGAGGCCAATATTCCTGATGAACATAGATACTAAAATCCTCAATAAAATATTACCAAATTGGGAGTAAAAGGGAGAAAACTGTACTTGAACAATGATTAAAATAAAATAAAAAATATATATATTAGCAAACCAAACGCAGCAATATATCAGAAAGATCATATACCATGATCAAGTGTAATTAATCCCTGGGATGCAAAGTTGGTGCCACATTCACAAATCAATAAATGTGACACACCACTTAAACAAAATGAAAGATAAAAACCACATGATCGCCCTGGCTGGAGTAGCTCAGTGGATTGAGCATGGGCTGGGAACCAAAGCAGTGCAGGTTCGGTTCCCAGTCAGGGCACATGCCTGGGTTGCAGGCCAGGGCCCCCAGCAACCGCACATTGATGTTTCTCTCTCTCTCTTTCTCCCTCCCTTCCCTCTCTAAAAATAAAATAAATAAAATCTAAAAAAAAAAGACACATGATCATATCGATAGATACGGAAAAAGCATTTGATAAAATCCAGCACTCAGCAAGGTGGGAACAGCAGGAACACGCCTAAACATAATAAAGGCCACAGATGACAAACCCACTGCCAGCATCACACTCAGTGGGCCAAAACTACAAGCATTTCCTTTAAGATCAAGAGCAAGACAGGGACGTCTGCTTTCACCTCTCTTATTCAACATAGCACTGGAAGTCCTGGCCATAACAATCAGACAAGAAGGAGAAATAAAAGGCATCCAAGTTGGAAAGGAGGTAGTAAAACTGCCATTGTTTGCAGATGACATGATACTGAACATGTATCTTTAGGGTACATAGAGAACCCTAAAGATTCCAAGAAACTACTAGAACTGATAAATGAATTCAGTCAAGTAGCAGGATACAAAATTAATATCCAGAAATCAGTTGCATTTTTTAAAATTTTTAAAAGATTTTATTTTATTTAATTTTAGAGAGGGAAGGGAGGGAAAAAGAGAGGGAGAGAAACATCAATGCATGTTGCTTCTTGTGTGTCCCCCTCTGGGGACTGGGAGTTAAGTCTCTGTCCTACAACCCAGGCATGTGCCCTGACTGGGAATCAAACCTGCTACCCTTTGGTTCTCAGGCCAGTGCTCAATCCACCGAGCCACACCAGCCAGGGTTCAGTTGCATTTTTATATGCCAATAATTAACTACCAGAAAGGGAAATAATGATAACAATCCCAGCCCTGACTGGTGTGGCTCAGTGGGTTGGGCATTATCCTGCAAACCGAAGTGTTGCTGATTCAATTCCCAGTCAGGGCACATGCCCGGGTTGTGTGCCAGGTTCCGGTTGGGGGCATGCGGTAGGCAACAGATCATGTTTCTCTCACATATTAATGTTTTTCTCCCTCTCTTTCTCCCTCCCTTCCCCTCTCTCTAAAAATAAATAAATAAAATATTTTTTAAAAAAAGAAAAGAAAACAATCCCATTCACAAGTGCTTCAAAAAGAATAAAATATATAGGAATAAATCTAACAAAGGATGTAAAAGACCTGTACTCAGAAAATTATAAGACATAAAGAAATTAAAGAAGATACAAATAAGTGGAAGCATTCACCATGCTCACGATTAGGAAGAGTTAGCATCATAAAATGTCCACACTACCCAAAGCAATCTATAGATAGCTTTAATCTGCTAAATAAATAAATAAAACAAACAAACACAAGCCTACCAGACACTATGCTGCCACAGATATGGGACTCAAGTTGTTCTTAAACCTGTCTTCGCCTTGGCCAGCTGGCGAAACGAAACCTCTGGCCCTGAGCTCAGAGAAACCTGGGTTTTACAGCCAGCTGCAAGTGTGACCTGGGCCTCACACTGTGCCTTCCTGGGCCTCGGTTTTCTCATCTGGAAAACGAGGACAAGAAGCAGCAGCTCTCCGTGTCCTTGGGAGAATTCAGGAAGCTGACACATGCAGAGTAGCCCCAGCATAGCACCTGACACGGAGTGGGGCTCAGCCAGGCCGGTCCCTCTCCCCCGCCCCTTACCCACACGCACCCTGGGCGTTTCTCCGACCAGACCTCACCCGCACGAACACCTCCCCGGAGACCGTGCTCACGCAGCACTGCGTCCGGCTCCCTGATGGACTGGGCCCTGCCCCTGGGATATCTGCATTTTCAAAGAGAAAACTGGTCAATCCACAGAAAGCCTAAGTGGCACTGGGAAGTAAAGAATTTCCGGATTCATCCCAGAAGCATTTGGGGTGGGAAGCACCCCCTTTTCCCTCCAGTCACGCCGCCGAGGCAGCGGTGCGGCCGCACCACTTCCCGACACACCCCGGAGCCCCTGCGCCCGCGGCCCCCAAGGGCCATCCCTGCCAGTTCTCGCCCGTTCACAGCTGGAAATGCCAGTGTAAGAATGCCTATCGGCCTTCTTGGGAAAGGACCAATATTTATTTTAATCATTTTGGCATTAAAATGATCATTTTGGGGGATGTAATAATGGGAAATGTTTAAAAATTATCCTTATGTCTTTACTTAACAAAATAAGATGCCAGCAACCCTAACATCAAGTCCCAAAATGACTTTCTGAAATTTTGTCTTTAAATCTGAGGCACACGGCTCTACCTGCCCCTCACACAAGCCTCGCTCTTCAAGCAGGGAGTGAATTCTGCCCCCCTTGCTCAGTGGGCAGGGGGAGGGCGGGGCCCTGGGATCTTTCCCTGCCAGGGTGGCTTTTTCCCCTGGTCCTGGCACCACAGGCCTGTCCTCCTGCAGCAGGGTAGGTGACATGGAGCCATGGTGTCCTCCCATTTACTAGATCCTCCAGTTTGGCTTAAGAAGGGACAAGTCATGTTCAGGGACCAATTTTCCGGTGAACCGAATGAAGTTTCATTAGACTGTGTGAACCCCATGCATCCTGGGCAACTCACACCCAAGCTCCCCGCCTGAAATGGGTCCAGGGGCAGCACTGGGACCTCCTGGCTTCCTCCAAGTCTCTCAGGTTAAACCAGACCATGTAGGCCCCTGTCTCAACGGCGTGGCCAGGCCTCTATAGCCAAGAATGTATCCCCAGTTTCCCCCTTAATATCTTGTCTTTGGCTTGGAAACAAAGTCAGTGGCTGAGACCTGAGGCCTGTCCACCATACACCCCGCCCCCCGCCCCTCAGGGGATGCCAGGCTCAGCCTGACAGGCGTGAGAAGCCATTGGTTGACTACAGGGAATGTGAAGGGAAGAGAAGAGAGAAAAACAGGATGAAAGGGCAGGCAGCAAATACAGACATAGGGCCCACTCCGGGCCAGGCCCAGTGCTTGGGGCCAAGAAGGCAGACACAAGAGACACAGCCCCTGTCCTGAGAGGCTCCTGGATGAGCATGGGAAGAGGCGAGGCCAGGACTGCCATTTATCAAGTCTGTTCGTCCTCCATAATCCTAGAGACATTGGCCCCATCCTCACAGAGCTGACAACCAGTCCGAAAAGAAGGAAAAGTACAGACTAGGGTAAGCCCCAGAAAAAAAATAAAGATTTGAACACAGGTGACAATTTAGAGGGTGGTTACAAAGGACCTCTCCGAGGAGGCGATGTTAAAAATGAGGTGCAGGAGGGTGAGGAGGAAGAGTGTTCTAGGCAGACAGCAGTGAGCCGAGGAGACCAGAAAGGTCCCGGCGTGTGCGAGGAAGGGCTGGGAGGCTGGGGAGGCTGTGGCACGGGAACCAGGGGCAGAGAGGAAGGAGATGGGCCAGGCATGGCCTTGCAGGCCATGGTAAGGAATGCAGGTTGTGTAATAAGACACCTATCCCCATTTAGCAGATCAGAAAACGAGACTCAAGGAGGGTAACTACCTTCCCCAAGGTCAACCGGCTGGTGGGTGGTAAAGTGGAGATGCCACCGTGCACTCTGACATCAAAGCCCACATGTTGTCTTTCCTCTGCCCACTGGACAGGCACCAGGCTGGCTGTTCCAAATGTGGTAACTGATAAGTGATTAATGACAACTGACTAACAACAGGAGCACAGGGTGGCCAGTCTGCCACGGAAATCTATGTGGAGGAGCAGACAACCATACTGGGCCTTTAAGGATGAGGAGGACTTTACCAGGTGGAGAAGTAGGGAGGAAGCATGTTCAACCCAAGGAGAAAGCACGAGCAAAGGCAGAGATGGGGGGTACACAGCCTGTTGCGGGGGTGACAGGCAATGATCTGCGAAGAATGGAAGTCAGGTGACACAGGTGTGAGAAGGCAGCTGGGCCAGACGACAAGGGACCTCGAATGCCTATCAGGGTGTGTGAATTGTCTCACAGGCAGATGAGACGCCAAGGAAGGCTCTCAAACAGGCTAAACTCCTCTGTGCTTTAGGAAGATGCCTTTGGTGCAGGAGCCAGGAGAGACTGGGGCTGTGGGGAAGAGACAGCTAAAATAAATCAGGAAAGGAGAGAAGGAAAGAGGGAAGTGGTGAGCCACTAACTGCAGAGGGAGTGGGGGGAGGCAGGGTGGGCCCCTCACACCCCAGAAATAACCAACATTTTTAGTCCCTCCCCTCCCCCACAGTGGCGTATTTATCCTGATCACACTTAACCTCCACAACTTGGCAGTGGGCGGGAGGGGAGGGTGGAATTTAGGAGCTCAGAGGAGTTCACTCAGTAGATAAGGAGGTATTTTGCAGACCCCAGAAATGGGTGAGGCTCCACCCTGCTGTGCTCCACCCACCCCCTCAGGCCTGGCCTAGGTCCTTGGTCCATTCCTAGGCAATAGCCCCATGCCCTGCTGCCAGTGACCCCCCCCTCCCCCAGCAGCCTAAGGCTATCTGTCCATGCCCCACAACCCTCAGCCCTCACTGTGTGGGGAACATAAAGGGTGAGGTGTGGGCCTCACAGGGTTGGGTGACCCTCAGGTGCTGATAGCAGCTGACCCTTAACTGCCCTCAGTGAGAAGGGCTCTGTTCTGATCTTTATTTCTCCTCATGTCATCTTCCTGACATCCCTGCAAGGTAAATATCGGGATAGCCAGAAAGTCCGTTTAGTTTTTCCCATAAAATAAAAGACACATTGGTGAAAGACACACTTTCACCAATAACTTCATTGATTTGGATATTTTGAGTACACTGGCTATCTCTCATGTGGTGGTAACATTGATTGTTCTCAGTTAATGTCTGTTTCATCTTCAGCTGGTCTACACGGCCACGGAGCTTTGTCCAGTGAGAAATCTCCAACATGAAACTTCCCAAACCACTTTTGACACATTCGATCAGTCACAGCACCTTACCCATACACTGCACAAGTCTTTTTTTGTGTTTCAGTTGTGTTTTTACCTTTCTTTAAATAGTAAAGCACAATATGCCAAAAATGTCACCTATTTTCTTCCATCTTCAATATTAAAATGGCTACACAAAAATTCCCCAATTTTGTTTTCTTAATGTGCACGCTGAGATGACAGCTGAAACAATCTAACAAAATAGTTTTGAATGACATTAAAGACATCTAAGCACTACTAGAGCCACCTTATGGAAAAAACAAACAACCTTTTTGGCCAATCTTTTGTCCCCAGGAGGGGAAATGGTGGCCTGAGGGAAAATGTGCACCCTGGCAATCTGGTGCGAGGCCTGGGTGTAGATGCTCCTCCTTGCTGCGGGGTCGTCAGTGAGTCATTGTTCTCTCTGGACTCTGAGCGTCTAGTCTCTACCCTCTCTCCCTCCTTGCAACCGGGCAGGCACAGGGCCCCTCTGGGGAAGCAGGACAGGCCTGTCTGCACCCTCCCCACCCTGCACTGGTGCAGGGCCTGCCGGGACCTGGAGCCTGCCCACAGCCAACCCCAGTGAGGCTTCCCCACCCGTTCTGCTCCAGGGGCGCCGCCAGACAGCCCCTGCCCAGGATGCCCTGGCACCAGGGTTGTGGACCAACTCTGGGACCCAGGGAGCAGGGAGCCCTCTTGTCCACTAGATGGCGAGATGTGCACGGAAATGTAGGTTTGACCCAATGGACTGCCCCTCTCACCCAGAGACTGAATTTTCACCACACACCCTTTGTATTTCTCTCACTTTTATCCCCATTCCTCACGCACACCCCAGAGCCAAACACTTGTATGTGTCTTTGCAAAACAGGAATGTGTATTTTTCAGTTTCATACTCAGTATGTTTATAACCCATCCATGTTGCCATGGGCATATTTAGTCCCTGGTGGGCACCCTCCACATATACCGCCCCCCCCCCCACTCGGAGGGTGCTGGGCACCATGGTTCCCTCCAATACCCCTTAACAATCTGGCCATGACCACCATTGCACATGACCCCCGTGGCCCTGAAAACTTAGGGAGCGAAATTTCCAGGTTCTGGGGTACATGTCAACTTAACAGGATGTAGCACCCCCTGCCAGCTCTCAACTCACCCATTCTTGAAGGGTTCCTGGGGAAAAGACCACCAGCCTGCCAGGATGGCGCGCCTGACATCTGACATCCCTCCCAAATCCATTCTACTTAGGCCTTTGAGGAGTTGGAGAGCTGCTGGCCAGTGGCCTCTGTCAAAAGCTCCTTGCAAATATAAGACCTTAGGTCCTGCTCTCTCCCCAGGACCTGCACTGCCCACCTTGGCTGAGTGCTCACCAAGGCCACACTGACCAGTTAAATGCCCCGCATCCCTGTCTTCAGGAGTCTTTCTGGTACCAAAACCCATTCTTTCCCTCTTCTCCCAACCATGGAACCACCCATTTTCTGCATTTTCCCAAATTCTCTTTCTAAGCCCATTCCTTCCCTGGGGCCAGTTCAGCATCTCTTTGCTCTGTCTAGGGGCAATTTATTTAATCTCTCCAAGTGTCCTTATCCATGATGTCCCTCCTAGCCTCTGCACATAGCCCTCTCTCTGACTCATAGCTGCCCTATTTCTCACACATTCAAGTAGCTCAAACTCCTCCTCCTCCAGGAAGTCATCTTGGATTGAATCAGATGTGTCCCCAAAGCCCTTAACCCAACTGTCACCTAGTTAGAACTCATATCTTTTGGGCTGAAATTGGAAATAGCAATAATGGCTATAATTTATCAAGCACCTACCATGTGCTGAGTTATCTTTTCTACTCCATCCTCCTAAGAGCCCCGCTAGACATACATTATCACCCCATTTCACAGATGAGGAAGTTGAGGCTCAGAGAGTTCAACCTCAAGCCTCGAGAACTCAGAGTTCAAGCCTAATGACTTGCCCAAGGTCACTGTCAGGTGGCTGTCAATGTCAAGGCTGGAATACAGCATTGTCTGACATGAAGGGTTTCCCCTACCGCACACCACCTCCTTCAGAACCCCTTCTCCCATCCCTCCTTCTGCATAAGCCCAGTATGTGCTGCCTTTCAAAATTAATTTTAAGTAGACAAATGATAAAGGTGTATATTCTCCTAATAAAACAATTAAAGCACTACAGATAGGGCTGTGCACCCTCAACCAGGACCTTCTACCCTCCCCCAAAACACCCCACTATTAGCAGTGTCCTGGACAGCACTCCAGCCATTATGTGTGGGCTCACGTATGTTTTTCCACGTGTGTAGGAGATAAATACTATTGCTGAGTGCTCTTATTTTGCTTTATTTTGCATAAACGATGTGTGTGTATATCGCTTTTCAACACGCTTTTGCCCACTCAACAATATGCCTGGGAGAGTTACATCTATTTACACCTGTGCCATCCTTTCCTGGAGCTGTTGCGCAGCGTTCTGTTGCGCAGAAGGCTTTGTTCACTGAAGCAGCCCACTACCGACGGTCATTCAAGTCGTTTCTGGTTCTGCTATCAACAATGGGGCTGAAAAGAAGGTGCATGAACAGCTTCCCTGTGCACTGTGGTGTGTGTCCTGTGCGGGGCGTCGACAGTCCTTCCTCTCCCCTATCACACTGCTAAGGGACACCTATCGTGGGGACATGCAACCTAGGAACCGCTGGAGGGCTCGGGGGCCTCAAACCCCTGAATTGCACCCGAAGGTATGTGTGTGAGCCTCTGCGTGTGTGGAATACTCTGGGAGAGGGTCCATAACCCTCACCAGGCCTCAGGCTTTCAAAGGGCCCCTAAAAGCTAAGCAGCACTGGCCCATGTTAATCCGTGTGCTTTTCCTTAGGAATACCAAGCTATGTGTGTGGAGGGGCACGGTGGGCCACGCAAAGACCCCCTCCCTCCCAGGGGCTTGCCAACAAGAATTCCGCCCAGGGCTGAGAGGACCTTTGATGTCAGGCCTGGGCCAAAATCCTGGCTCCATCACTCGCTGCGGACAACTAACTAACACCTCAGGCTCTACTTTACAGAGTGAGGTGAGTAACACCTGCTTCATAGGTATGAAGAGTGAATGAAAGCATCTAGAACACACAGTAGGTGCTGCTGCATGTCCCTGCTCTCAGCCTCCTTCACTTCTGGCCGAGCCCTTTGGGCAACCAGAACCTTCTGACAGGCAGACACCAAGGCTCACCCAGGTCTAAAACCCCCTTCGACTCAGAGTCTGAATCGGCCACGGACAAATCTGGGAGTGACTGTGCTGTGAGCAGAGTCCCTGTCCATCCTCTCTGGGCCACACCACGGCAAAGCCCTGCCCTGCCCGCGGAGAGGTCCTGCTCAAGGGGGTCTGTCGGGTGTGTGTGTGTGCGCGCGCGCACACGTGCGCTCATGTGTGTGTGCATGTGTGTGAGGTCATGTGTATGAGTGCTGTGTGCATGTGTTAGTATGAGCTCACGTGTATGAGCGTTTGTGTACATGTTTGTGATCTTGTGAGTATGGTATGAGCATGTATTTGTGTGTGCCTGTGTGTACGAGCTCAAGTGTGCGTGTTTTATGTGAGGGCTCGTGTGTGTGCATGTGTGTGGGTTCATGTGTATGAGTGTGAGTGTTCATGTGTTGGTGTTAGCTCGTGTGTATTAGTGTGTTTGTGGAGTGTGAGCTCATGTGTGAGTATGAGTGTGCATGTGGGTGTGAGCTCTTGTGTGTTTGTGTGTGCACGAGTAAGTGTACACAGATGTGTTGGGAGAGGCAGAGACCAGAGGGTCAGGGTTTCCAGAGAGAGAAGAGCCCAAGCCCCTTTCCTTGAGGAGTTTCCAGGGTGGTGGAGGGAATCTGAGGTCACCTACTAGGCGCCAAACGCTGCTCCTGTCCTTGACAGACTGACAGGGGCTGAGAACAAGACAGTTAGCTTCAAGCAAGATCCCCAGGTGCCAGCATTGTATCGCTGGAGACTGAAAAAGACAGTGTCTTTGTTTGTTGTTTTGTTGGTGTTTTTGTTTGTTTTTATTTGGGGGGGGTTTCAGGGTCCTTTCTTCCTTCCTTCCTTCCTTCCTTCCTTCCTTCCTTCCTTCCTTCCTTCCTTCCCCTTCTGGAGTCCAATGCGCCGCTCCTCTGGAGTCAGACTCACAACTCAGCACGCACAGTGCTGTGTGCGGCACCCAGGAACAGAGGCGTAGTCAAGGCCCAGAGAGAGAAGAGGGTGGCATTGACTCTGTCCTGGGGCCACAAACCTGTGGGGAGGAAGGGGGCACTTCCCCTGCGGGGCCCTTCGGACCCTGACCCAGGATGACCCCGCACCGCTCTCCTCCCCCACGCCCCCAGGCCCCTGAGCGCTGCTGGGCAGGCTGCTCCACTGCACAGGCGGAGGGAAACCCTGGGCAGTGCGCTGACGATCCTTTCTCCATCCTCCGCCCTCCCTCCTGGGCAGCGGACCCCCACCCTGCCCACCCCCACTCCCAGCAGACAGCCTCCCTACACACAACGGAGGAATTCACTGAGCACCCAGCCCGCCTCCAGGCTCAGGGACTGCTGCGCCCGGTGCTTGCTCAGGCTCCCCTGCTTCTCCCTGTGCTGGGGCCTCCTCCCAGCAGCACTGCAGACGCTGAGCACCCCAGCACCCCGTCTCCTGGGCCTGGGGCCTCGGACAGTCACTCCACCAGTCTGAGCATCAGTTCCCTCCTCTGTACCCAGTGAGACTGCCAGACCTACCTTCTGAGGCCCTGGGAAGACAGGGTGGTATCAGCACACGGGATGCTTAGCAGGGAGCAGCAGGCTGGAGTGTTCACTGAACATGATCGCTGTTGCTTCAACCCCTCAGCAACGCCCACACATCTGAAAGGGCACAGGGCCCACTAAATGACCGTTAGGTGATCAGGGGTGCAGAGTCTGTTCAATTCTGCAAATGGCTCTTTACTTTCCCCACCAAATCACCCTTAAGTCTAAATCAGATGAACCCCCAAATCCGTCCCTTCTGGGATGCCTGCCCCCTCCACCCAGGGCTGGCCCTCCGTCAGCCAGTTTGGTTCCACTGTCCTCCCAAGGGTCAGCTCCTCTGCCCGGGCGTCCCCGGCGGGGGGGACCCTTCAGAGTGAAACACCAACAGTGCTAACGGGCCTTCTCGTGCGGCCGGTGCCGACCTCCAGCACGTACCGTGTGCCAAACGTCCAGAGGTCGCAGAAGTTAAAACAGCGAGCTCACCAAGCTCGTGAACGTTGACTGTGCACGCACCAGAAAGGCAGTGTGCGAACCGGGGGCACTCCAGCCGGACGTGGTCGCGGCTCGGGGTGCACTGCTGGAAAGCGGCACGTGCAGTGAGCAGGCAGTGACTGCTCACCCTTCAGGATTTGGGTTATAATATTAGACTTTTCTTAAGCAGCAGGGAAATGGCATGTCAACCTTGGGCAGCAGTTTACGTTTTCCTTACGACTCTCAGAGCACAAACAAGGAGGGGCACAGGTCGAGTTGGCCTTGCCCAGTGAGCTAATGAAGTTTGCTCGTATGAAACTGGTGTTGCCCACTCAACGGATTTTTCAAGGCTGTTCTCCATTGGTTTTTTATTTTAACACATGCTAACGGCTTCTTACCAAAAATCCCCTCACAGCGAGGAGAACCCACAGGTCTATAAAAAGTTGCTCGGCCTCTCCAGCCTAAAACCCTCCTCACGTTGCCCTCTGGTGGCAGCCCACCTCTGGTCTTGAAGTAGCCCTTCACACGCCGGGCCCACCCCCTTCCCCATGCTCTCTCTGACTCACTGTGGGCACCTCTGATCCAGTGCTGCACCAACACGGCCACGTGGTCATGCCACCCAGCCCTCTGCAGACCTCGCTTCAAATGGCCCCTGCCACATCTGACCGAGTGACCACTTCCTCCTGAGCCTCACCTCCCTGCCACCAGGACCCCAATCCCGGCCCCCTTCCCCGCTCCTGACCTCCTGCCCAGCTTCCACCTCCCCCACCCACCTCCTAAACAGCAGTGTTCAGAGTTCTGCCCTTGGCTTACTGCTCCTTCCTCCCTCTCTCCCCCTCGGTGACCTCACAGTCAAGAACCACCTGTATCCTGACAGCCTGAAATCTCCCACTCTTCTCTCCCCTGACCTTGTGTTTAGTGCGGCCCACTGTCCCCCAAACACAACTCAACAACTGAAAAAGAACCTCCTTCCTCCTCTCCACTCCTCTCCCAGGACCCCGGGCCCCAGGAGTCCCAGCAGCACCCCATGCCGGGAGTCCTAGAAAGAAGGCACCCTGGCCTCCCTCCATGTCCAGTCACTCACCAGATCTGCCTGTTCCACCTTTGGGGCAGTTGAACGATTGGGTGGCCCAGCAGCTTTAACAGCCGGGGTGTAGGATGCATGGATGCACTTTATTTCAAGGACGTGGCTCAGAGGAGGGGCAGCTCCCGAGTGCAAGGACAGGGCTGAGGAGCCTCGCAGGGCAGCAGAGGGGGCAAACCCCAGGGCTCCGGTCCCCAGGTGGTCTGAGCAGGCCTCCTCCCACCACAGGGATGCTGCAGGCACCCCTCTCACGCCCCCACCAGCCCAGGCCACCACCAGTCACCCCCTGAGCTGGCCAGGCTGGCCCCTAGGACCTGCAGCTTGCCCTGGGTGTGGTTCTCCCCGCCCCACCCACCCTCCTTCACTGTTTCCCTCCACATGGTCCCTTGGGATACAAAGCTCACCCCTCAACAACCTATCCCCCAATAGGTTGGTTGTGCTAACTTGAGTTTCTGGACCCCGCCCTGTCTCCCAACATGACTCTTCTCTGGGTCACACTGTCTCCACCTGCTAAATGCCTATTTTCCCCAAAGTATCCCTCGACTGCCACCCGCCATCCCTGACTTGCCTTGCCCTAGTGCTCCTACCTTCTCGAACTCACGGGCCCTGCCACATGTCTGGCCCGGCCGCCCCCTTAGAGGGCTCCCTGCACAGCAGCTGGGCAGTCTTGACAAACGCCTGTCTGGGATGAGGGGCTATGCGGTATTTAAGGCAGGGCAGTGACGAGATCCAAGTCCCAGCCCCTCATGTGACCCCCCCATCTACCACCTCCCTCACTGCTACCCCCCTAGGAACCCCAAAATGCTGTCAGATCCAGGAACGTCCCACTGGGCATCACCCTCTGGCTTTAGCCGGGCTGAAAGGCGCTGGCACGTTAGACCGTCACTGACTGACTCTGACTGACCTTCCAGCTCCCAGGCATCTCCTGGGAGCTTCTCCGAACCTCTCAGGTTCACGGTAGTCATGGCATCCAGGCATCCCGACACTTACCGTAGAGTGAGCCAGTTCCAATTCCGTCACCTCCCTGGAGCTTCTCCAGGGCAGGGACCATATTTTGCCCACCTGGGTTCACACAGAAAATGTTTGTATCAGGCGGGGTCCGAGCAGGTAATAGGTGGGCCACTCCAGTTAGGATAATTGGAGAAGGGTTTAACCAAGGAACTGTTTGCAAAGGTGTGGGCCAGCAGTGGGTCCTGCAGTGGTGGAGGGGGCCCGGGGGAGGAGTGTGGTAACAGACCAGCCCTGCGTGCAGGGAGAAAGTGGGAAGTGGTGGGGGGAGGGGATGCCAGGAGGGAGGATGGCCTGTGATAAACACCCCAACACCTTCCTTTCCTTCAGCCCTTTCACCTGCTGGCGCTTCCCTCTGGCCACACCCACCTGGAAGTCAGAGGGCTTGAGAACCCCCTGGTGCAGTCCACAGGGGCCAGTCTCCCAGGCACAGAGCAGGGTGGAAAGGGGCTAGAGGGACCCTGAAGGGCAAATTAAGAAGTCAATCCTGGGGCTCAATAAATGTCAGTGGATCCGAATTTAACTGATAAGATGATTGAGCAGGGCCATGCAGGATAAATGACCACCTCCCCAGGAGAAAAGGACGGTCTAAGCTAAACAGGTGCAAAGACACAGCTGTGGGCTCAGCTTGCCTCGTGCTGGGAGTGGAGGCAGCAGTCAGGTGGACAGGGTTGGAGAAACCAAGAGTGAGCATGACAAACCCCACCACCACCCTGCAGGGACCCGCTGGGCAGAGCCATGTAGCTGGCCTGTACAGCACTTCCTTGGGCTGAGTTTTCCAGCTGAGAGGTGGGTTTGGAGAAGCAGAGGAAGCCTTACATGGGGGTGAGGAAAGGCACACACAATCAGCAAACTTGGCGAGCCCACTTAGTACAGGTGCTGAGGGCTGCACAGTGAGCAAGAGGAAGCGCCAGCCCCAGGGAGCCCATCGTTGGCTGGGCGCGTGGTGGAGGCTGAGGCCCATTTCCTCGGCCAGAGTAGATGCTCAGGTCGCGAGGGACAGGAAACAGTGCTGATGAGTGCGCAGGGAGTGGGCCTTCAGCGGGAAGCACTGCCTCTGGCTGGCTGGAGGGAGCTGACCTAAGTGGAAACTGGAAGCAACTGTGAGTATCTGCAGTAGTCATCCAACTGATGCTTCCGGAAGATTATTTTAATAGCTGAGGGAGGGCATGTTACCAAGAAATATTTCCACCACAGGTCAGTGCAGCAGAAAAGAGCAGGAGCTATGAGGTCAGGCGGGCCCGTCCCTGAACCCGTCTCAGCCTGGGTTTCTCACCCCCACACACGTGCAGCGACCACAGCGTCGTCGTGAGGGCCACTTGGAACAGAGCGTGCACAAAATTGGCACAAAGCAAGCCCACAGTACACTGGTTTGTCTTCTCTGCCCCTACAACCATGTGCTACACACCCCAGGCTGAAAGGACATGATTTCTGCACGGACAGCTGCCTCAGCTGGGCAGCTGGGTTGTCACGGTAACTCATCAGCAGTGCGGCAAAGCTGGGTTAGGGCCCTGAGCTGGAGGAGGAGGAGAACAGCTCCTACCACTGGAGAATGGGCAGCTGGAAACTGAAAGTGGACAAGGAAAAGCGGCACAAACCCAAAAGGGACTCCACAGTTGTATGACCTATAAGGCGGGAAGGGGGTTGGTGCCACCACTATCACAGTCGAGGAGGATGAGGGCAGGGCAGAAGCCAAAGCTCGGAGAAGAGTGGCAGCCAAAGTGACCCAACCATGAGCAAGTGGCTGAGCTCAACCTGTAGCCTTGACCTCGGCCCCCAGCCCAGAGCTTTCATGTGGACAGAGTTCCTCTGTCTGCTCTCTGTGGCCTTGACTCTGTTGGTCTCTTTTCCAACTCTTCAGTAGGCAGCAGCCTTTCCACAGTCCCCATGACCTGCTCCATCCTAAGGCTCAGGGCAGGGCGGTGGCAGACAGTGGTCCAGCACAGAGTGCCATGGACTCCATGTGGGTCTCACTCTGCAACACTACACCGTTATTTAGGAGCCAGCAGTTCACCCTGATTCCCAGACACCCTGCCCCTTACACACAAAAGGTCCCACCTAGTCTTTTTTTTTTTTTTCTTAAATTATCACTTGAGGATATGGGTTGATTTATGAGAGAGAAACATCAATGTGAGAAAGAAACATTGATTGGCTGCCTCCCGTACGTGCCCTGACTGGGGATCGAACCCGCAACCTAGCTATCTGCCCTGATCGGGGATCGATCCTGCAACCTTTTGGTGTACAGGACATTGCTCCAACCAACTGAGCCACCAGGCCAGGGCCCACCCAGTCTTACCCCAGGGTTTCTCCCCCTTGGCACCATCAGCACTTGCAGCTGGTTGGTTCTTTGTCACAGCACATCTAGCAGCATCCCTAGCCACGAGATGCCACCCTCAGCTGTAACAACCAGCAACATCTCCAGACAAATGTCCCCAGTTGAGGACCACTGTCTTATCCCTTGCATAGCTTTCTTTTCTCCTAAACATGGTGAAGATTTAAAAATTCAACTTTAGTCCACTAATAAGCATGTTCACTCAATATCCTTCTGGGTGGGGAGGGCAGAAGAAATAAGATTCAGGAAGGTGTGAGAGCTTTGTCAACAAAAAGCAATGAACGGCCAGGCGCTGAAGAACACTGAGGCCAATCCACAGACTGCTCTGTCACTGTCCATCATGTGCATCTTCCTGTTTGTTTCCTGCTTGTACTCCCTTTCTTTCTGTCCCCTCCTAAGCCCAAGCATGGCTGATTGCTCCCTAGGACACCAAAGAACGTGGGTGGAGGATGCAGCTGCGAGAGCCCCACCTTCTCCACTCTACCTGCCCCACCGTCACCCAGCCTGGAGAAACTGCTGCCCCCAGCCCCTGCAGAAAAAACTGCCTCACAGCCCACCCCACCTGTGACTATCTTTTTTATTGTCGCCTGTATATATGAAGCTATGAAAATTTTTGTGATTGGGAGCAGCTTTAGAGTAGGGTACATTATTTTACATTTGGAAAAGAAAAAAAAAACAAGTTCCAGTTAAGGGCTCCTTCTTCATCCTGGTTAGTCCTGGACAGACATCAAAGATATGGCCAAAAGCCACACCTCACCGTGGGTTTTCTCCAAGAAAGCACACATTGATTCTTAGGGCATGAATGTGAACTCCAGTTTAACAGGGTCATCAGCCTAGTCCTGGCAGGGGAAGGCATCCTATGAGCAGCAGACACTGGGCATCCAGCCAGTGTGGGTAAAATCCCCTGGGTAAGGATCTAGAGACGTGCAGCCCTGTCCTGCACTGGTCCTTGGAAATACTCCATAAACGTCTTCTTGTTCGCCAGCTCCTATACTAGACATCTACCTGTACACAGATTCCTAAACTGAGAATCCAAATCTTAACTATATATATATATATTTACATATTTATATATTTATATAAAACAAAATAAATTTAATAGAAGTGCAACAAGGGCCGTGTGATTCCACGGCATCTATATCCCAAGTCCTTCACACAGAGCAGCAGCCTCACTTCATACCCAAAAAAACAAAAACAAAACAAAAAAGACCAAGAACAGGCCAGGATGAAGTAAGCACTGTCCATGGCAGGCCTCACAGCTGGGTCTGACGGCAGGGGCTACTACAGCCCCTCACGACTGCAGCCTCTTACATGACTGTGTGCTGTGGATGGACCAGGTGGCTGATATTCCACCATCGTGGCTAATCTACCGTTCAAAGAGATCTCATAGGTCAGTCGCCTGAAATATTCTCCAAGATGAGAACACTCATCTCCGTAACAGAGAACCCTAATCCCGATGGCCCTATGTCTTCTCAAAGAGTCCTGAACTCAGCTGCACTTCTTTTCCTAGCCAGCATGAAATGTGCATGAGATCTCGGCTCGGCAGCCTCCAGGAAAAAGGGCTTGGAAAGTGGTGTCGTGCACAGTCCAGCCACGACCCAGGAAAACAGACGACTTGTTCTGATGGGGCCCACGAAGCTTTCCCAGAGCGTGAGCATACTCGGGCACTCCCCAGTACCCGTCTGGGCCAACGGCAGTGCCTCTAGGGTTGGTGCAGGCCCCACAGACACGTAACACACCCACTTCTGTCCCTCTTGCACCCACTCCATGGCCTTTCTGCACCAGTGAAGTCAAGGGATTCTAGCTGATCTCCCTGACCTGCTGCATACAGTTCCAGGAGACTAGAGTTTTTTAGCTAACACCAGGGCTCCATTTTCCATCAGGTGGAGAACTAACTGAAGTAGCTCTTTCCAGAGTCTTTGATCTTTGACACCAAGCCATGGAATACTGCATATAAAGGGTTCTTGATTACATGTCATGCTCATTATTACATAAGAGCCTCTGAAAAAATTCCTGGGAAACTTGAACAATATCCTCATTTTCCTGGAGACATGTCTCAAATATTTTCCTCTCCTCTTCTCCTAGATCGTCAAAATCATAGGCAGCATTCAGTAACGCCTGAATTATCTCCTTCCAGGAGCTCAGGACTGACCTCTCAGGTGCAACTGCAGCACTGATGCCTCTTCCAATCACCAGCACAAGTTCCCCAGCCTTCTTACTTTTTAAGTGTGGAGAGAGCGTCCTGAGCCTTTTGGTGTGTGTGTGTGGGGGGTGTTCACCATAAAAATTGCTGCTGTATCAGAGGCCTGGGTCCCTGAGGCCATTGAATTTTTGTGTCCACTGCAAACGCTGCCACAGTTCTCCCAAATTTTAACTTTTGAGCTTCTGTATGTTTTGTTCACCTACTGATAGAGCTCGGGAGAGCAGCGAACAAGACAGACACTGCTCCAGAGCCAACAGGGCCTGACCGGTCACAGAGGTGTGGAAGTGCCATGCTGAAGGATGCCGAGCACAGCAGGGGCCCCGCGCAGCAATGAAAAGACCACTGGGCCCAACTCCACTGCGTGCTTACTCAGTTTTCTATCTATAAAACAAGGACATCAGTCCTACCTGCCACCCACAATTGCCACCAAAGCTGGAGGAACCCTAGCAGTGGGCGGGAGATGAGATCACAGAGGCGAGACCACTGTGCAGAATGAAAATGCCCCGCAGAGGCAGAGGTTCCCCAGCAGCGGCGTTCAGAAACCTCGAGGACCCCGGTGAGGAAGCACCCTGCTGCTCAGAAGGAAGAGGAAAGAGTGAGGCCGGCTCTGAAGCTCTGAAGCTCTGGGAGCCAGCGGGGGCGAAGAGGTCAGAGGGGAGGCTCCAGACCACAGCAGCACGAACGCCCTGCACCACTGCACACACAGGCCCCGACGTCACCGCACCTCAGGAACCACAGGCTCATCAGGGCAGCCGAGATTCTCCCAGCCCCTCAAAAGCAACACTGCTTTCCAGCCCTGCGGGCTGGGTAGGTATGGCCCCATCCAATGCGTTTTTCAAGAAGCTCATCATATTTTAAAATATGATTTAAAAAAAACTCCACAGTGCTCAGTGATGCTGGGAGGTGCACTGCTGAGAACTGGGCCGGGGACCAGGAGACCTGAGTTTCTCACCCCAAATATCTGACTTCATCTGTGAAATCGGGGGCCTCCTCAGCCCCAAGTCTATGTGGTGGTGGCGAAAGGCCTAAACCACACCCCTTGTGTGTTGAAATAAACTCGAGCCACAGCTGGGTGAGCTCTGACAAGCCCTTGCCCTTGCCCTTGGTGAGAATGGCTCCCGATGCATTCCCAACCCCATGTCACCAAAGGGAAAACTAAAAGTACACACCACTAACCGTGGTTACTCAGGGAGCACAAAGTTCTCCTTTCCCTTAAAAACGCACCACACGCTGGAACAGAAGTAATTTATTAACTTATTTACCACATACCTACTATGTGCCAGATGTTTGGAACACGGATTTAAAAGAAATACGATAGTCACGTTCCTAGCCTGGAAGAAGGAAAGAGTACAAGCCAAGACCAGGCCACGAGGAACGGGCAGGGGTGGTGCGGACAGAGGGGCCAGAAGCTGCAGTGCGGGCAGCCCCGGCTCCTGCTCTCTGAGCGGCCCCAACCCCATCCCCACTGGTCAGTGCAGAGCTACAGGCTAGGCGGGCCACCTGGGCCCCAGCCAGGGGGCACGCATTTCAAACACAGGTTTGGTTTCATCATCAGAATTTTTTTAAAAGTGCTAATTCCTTTTTCTTTCTTTTATCCCTACCATTACTTTGAAGATGTTAAACTTTTAAAAAGTGGAAAGAATAGTACAATCACCATATAGTCATTTAGATTCATCGACTGATAATTTTTTGCAGATATCATGACAGCTCACTCTTAAGTATTTCAGCATCAGGCTTTTAAAGACATAAACACATGATTTTATAAAGGGAATGGGTAAGACTAAGATTAATTTTTATACGTAATGAAAGAAAGAAAAAATGTAGATACACAAACTGTCCCTTGGCAAGCAATTTCCTACCAGAAAGAAATTAAGTACAAAGGGAAGCCTATGGGAAAGAAGATCAGCAAAGGCTGTCAAAATGAGTGGAGAACTATATAACTACTTCTCAAGTGTTTGTACACTGCGGGGACCAGTCTGGCTCCCCAGATTCACAGACAACCCCAGAACCTCATTTCAAGCACAGGCTCCATTCTTCTTCACCAGCGAACCTTTAACCAGAGCTGGCAGCAGAATTATTGAGTTAACTCAGCCGGCTAAGGACAGTGCCAGGGAGGTAAGTGGACAGATGAAAGCTCCACTCCCTGACCATGTGTGCCAGCCAGCAAGGGCACTAGGTGAGCCCTCAGGGCTGGGCGGCACGGCCCACTCCCAGGCCAGGCCCAGCGCCCCTTGAAAAGGCCAGCTTGTGGGAAAGCCTTCTCTCAAGGTCTCTCTTACACCCCCCCCCCCCACCCTGCCCTCAGGAAGTGGTCCAAAACAGCAGGGAGCAGGACAGATGGCTCTGGTGAGTCCTGACTGACCAGGAGTTGACTCCACTTTGCATGGAAGCATTTGGCCTAAAATCAACTGCCAGTCAAGCTTTCATAACATCCAAGAGCATCCCAATTATTCGAGAGCTCCTCTGGAATTCTCAAAATAAAATAGTTTAAATTCACTTTCATTTTTAAAGGTAATGCTTGACACCTGGTATGTCCTATGAGGGAGCCTGTCACAGTACCAAGCCACTGACAACACAGTACCCCTGTGCCCGGGTCTAGCTGGTGGCCACTGGCTTCGACGTAAAGAAGCTGGCTTGCTGCTGAAAGTTGAGAAGAAACTTATGACCACTTTGAATCCAGAAGCCCAAATTACTTGGAAAATTACTAATATTTGGCAAAACAATTCAGCAATTGTCTAAAATGCTGAGGGGAACTGAACTACAATCTATGGCCATCCTCCAGGTAGGAAAGAATAAAACAAAACCCCCAAACTTTTTGTTAAAGATTAAATTACCAAATTAGAGGAAGGAAAGAAATGCAGCTGCTGAGGCAGATTTGAATTTCAGTTAAGTGTTCTAATATTGTGCAATTTTCGTCAAAAACAAGAATTCCCAAAGAACACAAGAGGACACGAGAAGCCACAGAAGGCTGTGAAAGGATGGATGGAGCAGGAAGCTAAGGAGGCTGCGCCCAGGTGAGGCCGGAGGAACCCCACTGGCCCCCGCCTGGCCGGGGACTCGCCCCCCGCTGAGGGAGGGGCTCCCCTCCTCACATGGACACAGGAGACGGCATAACTCAGATCAACTCTGCCTGACAGGAGCTCTCTCACCGCCCTCAGCTGCCCTAACTAAAGCGAGACTGAGCTTGAGAATTTCAAGAGAGAAATGCCTGTCATCCAGGAAGTGGCCTGGCCAGGCCACCCCTGCCAGAGGTGGCTGGCTCCTCAGTTTTTCCAGTAGTGTTGATGGTGACAGGATGATCTCTGCACATTCTTTGGCCGGGTCCCCATCTGCAGCCAAGGGAATGCCCTTCAAGGTGGCTGGAGCAAGGGCTGCAGTCGGAGCCACGCCTGATCGAGTCCGGAGGTACCCTGCTGTTGGGTCCCCTGAGCACCAAGCCCCCATACAAGCCCCCGAAGCTGTGGCTTGTCCAAAGTGACACATCTAGTTAGCAGCACAGGCCCAACTGGAGCCCAGGTGGCCCAACCACAACCACCCACCTCCAGCCCCTTCCACCAAGTTTCCTTGGCAGCGGCATAGTGGAGGAAATCAAACCCTGGGTGGAGCCAGGCACTGCGGCAGACACTTTGGTGGACACTGCAGTCAAGTCCATGAACCCAGAGGAGTGGGGCCTTTGACCCGTCAGGGGCAGCTTCTTAAGGGCACAGAAGGGAAAAAAACAAAAGCAAGTTTATACTCAGAGGGAAACATAATCTGTGATTATAAATATTTTATGAGCAAAGAAAGCAGTACTGGCTGAGAGACTGGGGTGTGGAGGGTGGACAGCAAATTAGATCCCAGTTTGCAAAGTGATAGGGCGGCTGGAAAAGCAGTAAAGCTGAGGCTATTCTGGGCTGTGTGCTGCGAGGGCCTGCGTCACTCACGCAGTGTGGGCCCTGGCCAGCGGCTTTGTGGAAACCATAGCCTTCTAGCGGTCAGCAAGAACACCTTGGGAGGAGTGGTTGAGCCCGTGGAAGACCAGAAGAGAGGACAGCAAGGACAGTCATTTGAATGACTTGGGTAAACCTCAGCACCTGGGAGGCGGGTGAGGGGATGCAGCTGAGCGGCCAGTTCCCCGCAGACTCGATGATGCAAGAATGAACACACTTTCTGCTGACTAAGGGTGGGGGAAGAAGTGAGCCTGACCCCAGAACACAAGTGACCTGCAAAGCTAGACAGCAACTCAGATCAAGCCGCCCCATTTAGGGCGAAGGCCCAACCCCCAGCAGGTAGTGCTGGGCCAAGAATATCAATTCCACCTTTCCTTTACCTCAGGACAGGGGTCTCTTCCTCCTGCAGCCTTTGGGAAGCAGCCCAGAAAACAGGAAAATTAAGAGCTTGCTGAGTACCAGCTGCTGCAGCTGAAGAGACACTCACCACTGGCAAAGCAGGCCTGGTCTGGGTATGAGTCCTCCTCCATGGCCAGCACTGCAGCAGACCAGGTCGCAGATTCTGCTGGTCCTTCCAGAGGCCAGATGGAGAGGGACATTAGCTCCTGAAACACCCAGAGGTGCTTTAAATGCAGCTTAGTCGGAGGAGCCCTGGGGAGCAGTGCACTCACTCCTCTACCAGGAAGTCAAACACTAAAAGCCTGTGTTCGCTTCCCTGCACTCAAGGCTTAATGGGCGAGAGGCTCCAACATGGATCATCCTCCGCTAGGACCACAGCTAGTGAGAATCAGCTCAAGCCGGAGAGGCTTCATCAATGGCAAACGACCCCACTCGTTGTGGGAAGACCTGAGTTGGAAGTTGCAGGATCAGGCTTTAAGACCAGCCTTGCCACCTTAGTTGTAAGACCCTGAGAAATCATCTGACCTCTGAAACTCAGTGTCCTCATCTAAAAAACGGACCAGTGCCTGCCAAACCTAAGGAATGAAGAACACCAAGAATATGCACATACACATAAATGCTTTCAAAATAGAAACTAAGTGCTATTCTAAGCGATTATTTATATCCAGCTACCTACTTGACATCTGTTGGGTTTCTCAAAGGCACCTCCATTCAGAGCCACCCCGACACTCCCCGCACTTCCTCCCACACTCTCAGGCCCCTCCCAGGGCACCCCAGCTCAGAGTGCGGCAGGACCAACCGTGCAGGCACGGAAGTCAGAAACCTAGGACTCATGCTCAGCCTTCCCCTGCCACAGTTAACACGTTACCAAGCCCAGTCAACTCTGCCTCCTAAAGGCTTCTGCTCCCCTCCATCACCACCATCGCAGTCCAACACATCTCACCCAGTCTCCGACAAAGCCTCTGTCCATACATTCTGGCCTCCCTCAGCCCCTCTCCACAGAGCAAATCTAACCATGTCTCCCCACCCACCACCCGCACCCTGCTTGCTAAATATGCTGTTTAATACAACAGTATCCCAGTGCCCTCCAGATAAGGAAACCTCCTTCCCAGGGGCTTATGAGGCCGTGCACGGTCAGACCTGCTCCTCCTCCAGCCTCGCCCCACACCATGCTCCCTCTGGCTCCCCCTGCTCCAGCCACAGTGGTGTTTTCCTCGCTCCCTGGTAGTTACCCCATTCCCTCCTACCACAGGGTTTTTGCACATGCTCTTCCCTCTGCCTGGAATATTTCTCCCCTCATCTCTCACCTAGCTCATGCCTATCCATTTATTTTTACTAAGGTATAAAGTATACAGCTTCATAATTAGTTACAGATGTATACACTCACCTAACTCCCACGCAGACCTAGATTTTGAACACTTCAGCACCCACAAGGTCCCCTCTTGCCCCTTATTCAGTCTGCACTCCTACCCACCACCGGGGAAACCACGGTTCCGACTCCTATCGCAATGCCTGTTCCTGTTCGTTCTTCAGAACGCAGCTGATGCAACGCTTTCTCAGGAGGCCGCCACCAATCCCAAGCAAAAAGTCTAATCCCTCCTCCATAGGCACTTGTTACACTTAGGGATTTGCATTTGTTTAAGTAACTGTGACTTGTGCCCATCCCCCAGGACACTGTAAGCTCCAGAACAAGGACAGTATCTGCTTCCACTCACCTGTTTCCCAGTGCTGGCATATGCTCAGTAATGCTAATAGAAAATAGCTAATACCTGTCAAGTGCTTATTATTGCCAGGCACTTACAGGTACTAACTCAATTCTCATGTCAGCTCTATCAAGTATGTGCATTATCATATCCCCATTTTACAGGTGAGAAAACTGCAGGACGGGAAAGTTAGATAACTCGCCCAAAGCCACTGAGGGGTGAGTGGTGGAGTCAGGATAAACACCCAGGCAGCCTGGCTACGGAGCACGTGTTCTTAGTCATCAGGCCACCCCGCCTCTCAGAGGCCACTGGATATTTAATGAGTAATATTTAATGAGTAAGTGCCCAAGATGTTTTGAATAAACAAATGAATGAATTCATAAATGAGTTGATGAGGTTCTATCAAAGGAACCAAGGGGAACCCCAGACCGCCCCAAGGAGACCAACACAAAAATGAAAGATAAATTGTCACTGAATCACCTGCACACGTCCCAGACTGAGTCATCTGCAAAACGCAAGGGCGGGCCCACTGCCCCAGCAGTGAGGGAGGAAGTTGTCTGCTGTGGGCACGGAGCAGCACTTTGGTCGCGGACACAGAAAGGACTACCCTCTGGGTTCTGCCAGAGCCTAGAGGCAACGTCCCACTAATTTAACAAGTCACTCTGCTCCTATTCATGCTAACCCAGTAATCTTCACAACCATTTCACACTTCAAGCCCTCTGACACACGGAGAGGACATTCTGAATGGGAAAAAAGGGGGATGCCTGGGTAGAAGTGACAGATTCCACCATGCGTCCATAAGTGGGCTTTCAGTCTGTGCCTCCATGTTCCTGAGCCTGAGACTCCTGGAGGAGCCCAGGCTGCTCCGTGCACACACTGCTGCCTTATGCGGCCAGACATGGGTCAGCCCCCTTCTGACTGCTTCAGTGCCATTTACCTCGTAACCACATTTCCGAAAGCTCAGGGAAGAAAACATACGTGAAAATGTTTATTTCTCACAGGACACTGTTCCCCAGCCATGGGCCCCAAGCTCCCCATCAGCGACAGCGCGGTTTTTGGAACTGCTCCATTTGTGAGCCCCGCTGCCGCCAGCGGCCTGGGCTCTGCTCACACAAAGTTCTGAGCAATGGCCAACACCTTGGAAAACTCGCCTTCCCTCCGGCGTAGGCTGGTGGGGATGGGTGTCTTAATTCGGGTGCCCACAGGGTTCCCATTGTCCTCGATGAGGACCACGTTGTTGGAGTCGAACCTGGGGGTCATCCGAGGACCGGGCATGCGATGCCCCACGATGAGCGCCTTTTTCTTCTGTCCCTTGATGGCCAGCAGTATCTGGTCGCCCACCTTGCCCACCCCACTCTTGTTGTACACGTGGATGCACCGAGGAGGGCGATGGTACGGGGTGTTCCCCAGGGCACTGTTGTCCACCACACGCACTCGCGTCATCTTCTGAATGGCACTGCGGGTCCTGGTGGTGCTGATGGGAAAGAAAAACGTCTGAGGTCTGCACCTCCCCCGGTCAGGGTGCAGAGCCTCTGGGAGGGAAAGGCTCGGGCACTGAACCGAGAACCCCCCGGGGCTCCGACAGAGAGTCAGGGGCTTGAGGCCTTCTCTGTGCCTGAGAAAGTTTCCACACAGACAAGGTCTGGACTTGGACGGGCATTAAAGAGAACCCAATCTTCTGTTACAACACACTTCAGGGCAGCCTTAACTTAAAGGCTCTGACTTCCAAAAGGACTCTGAGGATTAAGGAAATACCTTATGGGCCAGGCCTCACCCACTGCCTAACCTGCAAAACCTGCTGCCCCAGATATACTGATTCCCAAATTTTCTCATCTAAGTGTTGCTGGGAACCAGAAGGTATGAGTGAGCAGGTTTGCTAAGGGAGTCCCTTGACACAACACAGCAGAAACTGTAAATAAGTCAAGGTAACGATCTTGTTTTAATGCATTTTTCCCCACTAGAAAGAATTTTTTTTAATGGGCACCTATTAAAGGCAGATAGGCTATTATTAAGCAATCCGGTGACAGTGGGATTTCCAGTTTCTGCTGGTAGCACCTCAAGCACTGAATGTTCTCCAGGGTGACCCCAGGCCCTCTTCTTTCACTCCACACGCCTGCCCTGGGCAGTTTTATCTGTTCCTATTGCTTCCAACTAGTCAGTTCCATCCCCGGGCCCATTTGTCTCCTGTATTCTAGTCCTGTATTTCCACTCTGAACTCATGTGTCCTACAGATACTGCAAACTCAGGAGGTCCCACACGGACCTGTCGCCTCCCCTTGCAATCCTCTTCCTGCGGCTACATTTCCCATCGAGACCACGGCTTCTCCAGAAACTCCAGCACCCAAGCCATTCTCCTCTCTCTCCATCGACATCCACTGCTACCAAGTCCTGCTGATACTACCTCCTAAGCATCTCTGTCCTCTCCCTCCACCCCACCAACACTTCCTGAATTTGGCAACTCACTCTCTTACACCAAAATTATTACGTTTGTGTCCTAACTGGTAACAAGTACATTTCACTCTGCCAACCAAAAGCTCTTAATAGAATATAAAACTGAGGCCACTCCCCTGCTCAGAACTGTTCAATGGCTCCCCGTTGTCTACACTGCCAACAACTTGGCCCCAAGTCACCCGCCTTCTGAGGTCCACCACCTCCTACCACTACACACCCACTCCGTGCCCCAGTGGCCGTGAAGCCCTGGAGCTCTCCAAGCACTGTGCCTCTCCGCCCTCCCTGGAGGCCTGGACAGGCCTGCTCCCCTTCCCTTCTGGGAAGGCCACCTCCACTCTCCTTTCCTCCTCCGGCTCCCTTAGCAGCTCTGGCCTCAGGCCTTCCACAGCAAAACACAAACCTCTATTCTTACACTTGTCACATTTTCTTAGAGTTATTTGTTCCCAAGTTTGCCCCCATGGCCAACTGTGAGAACTCTTTCAGGGCAGGAAGCAATTCTTATTCATCTCTCTATGGGCAACCCAGGCACAGTGCTCAGTGAACACTTGCAAAATGAGTGCGTGAATGGGGCCAAAAGGCACGTTCGCCAACGGGAACGCAGCCTGTGTCCTCCCCCTGGCCCAGCGTCTAACAGGAGGGGAGGCTGCCACATTTCCATCATGCTTGAGTTTTTGATAATAAGCATGTAACTTTTACAAAATGACTCCATTTCTAAAAGGGAAGGTTCTATGCACTGGAGGAATGATAAAGTCAACAGATACCAGATTCTCTCTAAGTCTGGCAAGGACTGAAAAGTTTCATCTTTTACCACATGCTGTTGCCTCTCCCGCTAACAGCATTGGCACCTCCTTGTCCATCCATGCCCCTCACCTGACTGACCAAGCCCCAGTGCAGTTGGATTCTTCCAGCTTCCTTGACCCCAAGCCCACCTCCTGGAGTTTCCACTTCTGTTCTAGTCACCATAATACCCAGACCCAACTGGAGACTTACTCAAAAGATGCAGCTCAAAGAACTTAATGGGAAAAGTTACCTGAAACAGCGCTGGCTGAGTGCTCTGCTCACATGGGCGACAGGACCCCAGAGCCCAGTAAAGAAAGCCATTGGATACCAAGAGGGAAAATCCTGCAGAAAAAGAAAGGGGAAAGGATTTATTTCTGAGTCAGTGTCCTTACTCAGAGCCAGTTTTTGTTGTCGTTGTTGCTGTTTCTTAAGTAAAACACTGCTGCGGACTTGTGTGGGAGACGGCATTTCTGGCACAAGACCGTTAGTCACTAAGTACGAATCTCAGTGGTTAAAAGACATGAAGACGATTACCTGGAACTCCAACTACAATTTTGCTGATCCATATTCTTTTTTTTCAAATCCTCATCTGAGGACATGCTTATTGATTTTTAGAGAGAGGGTAAAGGTGGGAAAAAAAGAAGGAGGGAAACATCAATGTGAGAGAGAAACATTAACTGGTAGCCTCTCGCATGCACTCCCCAACTGGGAACTAAACCCACAACCCAGGCGTGTGCCCTGACCAGGAATTGAACCCGCAATCCACTGAGCCATGCTGGCCAGGGCTGCTGATTCATATTCTAACTGGGGTCAAAGAACTGGAATGACCCACAGCAGGTCTCACTATACGGAATACAACAGCTCAGAGCATGCTGTCGTCATCACATCACCTCGACAGGCAGAGGGGAAGCACCGATCCTCCGGTGCAGTCCACAGCAGGGACCGCCTTCCAAGTCCTTTGCAGAGAAAATCTGCACACCATTGCCCTTGCTGACCCCCATGGCCTCCTGAGACTAGCACTTTTACTCCCTGAAAGTAGATTATCTGAGCACCTGCCCAGGCTGTCTGTCACCACATCACCTTTCTCCCAAATGTAAAAACCAGAGCCGCCCAGGTGTCCAGAACACCTGGACAGCTCAAGGCTAGCAGAGTAGAGCCAAAGGGTGCCCTGCCAAGTCCCTGACCAAGGTTTCTATTTGGGTCAGCCTCCCAAACTACCACCCCATATTGCAGTTAAAAAGCGGGGTCGGGAGGGCAGGTCAGAGATATAAAAGCAAACACCAACCCAACACTGATGACTCTAGCTTGCAGAACCTCAACCCGGTGGCTCCTTGAACCAACAAACATAAGAATCCTGTTTCCTGCAACACCTGGGCATCAGCTAGGGGCCTGTTTAAGAAAAACCTTCAAACAACTACTATTTCCTGCTGCAAAACACACCTGCTCTCCCCTCAGACCGCCTGGCCACAGAGGGCCTCATTCAGGAGCTCTGCCGAGAAGGCCTCTCTCTACCACCTCAGTGTTTACACGTAGCTGCGCCTGTCCAAGTTCACAGCACCTCAGATAAGGTTTTATTTCACAAGAGTGGGGGAAAACTCACTATTTACTTCCACAGGAATATCTAGAAACACACTTCAGAAATGCCTTTTAACTGTAATTTAGCCGCAAATCAGAAGCTTACTTTCCAGTGTTTTCTTTAGGACAACACAGTAAGCATTGGCCAAAATGTAGTTACGATTAGAAAATTAACTGCAAAAGAAGTCAGCAAACACAGAACTACTGACACCTGACACACAGAGCTGAGGACTGTCAGGTGAGGCAAGCCTCACCTGTATGGCGAGGCACCCCCGGCAAAGGAACTCTGTGACACATACTGCAAGACTCCCTCACAACACGATGAGGAGATAAGCCATGCAAAGCACAGGGCATGGTGCCCGGAACTCAGTACCTGTTAGCTGTCTTCTTCTTCTTCTTCTTCATCATCATCATCACCACTGTCACATCGGCACTAGTCACATCTCACTTCACAGATTAGGAAACTGACATCCAGAGACATGAAGTGACTTACATAAAGCCCCACAAGTAGCCAAAAGCAGAACCAGAACCAGAAGCGGACCCGGCTTCTGTCCAAGCTCCTTTTTACCACACCCTCCAGCCTCACTATGCCATCCAAAACTCACGTCACACAAGGGAGCTCCGGGTAAGAACCCAGATAAGGGTAATCTGGTCTTTTTTCTGTTTCCTTTATGAACAGTTATTGAGTAGTTATAATGTATCAGGCACCAGACTAAATGCTTTACATTATCGTCTCATTTAACCCTCACAAACCCTCTGTGATGGGCACTATCATTCGCCCCAGTTTGTACATGAAGAAATGAGGCTCTGAGATGTTAGATCACGTGTCCAGGGTCACAGAGCCAGGAGTAACAAAGCTGCAACGTGAACCCAAGCAACAGCTTCCTGAACCTATGCTCTTAACAGAGTTAACATGGTAACTTCAACTTAAATATTAATATTTTTCCAACTGTTAAATCATCCTCATTCCAACAAGAATAGTGACATCACAGGCACATTTTACTCATACTCAACTCAATGCCTACAGAATCAACTGAGATGTAGACAAACACCGGGTGAAAATGATTCACTTTAACCCAATTTAAGTACTGAAGACAATCTATAGTGTCTGTGACAAGAAGAGCTCCATCCTCTGAGCAATAATTAGACATCAGCTTTAAAAACAAAACAAAACAGACAAAAAACACAGCTCTGAAAAGCAGTCCTTCTGGTCCAGGCCGCAGTTACCTGCAGTCGCAGCCGAGCCTTTCCATCCGATACCAGCGGGCCCTTGCTCTGCCCCCCAAAGACAGGGGGCTCCTCAGCTCCACAGAACCCTCAAGATGAGCCCAGCACCACCACACCTCCTCTCCTGAGAAGGAGCCAACCCACCTCTCCACTGGCTTCTTCAATTACACTTCTGTTTGTCCGAGAACTGCAGAAGTGCCTGGGGGCTTCCCAGAACTTTCCCAACTTGGGTATAACAAACCCCGCCATCTGAGGCACCTCCCTAAACTCTTGGGGTAGTCTGAGCACACGCCCAGGCCCAGGCGCAGGCCCCTCCCCATGCCACGCTTACCAGCCCCCGGGCCTGCGCCCACCTCTGCCCAGCCAGGTCTGCCAGCTGTGAGTGCAGCTCCTCTATGAAGCCTTGTGTAAAAGTGCAGCACCAGATGCTACCCTCCCTGCCGGCACTGAGGACTTCTAGGCTATCCCGTGCCGCAGGAACTCTCACTGCTCCAACTTCCATGATCCAAACGCAAACACTGAGTAAATTTAGATACTTTTTTTTTAAATAAAGCTGATATCCCTTAACATTCTAGTTCTTGGTACTATCTCAAACTCAGAAAGAAAAAAAAAAAGAAAAAAAAAACCCAAAAACAGGAATTCTGATCATCTGGCAAGCAAACTCCTTGCAGGAATTCAGGAAGCACAGACTCAAAGGGTGAGGATTGTTGGTACTGTCCTCAAACACAAGAGTAACACATTCCCATCTCCAGGGAGCACTTGCGTTTTCACAAGAAAGGGCCTGATTTCAAAGACTTTTCCAGAGCTCTTGGCAGGCCTAAAGGTGAGTTTCAGACCCAAAATATGTCAAATGGACAACAGTAAGCTTTCCCACGGACCTGAAAGCATACAAGAACCAAATAGATTCACTTACTGCATCGTCGAGCCCTTACTCATAACAAAAGTAAGTCTGTCCCCACCACTCCCACCGCAGCAAAAGACTGCAGCAGGTCTTCATGGAATAGTAGTGCAATAAACACTTGCTGAATTAAATAAATGAAGTAGCCAACACCGACAACAACAAAACAACCCCACTCATGCTCCAGACACACTGCAGAGCGCTTATTCATTTACCGGGAACCGGGTGCCGGTCATGGGAGGGGCAGCCCATGCTGTGTTTGCCGTCCCCGAACCATCTCCCCAGCCTGGCGCCTGCACAGCCCACTGTGGAAACACCTCATCCCGCCACTAAATAACTGGTTTGTATTGGGGAGGAATAATGGAAGCAGCAATTTACTTCAAAGCAACTTTGGCCCTGATGTTATTTCCTAACGTAAATCCATCCATAGACACAGGCCCTGATTCACTTCAGATGTAGTCTATATATGATATTTTGTTTCAACACTGAATTTTGTGTTTTCATAAAAAGTAACCCCAGTGATATTTCCTCCTCTATAACACTCCTACTCAGGCAGGGCCAGGTGTTCAGAAGACTCCAGTGCCAGGGATGGCTTTTGATGGCACTTTCCGGTCAGCACTGAGTACTGCCCTCCAGGTTTAGACTATGAATCACAACCTCCCCAGAAGGGGGAAGGGAAGGAGAGAGGGTTGGGTAAAAGGAAGAGAGGGGAAGGAGAGAGGGAAGAAGGGTGGAAGGAAAGGAAGAGAGAGGAGGAAAGGGGGAAGGGAGGAGGGGGAAGGGAGAAAGGAGAAAGATAGGGAAGAGAAGGGAGATAAACTACTTACTATACAATCCAAGAGCCATGCTCATTTTCTACCCTGGTTTAACTTTAACATCTCCCTTCAGTTGTGGAGGCCAGGGAAGATCGTACACTTCAGGTACATATAGGTGAGTTTTTCACTTGGCATCACCCTACAGGTCCCATTGGAATGATGCTCAGTGCAGGCAGGGGCTATGCCTGTCTGCCTGCCCTGTACAGTGCTGCAGGACCCAGAACAGTGCCTGGCACACAAATGCAGCTTGGTATCTGTTAAACGAATAAAATTAATCTGCAACTACAATTCATCCTCCAGCTCCAGAAGGCTCCATGCTGGGGAACCGGTGATCTTTCTTGTGCCCAACTCCCAGGCTCCCAGTGACTTGAGGGAGCCTCCTACATACACATCCAGAGCTCATTTTTAACTAATTTCAATACACAGAGACTGAGCTGAAGAAAACACAAAGTGCCTATACCTCTGATGCTTTGTGGAAAACGGGGAAGTTCCATTGCATGAGCTGAGGTTTACGGAAATGTACTTAGTATCATAGACCTATATATAATTATACAATGTTTCCATATGAACAATTTCCATCTTTAGGTAAGGCATGTTACATAAATTTCGAAGTCCTTTCAAAAGGAATGGGCTCTGTAGAAGAGACTAAACAAATAAAAAGGTCCACAATCACAAAGGAGTGCTTAAAGGAGATTCTGCTACTATGTAACAGTATGGAAAAGAAACACTAAGAGAAATCAAATGCAACAAGCAGCCACAAAAAGGACAAACTCCACAAGCCTGAGGATGTAAATGTCAATTCTTAGTCACAGCAGGAAAAGGCAGGGGCTCGGAAGCTTCAAGGAATCAGGAAAAGGAAACCCCAGGACCCTGACATCTCCTGCAGTTTTCACCCCAATCATTCTGGACCAACACATGTTCTTATTCGTTGCTTAAAAACCCATGACTGTTTTGTTGTCCAATGATCCTCTTTCAGGAATCTTTTTTAACCTCACACAAATGTAACATGTTCCAGTTCTCAAGTACCTTCACACAGATTACTTTCTTGGATGATTTTATTCCCCAGCTCCCATGAAAACAAAAAGACAAATAATAAAGAGCAAGAGTCTGCAGGGGATTGAATCAGCTAAGGATTTTGAAGGTTTCAGGGGGCTCAACAGTGTAAGCACCATTTTGCAGACTAGAAATGAAGCCTGAAATACTAAGTGACTTGTTGACCTGTCCAAGGTTAGAAGGCTGTTTCTATTACAACCCACACAATACCTGCACAGCTAAGATGCTGCTTCAACCACTAATAAATTAACGGAAAAACACCCCCCCACACACACACACAGGGCAAGGACTTTGTTTTCTCTATCAAGGCTGTCACGTAATCTTTAAAAACTCAGGAATTAGAGAACCATCTTTTCAATAAATTTTCAATAAATATCTGCACTCACTCAGCACAGGCTAGGGCAAATGCTGAAGCTGATCTGATTCACATGCCAAAGCGTCTTCACAGTGTCACGATCAATGAGCAAAGTGCCCCTCAATAGCATGATGAGCTGTTTCTGCCAGGCCTGCCACAAGGGCTCCATGCCTCCTTTTGATTCACAAAAGAAAAATGTTTCCAGGGCTCCTGTCCTATATTTGTTTGTCTATTCACCTCTCCCCACCTTGTCACAAAAGTAGTTAAAGCTGTTTTTCTTAAGTATATCTGGCAATTCCCAATTATTCAAATTGGTTTTTCAATGTGTAAATTGTATCTATGCTGGCTCTCCTCCCTCTAGAGCCCCACTTCACAGATTCGCAGACCTCTACAGTCCAGAAATAAGTTTGAAAGAATTGGTATGGTCAAACTCAGAGAAGGCACACAAAGCAAAGTCCTGTTCTACTCAATCATGTGCATTTTTCCTTCCTGTTACCACCTCTAGTGGGCCAGTGGCAAGGAGCCAGGTTTATGGTGCTGTCAGGCAGATGGGTAGTGGAGGAAAGGAAAAGCCTAGAGTTGTCCCTGGACTCAAACAGGAAATGCTGCTGATAGAAACCACATCTCCTCCACTCCAGGCTCCCCTCTACTGCTAAGTCTGTGGCCTTGAAATCAACTTCTCTAGGCCTCAATGACTTCCTGCCAAGCAAGGGTAATTGGAAGGAGCAAAGAGGTGTGGAAGAGAATGTGCTTTAGCCTCACTCACATAAATGGGGAATCCCTGTCTGAATTAACCAGTAGGGACCAGGTCTGCAGGGTAAGTCTGTTTCCCAAATCTCCAGCAGGGAGAATGGCCTCACTCCCTGCTTTTCAGGGCAGCACTATAGTTCTTACTTTAAGATCACACAGTCCTAAAAGTGCTTTTCAGCTTAAAGTAGACATGGAAAAGTGCTTCCCTCTCTTTCCTAGGGGTACGGATGATTTTTTTTTTTTACGTTTCTAACAGGCAGACTTTCCCACTCTGAGTTGTTCCACTAGTGATAAAGCAACCTCATACATTTCTTAATAAGACAGCATATTGCATGACCCAGAGCAACACTTCTGGAGTCTGAGCCATAGTTCTCTCTTACATGCTGGTTGTTATTATTAACATACATGTAAAACTGCACCAGGGTGGGCTACAATCCAGAACAAACCACCAGCCTTTAGAAGAAAAGCTAAATCATAATCTGGTTTTTGAGACCCTATAAGCTCTCATAGAGCCATAAAAACTAAACAATAGGAAAATCCATCTAATGTGGGTCCAGATGTCATAACCCCCAGACAGGAGTGGGGCAAGACAGGCTTTAAGAACTCTTGAATCATCTAAGATTCTAATTGCTGAGGAGAGCCCCAATAATCATGTTCATTGTTCATGAGAATATCTGCTGAAAAATGGACTCCAGAAAAGACTTTTCCCTTTCGTATTCAAGGGCAACAATAAAACATTTTGGCCACTGTTCCTTCATGAATTCCACAATGCACTTAACTCAGGCTCTCTGAAATGTTTCTTCTCTCCGCTTGTTAACACGTGGTAACCATAATTGGGCACTGGGAGAAAAGATCAGGAATCCACCACGTGTTTCGATTCATAACTGCATTTTAAAAATAATAGTAACATATAAATGCCTTCAGTGATCCTCAGAGGTCCAAAAACCAGGTAACTATGGCCTCCAGTTCCACTTTCCAGATATGCATCACAAGTGCTATTTGGCAATGAATCACAGCAGCTTTACAACCATAAAATCAACTCAATATGTAAAAAGTTTCATTGGAAATATACACCTAAGCAGTTCTGAGGGTAAAATGGACAATTCCATCCCAAAACAAAAAACAACTAGAGTAGATGCTTTTTCATCTAAACTGTTTGCTCCTACCCAAAACAAAACAACTCCAAGAACCCAAGCCTACAAAGACAGCTCCCACCAGACAGTCTACCAAAGACAGCTTCACGCCGTCTTCCTTCCTGTTCTTCCTAGGTAGGCCAGCCTACTTCCTACCCCGACGAAACACTGTTCTTCAACCAGACACATTTCCAATGAGTGAAGAGTGAACTTTCTCCTGGGACAGTCTCCGGCCGGAAGAAAGAGCCCCACTCTGTCCTTGACGGTATATTCCTGGTGTACTACCTGCATCCTCAGGCTGAGGAAGGCAGGGGGGCAAACAGGAGGATACAGAAGACTCAGTATGTTGCAAACTTTTCTGTGACACACAGAATGCAATATTTTCTAACATCTCTTAATTCACTCACAAGTGTGTGTATACCTGAAGCAAGTGTCAAGAAATAATACCTACCCTTACCAAGGACAATGCACTCTGATATCTTCTATGTTCTTTCTTTTAATGATGGCTGTGATCCACTAAACTGATATCCCACGAACCAATGGGACTCAGTTGGAGAGGGAGTTCAGTTTGAACTACAATAAATCAAAACTTACAGCTTCATTCCACAAGCTACTAATGAACCCTTTAAAAAGCCAGTAGCCCACACCACCAGACACACCGAGGTGGGCAGGACCCTGTCCCTGTCCAGCAGCCCAGGTTTAAGCCTCACCCAACTTCGCAGCTTTTCTCAGTAGCTCAAAATGACTATCATAGGCCCTTCTGTTAACTTCTTTATAAATTCAGTCCATTCAATCTCTTAGGGTAGCAAAGTTCATTTACTGTCCGCTGTGAAAAGCAGTTTCACTTTTTGTCCCAAAGCGACCCACTTCAAACTTGAAGGAAAGAGAACCTTCCAGAGAGCCCAAATTAAATGACTAAGTTGGTACTCTGTGCCTATGTGTGTGGGCGATACACTCCTGTACACGTGCATGCTCACGCACGCGCGCGCATACCTATCTCTATGTTATCTATCTATCCCGTCTTAATCCCTGGCAGGCGCAGCCTCGGATGAAATTAGAAACCAGGGAACCCCCTGGAGCCGGGGAAGCACTCATCCCCAGACAGTCAAAGCAGCGGACGGACTCTCCACACCACAGAAGTGCCTCACAAGTCACAAAGTCACCTCCAGACCCAAGCTGGGAGGGGGAGAGGGCAGGAGGAGACGAGGAACTCGAGAAGCCGCGCTCGAGCGACGGGCCGAGGCACCTCGTGAAGGCCTGACCACGACCCGCGCCTGCCCAGGCCGGCCCCAAACCCAGGGAGGCAGGTGAGCACCCGCAGGGGGCGCCGGGTGCAGGGGTCAGGTGAGCCCCGCAGCTCTAGCGGGCGAGAGGGAAGAGCGTCCGGGTCCGAGGCCTCCCCTCTCCGTCAGGACCCCTCCCGCAAGCCCCTGTGCCCCGAAGGGCCCCTATCCGCCCACTCGGGAAGTGCGCCCCCCTGCTGCCGGCCAGAAACGAGGGGAAGTAAAGAGTCGGGAGCGGGACACCCCCACCCCCGCCCCCGCCTCCGCTCCATACCGCTCTCGCCGCTCTGGAATATCCCGCTGACGGCCCTTCGGGCCCAGCACCGCCTCCCCCCGCACCCGACGCGGCCTCCTTCCCTGCGCCTGCGCGCCAGCCCCAGCTGGGAGGGCGTGACTGGAGAGTGTGCGCGCGCTGTGCGTGTGCTGGCGTGGGGGTGGGGCCTGAGCTGCCCCGCCCCCTCCTCCCCCTCCCTCCTCCTGCTCCCCCTCCCCCGACATTGCCGCGGCCGCCGCAGGAGCCTGGAGCTCGAGCCGCCCAGCGACTCCCCCTCCCCCTCCCCCCGCCCCGCCCCGCCCCAAGCCGGGGCTCGGTGCCGGAGCTGAGTCTGCGCCTGGGGGTGAGTATGCGACCCTTCCCCAACCCCCTCTCTCTTCTTTGAGGATCCCACTGCCACCCAAAACAAAACCCCAGACTCAGCTGCGCGTCCCCTCCCTTCTATCTCCTGCGGGACCCAGAGGTGCCCGGGCCCGCGGGACCTACTGGTGTCGCGCGCTGTCCCCAGCCCCACACCATCTTGAGCCAAATGTGAGTCTTCCGACCCTTGCTAGGGGTCCAGAGGTGCAACGCCTTCTGTCCCCACCCCTCCGGAGATCCCGAGGGGTGAGACCCCCGCCACCCTAGAGCCACTCTTATCCCACCTGCCGGGTCCAGGTGCGCCTCCCCTCCGCGGCCCTCCGGGGTTCCAGCTGCGCCCCGTCAACCTGCCGCCGCTGTGGGGAACCTGCCGCCCCCGCCCCCGAGTTTTGGATTCCAGGGTCGCTAAGTCCGCTGGCCCCGGTTTCTTTTTATTTTCTCGTGCTCCTGGGGCCGAGTACCCCCGAAGCCGACCCCGGGGCAGTGTTTCGAGCTCGGGCAAGGACATATTTCGCGGGCGCTGGCGGGCACGAGGCTGGCCGCTGCCCCCAGCCGGTCTGGGGACTGATCGGCGGGCTGGGGAGGCGGCGAGCCCCAGGAGCGTGTCGTGTCCTCTCCTTGCGCCCCACACAGTGCAGTTCATTCATGAGGCGCCCGGGCCTGCGTTGGAGGGTGCGGTGGGGAAAGGATTCCGCGCGGAACCCGGAGTGGGGCAAAGGCCCAGTTTGGGGGAGGGGGCGCGTTTTGTCCCTCCTGGCCTTCTTGACCACCTAGAGAGGATAGTCCCAAAGCTTCGGCGCCTTGTGTCCCAGAAGAGAAGGACGCTTGGGAAGTGAAGAGGAGAGGTCAGAGGGGCCGGCTGCCCTTGGGGCTCTGTGCTGCCACCTTCCTGGGTCCCCTAGGTGGAGATCTGGCCGCTGAGTACTACGCTTCCCCCGGAGAGAAGGGTGGAGGGTGGGGGCGGCTAGGGTTTTTGCCTAATACCATTCTCTATCCTCGCCCTGGGTCTGCAGCCTAGGAGAAATGAGGCTGTGCCCAATCTCTCCTGAGGAGGGACCCCCCAGTTCTGCCTCCTTGTGAGTAGGGGAATGGGAGTATCTGCCAGGCTTCCAGTGGTAGTGTGCTGGCAGCATGACTGTCCTCTAGAGCATCAGAGGGTCCAAGCCCTGGCATGCCCAAGTGGCACATGCCGAGGCCTGCTGTTGGCTCACCCAACTCAATCACGGTGGGTGGGTGGGGAGGTAGCAAGGCAGAAGGCAGGTGGTAGGGAGCTGAGAACCCCCTTTTGGACATCCTACAAGTTTCCTCCAATTATAACAGCCTTGGAGACCTCTGTTCAAATCCCAACTCTGCCATTCTTTAGCTGTGTGACCTTGACAAGTTACCTAACCTGTCTGAACCTTAGTTTCCATTAAAAAGTGTGTTTACTATCACTTCCTTTCGAGATTTATCATGGGGCTCAAATTAGACTGCACAGGTAGAATCTGGCACCCTGCCTGGTAGTTGATCAATAACGAGTTCTGTCCTCCAAACTTCTGACCCCTTCTGACCCCTTCTAGCATAGCACCACCCTCCCATGCTCCCACCGCCCCTGCCTGCTACGGATGGAGCGGATGTAATTGAAAAGTTTAGGAACGTACCCTGCCTCTCAGTGGCAGAGTCCCAAGTGGGATATAAGCCCTTGGGTCAAAACAAGAAGCCCATCCTGGCTGAGGGGCTCTATCCTATTAAATTTGATGTTTTCTTTTACTTTGACTTTTTAACAGTTTTCCTCCACTAAACCAATTTCTTTTAATTCCACACTATTATTAACAGTAGTTAATTTTTTAGAACCCATTATGTACCTGGAACTGTATTAAAAGCCTTATATAAGTTATCTGTTTTCATCCTCAAAACCACCACGTCTGAATTATTATCCCAATTTGCAGATGAAGGAACCAAGGCACAGGATGGTCCAGTAATTTGCAAAGGTCAGGCCAGGTCTATCTTAACCTGGAGCTTGTGCTCCTAACCACACGGCTTTGTGCCTTGCTCCCTACACCTGCCTCAGAACCTAAAATCACAAACCTAGGGCCTGAGTGGAGAGTCTGGGAGCTACAAGCAAGAGGGAAGGCAAACAGGTAGAAAATAGGGTGTGGCATTTCTCCAGAGTAGTGGGCAATCCTCAGCTCTCTGTTGGAAGTGGCTCTGAGGTTGGCCCAGGCAGCAAAGTGCAGTGGTTAAGAGCATAGCCTCTGACCAGGTTGCCTGGGTCCATATCAGGATCTACCAGAGACTGGCTGCGTGAACAGGTTATGCACCCCCCACCCCCATACCTCACTGCCCTCCTAGAGTCCTGATGCGGAGTAGATGAGTTAATATTTGTAAAGCGCTTAGAACAGTGCCTGGCACAGAGTAAGAGTTAAAGAAGTATTTGATTAGTGCATTCTTTTCCTAATTTTATCCTCATTCGTGGATACACTTTGCCCATCCCTCTGAAGTTAATAGGGGCAGAGCAAGGATATAATTCTGTTACAGATTAGAAGACTGAGGCCCAGGTTGCATAGTAACAGAGCTAGCCTCCATCTCCGTCTCCTCCCAATAGACATACTGCCTTCCTGTGAGCCCAAGCCTAAATTAAATCTTCCCAAGTAACTCTGTAAGAAAAAACTTGTAACTTAAAACTCCCCCACCCCTACAATGTACACGCTTCTTAACGGTAAAATAACAACCTTCAGTTAGCTAGAAATAAAATCTTCCATCGCTCTCTCTACAAACTTCCGGCTAAAAGCCTGTGTCAGTCTAGAGAAATTCTGGGATACAGCTGGCTCCAGCAGCCCTGTGTAATGGAGGAAATGCCTTCCTCCCCTATTACCTACCACCCCCCCACCCCAAATTCTGCCTCATTCTTTTCCCTCTCAGCTGCTCTCAGTGAAGGAACAGCCTAGGTGAAACTCAGCCCAGCAGCCCCACCCCCACAATTAAGAGCTTGGAGCAACTCTGTCAGCCAGCAGAGCCACCAGCCCTGGCTCCACCCTTTACCTGCCATGTGACCTCCTGCAAGTGGCTTCTCTTCCCTGAGTCCCTGAAAATGGGAGTAATGATCTGATCAAGCCTGCCCGGCTTTCCTCAGGTGTAGGTGGAAGATCCATGCCATTTTGGAGGGAAGAGTGCTTTGTGCCTGAAAAGGAGTCCCCAGATGAACATGGTGATTTCAGTTACTGAGCATCTGCCTGGACTCTCCCCACCCACACTACCAGTTCCCTTAATGTAGAAACTCCAAGAATATTCCACACCTTCCCTCCGGGAGGAGAGGATGCAAAGGGGGCTGGTGCTCGGGGGGGTTGTACCCATTACATTTTGGCCTGGTGGAGCTTTGGAGTTGGGGAGAAAAATGGGCAAGGAGTGAGAATGGGCTCTATTGATTTCTGGAGTGCGTTGGCATTGGGAGTTAAGGGGGAAACTAATGTACATGCCCCTCGACTACCACAAAGCCAAGATACCTGTACCTACCTTTACCTTCCCCTGGTACCCTAGAGTTCTGAGCACCTTGCGTTCACACACCCAGGCTCCCAGACAAACCCACACACACACACACACACTTAGAAGTGAACACTCACTGCATTTCTGTAGACTGCCATGCAGTCACTTAGCTTCCCACACACACAAATACACACTGTGCACTCACAAACTGAAACACACGCATGCCCACAGCACTCCAGTACTCTCTGGCCAGAGGACATTTCATGAGCACATACAAAGCTTCCAGGGTCTGCAGAGTCCTGTTCCAGGCACACCAGGAAAGCACTGCAGTGCCCTGAAAAGTGTTCTAGCCTTAGAAAGGCCACCTAGGTTTGAGTCCCAGGTCCGTCATTTTATTAGTGGTGTGACTTTAGGAGTTACTTAACCTTTTTGAGCCTTTGTACTCTCATCTTAAAATGCCAGTGACATCTAACTCAGGATTGTTAAGACTTAAATCATGTATGTATTCTTGAAACAGTGGTACTTGATAAATGGCACTTGCTACAATTACTAAATTAATGGGGGTGGGGGTTCGTTTATTTTTTAAGGCAACTTGGGCTGGGAAGGAAGAGGGAGGCGTAAAACACAAGGCAGTTACTTAGCCTTCCTAACAGGCTTTTCAGAGACTCCCTGGGACCAAGTGGAAGGCACAAACAACGCCAGCTCCCCTCCCCCCATCTAAGATCTGGTGCCTCTTGCCCTGCAGTTGAAATGTTGGAGGGAGGCAGCGATTGGTGGGCAAGGAAAAACTCTGTGAGTCACCCGGGGGGGCTGGGAGACACTTGCTCCCAGAGTTGCAGTCACCGATTCTGGGTTTGTTGTTCTCTCTCTTTGTCTGCTTTCTTTTCTTCCCTGGAGACCCTCCACCCCAAAGGCAGAGCTTCAGTGTTGTCAGCAGAAGGGGTCCCCAGGGGCCCTCCATTAAAACGGGGGTGGGGCAGTGATGCCACGGCCGCACTTCGGCGCCGTGGGAGCCTCCCCAGAGCCCTGCTTCGCCCGTCCCCAGGCACTTCCAAAATCCAGGCGTCTGGGCTCCCTACCCCTTCCTTCCTCTTCCCCACTCCATTCCCTCGAACCCTCGGACCATCCAGGGCTGAACAGCCTGGCAGTGGCAGGAACCTGGACTGGAGGGCACCACCCTAGCAGCAGGGGATTTGGGCGACCTAAGAGGCCCCCGCCCACTCCTCCTCCCTCTGCCAATGGAAAAGCTCGCTGGAGGCACGGCATTCCCAGCCTGCCCTGCTCCGGAGGCAGAGGAGTGGGGCACTCTGGGAGTTATAGTCCTCACAGCTCTCAGGTGACTTCTGTGCAGAGATCATTGGAGACAGGTGAGGAAGTCGGAGGGGAGAGAGCTGTAGCTGCTGCTTGGGCAGGGAGAAAGGAATGACAGTAAGCAGCAGTGACTGGAGCCAGGCAAGTAACGCAGATCCAGAAGTCCTACCTTTTAACTGACTTCCCACTCTGAACCTGTTCTCAGACCCCTACTCTGGGACAGAGTGGGCAGCTCAGAAACTAAACATCTTATTTTGAAGCCAATTGTATTGGGAAGATGATTAACAGAGTTGAAAACTCTAAGCAAATGAAAACATGCCATTTTTCTATTAGGGATGAAAAGAGAAGCTTAGAGTGGGGTGCTGGCATCTGACCCATCCTCCCTTGGTCTAGAGACCCCTCCCTTTATCCTTGGATCCTCAGGCCTAGGACCCTTCCTCATCTTTCCTCGGGCTCAGCTCAGCCCCCTGCCTGAGACAAGGAGAGACTGAGATGCATTTGGAGCATGTATGCATGTGTGTCCATACTCGCGTGTGTGTGTGTGTGTGTGTGTGTGTGTGTAGGGGTGGGTGATGGATATTAGGCTCACAGATAGCTTCCAGCTTAGAAAAACCACCCAGGCCGGATCTGGGCCAAGTTCCCCTGGCCCATGGTGGGGCCACAGCCTGAGAGCCAGTGAAGGTAAATCTATGTGACTTAACCCTCCCTTTTCCAGGCCCTCCCTTATCTCTAGAGGCCAGAGCTTCCACCCACCCAGGCATCCCGGTGACCTGCCCTCACTTCCCCCTCCCCACACCCACCCTGCCAGAGCTCTGAGAGGGACAGGGGCTGAGCCCAGCTGACCACTCTGCCCTCTGCCCAGGAGGACCATGCGGCAGTAGCAGCCATGCTGCCCTTCCTGCTGGCCACACTGGGCACCACGGCCCTCAACAACAGCAACCCCAAGGACTACTGCTACAGCGCCCGCATCCGCAGCACTGTCCTGCAGGGCCTGCCCTTCGGGGGCGTCCCCACCGTCCTGGCTCTCGACTTCATGTGCTTCCTCGTGAGTGCCCACGTGCCACCCACACCCTCGGCACCCGCTCTCTGTACAGTTTGCTGACACCTGCAGCTCTGACTACTCTCCCACCTGACTCCGACTCCCCAGGCTTAATTTAACTACAGGAGGTATCCCCGTCACACAGCCCAAGCCTAGCCTCTGACCATGCACCCAAGCCAGGGCCACCCCCTTCCAAAACAAGATTCTGGCCCCTCTTCCCCTGTTCTTCAGGCTAATCCAGTGGGCAGGTGACCTCTCCACCTGCCAACTACTCCCTCTTCCCTCAGGTATTGCTGTTCGTGTTCTCCATCCTCCGCAAGGTGGCCTGGGACTATGGGCGGCTGGCCTTGGTGACAGATGCAGACAGGTAAAGCTGAGAAACTCTTACCCACCCTTATACATGCACACACACTTGTTCCACACTCCTCAGGTATAAGAAAGAGCCAGCCCTCTGTCATCCCCCTTTGTCGGGGGATAAGGAGGGACCAGTCCCAGAGCAGGCATGGGGACCATGAGGTCCCCAGTTGGGCCTTTGTCCCTTGCCAGTCCCCAGGCACCCTCCTGCATCCCCCCTCCCCCCCACTAACTTTGTCTGTTCTCTGTCCCTAGGCTTCGGCGGCAGGAGAGGGACCGAGTGGAACAGGAATAGTATGTGGGGCACCAGCCCCCTCATCCCCACTAAACAAGCTTTCTCTTTTCTTCTCTCATGCTTCTCTTCTCCTCTGGCCAAGTTGTTGGTTTCTCTTTGCAGTTTTCTCCTCTGCAGGCTCATTTTCAGATTAACGCAGGCGGTGTGCTTTGCAGAGCAGGGGGCTCCCTAACTTGTCTCTGTCTCTTTCCCCCACTGCTCCATCTGGCTCTCTGCCTGGGAGGAGCTCCTCCCCGTGCACCCGGCCGTCCCAGCCACAGCTGGCTGGAGTGCAGGGGCCACCCTCCCGGAAATTCACAGCACACTCACCCTGTTGGTCACAGAGACAAGATTGGGGGTCACCAGTGGCTTCCGTGACAGCTAGTTCTTCATGTTCCAGGGTTCCCTGCTCACTTCTTCTGGAGGCCTGGGAGGGGAGCTGCTCAAGGAGCCCCGAGTCCGGCCCTTTGTGTCACATCATGGTCTCTGTAGGATCAATATTGGAGTTTTGGCAGCTGCTGGGGTCACGGAAGAGGGCGAGTAGGGCCCACCTGGGAGACATCCCAAAACACCCTGAGCCCCACCTTCTGGGGCTCTCCTAGTCCATCCTTTCCTCAGCTCCCATTGCTCTGTGCATAACACTGGCTTTGTCTGCTCTGAAACTGCAGGGCCAGGTCACACTCTCACTTATTCTCACTTTAGTCTCCAAGGGGCGATGATGAAGGTACCCTCTTCCCTTCCCCCACTGCCTGGGTCTATTCCCCCAGACGCCACTGAAGGGAAGAGGCAATTTGAGGGAGGCAGGGAGAGAGCACGTCCTCCTGCTTCAGCCACTGCGCTTTCTGTGCCTTGTCTAACCCCTGGAACTCTGCAGAGGGAGCCCACCACTTCTCCCCCTGCTCCCCAGGGGCTCAGACTCACCAGGCTTTCTCATCTCCCATCTCCTCACCCCCAGTGTGGCCTCAGCTATGCACGGGGACAGTCACGACCGGTATGAACGTCTCACATCTGTCTCCAGCTCCGTCGACTTTGACCAAAGAGACAACGTGAGTGCCCTCCCCAGACTTCTTAGCCACCCCTTCCTCCTCAGGGTGTGTGGGCTGAGCATCCTCCAGCTTCGAGAGAGCAGAGTCGGGCACCTATGGAGTATGGCCTGCTCAGCAAGGCAGTGCTCCCCTAAGAGCCGCAGGAGAACCACCCAGACCCAGAACTCCTGGCTCTCCCTGATGTCAGCCTCCAGACTCGCATACGCCTACTCCACGATTTCAAACTCGTAACACAGGAGAGTTCTGTGCCCGCCTCTGTCGATTAATCCTAAGGACCCATTTTTCCTTAGACATGGTCTTAGAAGTAATCATGAGTTTTTCATGCTGCCTAGCAAAGCGTACAGAATCTTTGTGTTGCTCAGAGGTTGCAGGCTGGCAGCCCCTGGCTGGGCGGGTAGGGCCAGTTGACCTGCTTGTGGATTGGGGCTGAGCCCCAGTGGCCCCTGAAGATAAGGATTGTGCCTGGTGACTCACAGCAGTCCCCAGGCCCCTTTCACGTCATGCCCCGCACTCTGGTGCTACTGCCTGGCCCCCATCATTCTGCCAGGGTAAGTGTCCTGGTCAGAACTCCAGTCTTCAGGCCCCAGGATGGCTCTGGTCAGTCCAGCTCAAGCTGGGGGCCTGTCAGCTTCCTGAATTGGACTCATCCTGGTAAGTGGCTAAACAAAAATATTGCTTGTGCCAGCCGGAAGTGTCCGGATGGTCCCCAGACTCAGGTGATGTTGGCAGCAGGTGGCATAGTCCTGTGTCCTGGCCGGGTACCTCTCTCCCCCATCCTGTGTTGAGCCTGGGCCTTTACCTGGTAGGAAGGTGGGGGTGGGCTCTCCCTGCCATCCCTCCCCCACATTTCCCCTGCTCTGAGTGGGGCTTTGCCTGAAGACAGGCCTGGGGGCTCGCAGGTGAGAGCTTGTGGCTCACGGCGACCTGGGGTTTCGTCCGCTCAGGTGTGCTAGGAGATAAGTGTCAGGGTCTCAGGCATTGTGGCTCAGGCCTCTGCTCTTGGCAGCCATGTTGCAAACTCTTCTTTTAGAGCCCCGAGTCCCAGCCATCTGTGCCCTGGCCCACACAAGTGCAGGACCCAGCCCGGTTCCGCTGCTCCGTGTGGGCCCATAGCCCTGGGCATAGGAGTGTGGACTTTAGCCTCGGTCCCTTTTCTTCTCCGAAGGCTGACGCCTTCCCTGTCTCCCTCTCTGGGGTGAACTGTTTTCTGGGGTGAACTGAGGGGTTGTGGGAGCTGCACCAGGGTGAGCGGGACCTGAGGGGCAAGGGGAGCTTCAGGGCGGGGAGCTGGGGCCGCAGCTGACAGCCCTCTGTCCCCCCAGGGTTTCTGTTCCTGGCTGACAGCCATCTTCAGGATAAAGTAAGTGAATGGTCTTCAGGCTGTAAAGAGAGAAACTTCAGAACCTGTCATCTCCCAACAAAATCCAAAGCCCAGCAGCTTGGAGGGCCTTAGGGCTCCTAACCAGCCCAGCACCCTCCTCCCTCCCCACTCCAGGAGGCCAGGCCCTGGGGTCCTGGCCTCTGCTGCCCCTGAGCTGGCTTCACTTGACCCCCACCCCTGCTGTGGTCTCCTAGTGCCCCGCTGCCTGAGAGGCCCTGCTCTATCCACAGCTCTCCCTGCCGCCCCAAGGGCAGGGGCTGGAGCCCCCGCCTCAGAGCCTCCATGCAGCCAGCGGGTAGGGGCAGCGGGCAGGCTGGGAGCAGCCAGCCAGCAGCAGACAAGAGCCAGTGTCCGGCAGGCAGAAGTCAGGAGGTCAAGCCAGAGTGCAGCAGGCAGGCAGTGAGCGCTGAGAGAGGCAGGAAGCCGGACAGGTCAGCACTGCCCCCGGAACCCGGCCCCCAGAGCCCCCCGAAGTGTACCGTGTACTGTGTTGCACCAGCGCCCATAAGGTGCCGCTGCTTCCCAAACCTCCATCCAGCCTCCTGCTCCCGCCTCCCTTTTTCCATCTTCCTCTTTCCTTTCCTTTCCTCATTTCTCCTTCTCTCTGCAGTCCTCCTCCTTTTACTCCTCCTTCCACCTTCCTTCCCAACTTCCCGTTCCCCTCTGCTATTCCTCTTCTCTCTATTCATCCCCTTTCCCTCCCTTTCTCCTGCATCTTTCTTTTCCCCTTCCCCGTCCCCTCCTTCTCCTCTCCTTTCCCAGAAGCTGTGGGACTCAGAGACCCCATTTCTACCCCACACTGCTGCCCGACTGGCAGGGGCTATGGTGGATGTGGGTAGGGGTAGGTAAGGGCAGGCAAGTCGTGGCCCCTCTGTGGCCCTGGTCCTCACCTGACTCCTTCATCCGGCTGCACCGCAGGGATGACGAGATCCGGGACAAGTGCGGTGGTGATGCTGTGCACTACCTGTCCTTCCAGCGGCACATCATCGGGCTGTTGGTTGTCGTGGGCGTTCTCTCCGTAGGCATTGTGCTGCCCGTCAACTTCTCAGGGGACCTGCTGGGTCAGTGAGGGCCAGGGTGGTGGGGTGGAGAGAGGAGGGGCAAGGGGGGACAGGACCTGACCCCACCATCGGCCTTTCCCTTTTCCCACCCCCAGAGAACAATGCCTACAGCTTTGGGAGAACCACCATTGCCAACTTGAAATCAGGGTAAGTTTAAGGAGCTGGGCCCTAACAGAGGGGAGGAAAGGGGGAGCGTTCGGGGGACCGGTGGCTGAGGTTGAGGCTGTGGTGCCCCGAGAGCTGGGGTGGGAAACAGAAGAGGTGGAACCCTGTGTGCATTGCCAGGGATGACCAGATGAAGAAGAGGAGGGTGCGGCCTTGGGCTGGTGCGGCCAACTAGGGGCCGGAGGCAGGTGGTGTAGCCAGTGGGTAGGACATGAAGAGGTGACCTCTGGGGCATTTCAAAGACTGTTGGAATGGAACAGTCTTTGGGTCTAGGGGATGTGGGGTGTGGGGCCCACCCTGTGGGTTGTCAGTTCTGGAAGACTGGTGGCAGCAGAGGGGCCCCATACCAGGACTTAATGAACTCTGGGAGGTTGGGGGCATCTGAGTGTGTTCCTAGCCCCTGAGGCTTCCGTACTCTCTGCTCCGTCCAGGAACAACCTGCTATGGCTGCACACCTCCTTCGCCTTCCTGTACCTGCTGCTCACCGTCTACAGCATGCGCAGGCACACATCCAAGATGCGCTACAAGGAGGACGACCTGGTGAGTGGGGCAGAGCCCTGTCTGCCCTGTGCCCAGCCCTTTTCCCCCCCCCCCCCCCCAGGCCCCTGTTGCCTCGGCTCTGAGGTATGCCAGCCCCAGAGTCAGGCCCTGGGTTTGAATCCTGGCTCAGCAGCTCGGGAGCTCCCATACTCTAAGCCTGTCACCTCCTCAAGCCTTGGTTTCTTCTTCTGACAAACGATGTTGCAACAGTGCCTCTCCCGAGGTTGGAGGGAAGGTGGAGTAAGGCGACACGTGGAAAGCCCCCGTGCTGTGCCTGGCACTAGGGAGGTAGCTGTGGTTGGTGATGTGGCGGCAAAATTCCCTATGGTAGTAGATAAAGTAACACTTACCCACTACACTAGTGGTGAATGCCCACACTCCATGCCAACCACTGCCCTGGGTCTTCCCCCACTCTCCTCCCCCAACTCCTCGAGGGGCCAGGGGCCAGATGGCTCTTTCGTTAGGCTCACTGCCTGATTACTATCAGAAATTCACCACGGCCTCAGCTACCCCTGTCTGCTCCTCTCTGCTCCCCCATTCTCCATCCCCTCCCTACATCTTCTGGCCCCTCTCACTTGCCTCTCACTCCAGGTGAAGCGGACTCTCTTTATTAATGGAATCTCCAAATACGCAGAGTCAGAAAAGATCAAGAAGCATTTTGAGTGAGTAGCCACTCCTACCCTCCCCCACCCCCACAACCTCAGGCCCTGCAGACCCTTCTTTGCCTTTCAGCTCCCAAGACCCCCCTCACATGCCTCTCACTCCTCTCACTCGGAGGTCTGGGCCACAGCGAGGGTGGAGGTTAGGCTAAAGAATCCTCTGACTCTAGGGCAGCCCAACACTTGGGCTGGGCGATAGGCATCTCTAGGAACACAAGAGAAATGCTTGGAATACTTGAGAAGTGAGTCCGGTCTCCCACACAGTGCCCCCCTCCCTGCCCAACCCCCACTGCCTCCTCCGGCTCGAACTAGATCATGGGTCGTTGCCCAAGGGTCCATAGTGTATGGCTTCTTCAAAGTGATATGTGACATTCTGGAGTTTGTGCGTGGACTGGCGGGGAGAAGCTCCTTGACTCCCAGTGGGCCGTCAGGAAGCCCCAGAGCACCTGGTCCATGTCCCCTCAGGTTCTTTTTAACTCTAGACGTCTGTCTCCTCGGGAAGGGGTCCCAGGTAGCCAGAGCAGTCCGTGAACAGGGTTAGGGGTCCTAGGATACACTCATCTGTCCATCCAGCAGACTTTCTCAGGCACTAAGGCCTAAGTGCTTGTGGTGGGCCTTGGGACTATACAAATGAGTAAAAGGCTATCAAACTCTCAGGGGTTCACAGTACAGAGGTCAGCTTTAGTAGCCAGTCCAGGGTCCAATCAAAGATTGGTCTGGCGTCAGTCTGGGGTCAGAATTAGGAGTTGGCCAGTGGTCTTGATAAGAGACACATATGGTCCGAGTCAGGGCCGTCTCCGGTCAGGATCGGGATTCAGTGAGGCCTGGATTCGCTGCCAGCTGGCCGGGACCAGAGGTCAGGCGCTGCCCCGGATCAGGACAGTATCGGGAGTCAGCACCTGGTCAGGGTCAGATTCCACACCTCCGTGTTGCAGGCAAATGACGGGTTTGCGATCAGCATCGGTAGATAAACACCCGGTTCATTCAGCAGGCATTTATTAGTCACCATCTACACACCAGGCAGAAATAAGTGAGAGACAGGCCCTGCCCTCATACAAGTCACAGATCAACAGCAACTCAAACTCAGGCAATCTGAGTGGACAATTTGGGGTCCTGTCTGGAGCTCAAGCTGTGATCAGCATTAGGGACAGTCTGAGATTACGGATGGTGTATGCTCAGAATTAGGTGACACCGTAATATTACTGTCTAGTTAGAATCAGCTGTTAGCTCACACCGACCAGTCCCCTGGTCACGAGCGTCCGTTGCGCTGCCCCACGGCTGCACTGGATTCGGAGCGGGGAGCTAACAGTCAGCTGAAAAGAAAAAGCCCCTGCCCTCATCTTCTCACATTCGAGTGGGCCGAGGAGGACAGTAAACATGTGAACTAGTGACAGGCACCGTGTGGAGGGGGGGTAGGTGCTGAGAAGAAAACCGAAGCAGGAAGAAGGGCAGAGCAAAGGAGTCAAGAAGGGTGTGTGGACGGCGGGCCAGGGTGGGGGCTTGGACAGGGTCACCGTTGAGCAGGGACATGCATGCTCTGGGGGAGTGAACCCCACTAGCCAAGACTTCCTTCATGCAGCACACCTTTGTTATGCACCTACTGTGTGCGTCATACCAGGGAGACAAGGAAGAACCAGACGTGGTGGCTGTCCGTGGGGAGCGCACAGTCCAAGTTGTCTTTCAGAGACCGGTCTTCTGTGGCTCTGTTTAGGAAGTGGTCTGTGATTACAGTAAAATTGGTAGTTAGCCTATAAGCAGGGATGGGGGGCTGGTCCCAGTGGGAGTTTTGGGGATCACTGGAATGAATATTATGGAACAGCCATTTCATTGATCAAATCATTCGGCCCATACATGTTTAAGCACCTACTATGTGCACGCTGTGGGCCCAGTCATGGGTATATGGTAGAATACAAGAGGCAGCCTTGTCATCACGGAGCTCCGGGGCTAGCTGACCGCATTTGGCAGGGCTTGTGGTCCAGGCCTGGATTGGAGTCTGTCTGTGGGACTATCTGGATTGGAGGACTGACCCAGCAGGGTTAGGGAATGTCCTGTGTGCGAAGTCAGGGAGCCTGTGTGCTGGGGTTAGGGGACTAGAGATCAGCTGAGTGAGCATGAGGGCTCACCCTGCCGCAGGGTGGTGAGGCCCTTCCAAAGAGGATCCCTACAGTGGTTTGAAAACAACGTCTTCCCGGAAAAGGTCTGGGAAGTGCTTTTCAGGAAGCCCATCAGGTTTCAGCTTCCAAATTCTCATGGTTTTGTGCAGTTTATCTTGTTACTTTAATGTAGTATCTAATGCATCTTTAACACTTAGTGGTGCTTCATAATTTTTTTTTAAGATTTTATTTATCTTTAGAGAGGAGAAGGGAAGGAGAGAAACATCAATGTGTGGTTGCCTCTCAAGCGCCCCCTACTGGGGAACCTGGCCCATAACCCAGGCATATGCCCTGCCTGGGAATCAAACCAGTGACCCTTTGGTTCTCAGGCCAGTGCTCAATCCACTGCATTTTTTTTTTTAATGGGGCTCAGCCTACATTAGGGATTAAGATCAAGGAGCAGGGTGTGATCAGAATGTAAAAGGAACTGCTCCCACACTCCGCAGGTATCCCTCGAGCCCTGCCAGGGACCAGGTACTGGGAGTCAGGAATGGCCTCTCTGGTCAGTCTCAAGTCGAGGTTGGGGTCTATCTTCAGTCAGGGTTAGAGGGTCAGTCTTTGGTCTGAGTTATGGATCAGTTTGGGTCAGAGTAAAGGATCAGTCTCTGGGGTTAGAGTTCAGTCTCAGGTCAGGGTTCAAGATCAATCTCTGGTTGGTCTTGGGGCAGAGATTATTCTGTAGACTGTGGCTTGGTTAGGGTCAGTTCATAGTCAAGGCTAAGTGTTGGCCTGTACCCAGATCTCCTGGGAACAGGGTAAAGGAACAACTCATGAGCAAAAACAGGTTCTCCCAACTTAAAGCTCACAGCCTTGGATGAGAATCAGACCACAGTTGTGGCCGCCCTAGCACCACGCAGTGTGCACTCATGTCCTGGGTCATCAGCCCACGCTGTGCTCACACGGTCCCGGTCCCCCACACCTCTGCATGCACACTGCCTCCGCTCAGATAAGCTCGAGGAGGAATTTCAATGTTTTATTCTTGAGGAACTCTCATTTTTATAGATGAAGAATGAGGGAGCTTGAATTGGGGGGCGGTGTCTTGAAGGTGATGGGGTCACGCATGGAAGTTGGGGGCAGGGGGAGGGTCCCTGCAGAAGATGATGGTGGACTGTATTTCAGGGAGGCCTACCCCAACTGCACGGTTCTGGAAGCCCGCCCATGTTACAACGTGGCTCGCCTTATGTTCCTCGATGCAGAGAGGTAATGGGGACAGGGACTGGAGGTGGGGGGTGACACCTGAGGGCCCCTGCCCATTGTGGAGGGCGTCATGGCTGCCAAACAGGAGGCTGGCTCCCTTTCTGGGTATTCCCAAGGGCATTTGATTTTAAATCAGCCCCTGGAGTGCTTATCAGTTCAGCTCTGCAGAGAGCAGGGCCTGGAGGTTAGAGCTGTCGCAGAAGTAAAGGGGCTCACCATCCCCACCCTATCTGAGGACAGACCCTTCTTCAACTGCAGTATAGGAAATTGAGGCCAGACTGTAGGAAGAATTTCTGGTCTTCAAGGGATGGGTGGGGAGACCCTGGGACCCTGGAATGGGGACATGTTTGAACCACGCATCCTAAACAAACCCAAGAGCAAGATGCCCCGGTGCTTGGGGAGCGAACAAATGACCCCTGGGCTGGCCTCCCCACCGGCCCTCTCAGCCAGGCAGTACGTGTCTGGGTGCTTGGCTTCCACAGGAAGAAGGCTGAGCGGGGAAAGCAGTACTTCACAAACCTCCAAAGCAAAGAGAATGTCCCCACTATGATCAACCCCAAGCCCTGTGGTCACCTCTGCTGCTGTGTGGTTCGAGGCTGTGAACAGGTACGAGGTGGGCTGGCCAAGGGGCGTGCCCGGCCTCCACGCACACCTCAGGGCCCCAGAGCTCCTGACGGCATGGGGAGGAGTTGGAAGGTCCTGAGGAGACAGGTCGCAGCAGAGACGGATGCTCTCCATGGCACATGTCCCCCACCCTGTCGGTGCACACAGGCACGCACACACACACACACATACACACAGGCCCTGCACATAAGCACCCAAAGGCAAGCTGACTCCCAGAGGAGTTAAGGCCAGAGCTGGAGCCAGGGCCAGGCGCAGGGTGCAGCCCCTCTCTCAGTGGCTCTCCGCCTGCTGTCCCTGCAGCCCTTGAATCCCCGTTCCCACCGTTGGGTTGTCCCCTGCCCCTACACTGACCAAAGTTTCAAACCTGAATCAGAAGAGGTCAGCCAAGAGGACAGCGTTGTGCTGTACGTACTGGCTCTGTGGCTTTAGGCAAGTTTTTTGATGGCTCTGCGCCTCCATTTCCTCATCTGTAAGATGGGGTTAATTGTGCCAACGTCATAGGTTTGCTGTGAGAGACAGAGCTGAAAGCAGCGCCTGGCCTGTAGGAAGGTCCGGGTGAGTGCAGCTGGTCCGCGGGCACCGGCCCAGCTCTCTGCCCAGAACCTGCCTCATCCTCCCTGCAGGTGGAGGCCATCGAGTACTACACGAAGCTGGAGCAGAAGCTGAAGGAGGACTACAAGCGGGAGAAGGAGAAGGTGAACGAGAAGCCTCTTGGCATGGCCTTTGTCACCTTCCACAATGAGACCATCACCGCCATGTAAGCCTCCCTCCGGCCTGCCCACCCCAGCCCCAGCCCCCGTGACTAGTCTGGGGCCCCCACGTCCCTGCACTCATGGCCAGCAGTTGGCAGTCGGGTCCCCGTCAACTGGTGTTGTGATAACTGGTGTCCATCCCCACAGTATCCTGAAGGATTTCAACGTGTGTAAATGCCAGGGCTGCACCTGCCGTGGGGAGCCACGCTCCTCGTCCTGCAGCGAGTCCCTGCACATTTCCAACTGGACCGTGTCCTACGCCCCAGACCCCCAGAACATCTATTGGTGAGCAAAGGGCAGGCTTTGTGGGCCTGACTGGGCTCCGGTGGGTAGGAGGGGAGGGTCCTAGGTGCCACCAGTAGGGCATCTAGTCCCTGGAATGACTGCCTCCTCGGCCTTCCCAGGGAGCACCTCTCCATACGAGGCTTCATCTGGTGGCTGCGCTGCCTAGTCATCAATGTCGTCCTCTTCATCCTTCTCTTCTTCCTCACCACCCCGGCCATCATCATCACCACCATGGACAAGTTCAATGTCACCAAGCCCGTGGAGTACCTCAACGTGAGTCCATATCCCACTGCAGCCCTGCCCCACCGAAAAGCTCCCACACAACTTTGGGCTGCAGATCCCACTGTGTTCTTCCCGTGGGTTCCTGGCCACCTTCCCCCAGGAGAGGCCACCCTTGCAGGTGCAAACACCAAGAGAGACCCCAGGAAAGAGAGAGCCCAGGCCCAGTCCTAACTGACCATGTGACCTTGGATAGTTCCCTTCTCATTCTTCATTCCCCCCAACAGAAGAAGGGAAGGTTCAGGCTAGGTACTGGGCTTCCAAACTTAAAGCCTTTGTCAAAAGGAGTCTTACCTGAAACCCGGTGTGGAAAAGCAAGGCTGTGCAGATGGCAGTAAGGTGGGGGGGCCACTTCACCTGGTCTCCCTTCACCCCTCCTGCCACTCAGTTCAAAGGAAGGTAGTTTGAAAATCACTGAATGATAATAGCACAATAGATAAGACGTAGAATTTCTGGGTTCAAATCCCCACGCCTCTACTTACTAGCTGGGTAATCTAGTAAGCCTCTGTTTGTTCATCTGAGAAATGGGATAATGTTGTGAGGAATACATGTCATGTACATGATCAGTGCTTGGCACATCACCCTGGGGTTATAAATATGGCCCTGGCCCCCACCCTCAACCCTTGGCCTCCAGATGCCCTGGACTTCTAACCTAGGGCCCTGAGGGCCATGGGGTCCAGGGCTCAGTGCGGGAGGGGCAGGCAAGCAAAGCAAGCTGGGCCTATTAGACTGCCCTCACCTGACTCATCCTTGCCCTGTATCCCACCACAGAACCCCATCATCACCCAGTTCTTCCCCACCCTGCTGCTGTGGTGCTTCTCAGCCCTGCTCCCCACCATCGTCTACTACTCTGCCTTCTTTGAAGCCCACTGGACGCGGTGAGACACTTCCACATACATGGTGCCTTGCTTTGGCGCCCCAGAAGTACACCTATGCCATTGGGCACCCCTTTGCCATCTCGGCTCCCTGCCCTGGGGGTCCTAGAGCTGGCGGGAAAGGCATGGTGTCAGCATCCTCATGTTGAGAAGCAACCCCCTTCCCAGGGGACCCTCCTAGGACACTGTATTGGCTGGAGAATAGCACAGGGGCTGGCCCGCCTGACCTCTGCCCCTGTGCCCCCTGCCCTAGCTCTGGAGAGAACAGGACCACCATGCACAAGTGCTACACCTTCCTCATCTTCATGGTGCTGCTCCTGCCCTCGCTGGGACTGAGCAGGTGGGTTCAAAGAGAAGGGATGGGAGCTGGGGTCGGGGTGGGGAGTCTCGGGACGGGGAGACGGGGCAGTTCAGGCTCCCACATCCCCTACCAAGCCAAGCGCCCTCTTGGCGGGGACTCCCGTCCCTATTCCAGCCCCCACCACCCCTCTCCTCCTCTCCAGCCTGGACCTCTTCTTCCGCTGGCTCTTTGACAAGAAATTCTTGGCTGAGGCAGCTATTCGGTTTGAGTGAGTGACCAGGGCCCCCAGGGAAGGAGACTGCATGGAGGGTGGGTATGTCTAAGAGGCACTTTCTTCCCCGTGGATGGGCGCAGTACAGCTCCCTGCCCCTGCGGTGGGGAGGGGAGGGGCTTGCCCCACGGGCTGGCAGGGTCATCCCAGGGGGCTCACAGGGTATCTCAGGTGCATACCTGGGAGTTTCCCTGGGGCTGTGTTGGGGCTCACTCCCAGGTCACCCTGAAGGTGCATTTGAGGCCCCCACACAGGGGGTTTCTGTGAGGGTTCTGGGATGAACTCCGGGAGTCTGGAGGCTTGGATCTTGGTCATGCTGTGGGAGTGACCTGGGGGTTCCTAGAGGTATCCCTGAGGGTCTCTGGAGCCCACATTGTTGAGGTCTGTGGGGGACTCTGGGGCACTTACAGGGCACGAGGTCAGGGCACACCTATAAACTGTCAGGCTCCTGTTCAGGGGTGTGACTGCTTCTTTCTGAGACCCCTTCTCTGGGGAACCCTGTGAGGGTGTCTTAGGGGGCACATACCATAACCACAATGTGGGTGCAAGCTCCAGGGGTCTTGCTCTGGGCCATCTGTAGTAACCTTGGGCTCACACTTACAGTCACGGGCATCCTGGGCCCTTTGCTCTGAAGATCTCCAGGGGAGGGTCTCTGGAGCTTGTGTTCTAGAGGTGTCTTTGGGTTAAGACCTAAAGCAGAGAGGCTTCTTGGAGTTCCTGGGGCTCACACCCTCAGGGATGTTTGGGGGTTTCAAAGGGTTGTCTGTGGAGATCTCGGGCAGATGCCCTGAATACTGCTGGCCGCAGAGGTCTCGAGCACTCTCTCCATGGGTCTTTATGGGACACAGGTTCTTAGGGCGCCCCTGAGCTCACTCTCAGGTCATGTGCACGCACAGTGAGGGTGTGGGAGGTGTCGACACTCTGGGGTGACTGGGGCTCCCAGGTGCCCAAGGGTGGGCTGGGGACACGTGGCTATTCACAAGGTACTTTGGGGATGAAAGTGTGGTGCCTGTCATGCTGGTAGTGGGTGGGCAGCCACCCAAGGGTACAGTGCTGTAGCACCTGGTGCCCATAGGTGCGTGTTCCTGCCCGACAACGGCGCCTTCTTCGTGAACTACGTCATTGCCTCAGCCTTTATCGGCAACGCCATGGACCTGCTGCGCATTCCGGGCCTGCTCATGTACATGATCCGGCTCTGCCTGGCACGCTCAGCCGCGGAGAGGCGCAACGTGAAGCGGGTAACGGCCTCGGGGCCGCAGCGGCTCGCACAGCGCCCCCTGGTGGGCCCAACCAGGAACAGCAGCAGCGTGCTAGGGTGTGGGGCTTGTGGGTGCTGAGATGGCGCAGCTCTGTGGCCCTGGGCTATCCCTTTCCCATCTGGGCCTCGGCTTTCCCATATGTACAGCGATGGGTCGACACAGATTACCCTGAAGGCCCTGGCCAGCTCTGACAGTCTAGTGTTCTGTGATGGGAGTTGGGGGAGATCCAGGTCCCAACACATAGGGTCCCTGGGCCCTAACCCCACACGAGGGCTCTGTGATCACATTCCCAAGCCCACCTCTCCACTGGCCCCTGACCCCTTGAAGGCTCCACCCCCCGTGCCCTATCACTGCCCACCCTGACCTCCTCCTCAGCCACAGCTCCTCTCTCTGCCTGCTTTGCCCTGCCCTACCCTGGACCTGGGGTTCCTTTTCCCTACTGCTTCTTTCCTGGCCCTTCTCCTTTCCCACCTGCCCTGTGCCCCTCCAGTCCGCCCCTCCTCTCCCTGAGCCACCTTCCTGCCCATCTCCCCCCCAGCATCAGGCCTACGAGTTCCAGTTTGGCGCAGCCTACGCCTGGATGATGTGCGTCTTCACGGTGGTCATGACCTACAGTATCACCTGCCCCATCATCGTGCCCTTCGGTAGGCACCGCCGCGCCGGGACCTGGGCCCTGCTCGGGGGGACCCGGGGCCTTGCCCGCTCCACTCTAGTAAGGCAGGCCACCCTGAGTGGACAGGGCCCCGGCTGGGAGACCGGCCCCTTGGGCCTCCCGCCCGGTTCCTGGCTCAGTCTGGGACCCGGCCTGGGGGGAGGAGGGGAAAAGCCGTCTCTGCTCAGGCTGGACCCACCTGCTGTGCTGGACCTCTGGGCACAGTCACCCCAACACGACCATACTCGCCCACACCAAGGCTTTCACTCAACTATGTATACTGGGACACATGCCACATACCCTCTAAGGTGCTCACACACACGCCCACACGGGGTCCGTGCACACATTTGTACACAGCCCTGTACACTCAGGAGAGACGCTCGGGCCCCAGGGTGGGGAAGGGCCCGTGCCACTCACGGAGGTGCCCGCTGCCTGGCGGAGCAGCGAGGTTAGGGAAGTCCCTCTTCCTCTGAAATTTAGCATCTCTCTTCAACTAGTGCCCCCACTGGTGGCCCCTGCTTTCCCCTCAATAACACCCTAAACCCTTAACCACCGTCCCTGGTTGCTGAAGGCTCCAAACTCCCAAACTAACCTTGTTTTCCTCCAGAAGTTCCATTCCCTCAGTCTCCTGGAAAGTAGAACTTGCCACCTAATTTATGCTCATCTGTTTAGGAACAGGGGTAGGAAAAAACTGTGGATGATAACAGGATGCTCGTTGATCCAAATGGATGGATTTCTAATAGTAGAATTGCTACTGAGGGGCTACAGATCAAGGGGTTGAGCAGAGGAAGTGGAGGTCTGGTCCTGCCGGGGGCTTGGGGCACTATCCTGTGTGGGGCTGGGGCAGGAGAAGGGAGGCCAGCCCTTCAGCAGCCTCAGAAGGACCAGGACAGCCTGTGCTGGACACGCAGTGGGCTGTCGGCACTGGTTCCAAGGTCAGGGCCCATGTGGCTTCTCCCAGGGCTCATGTACATGCTGCTGAAGCACCTGGTAGACAGGTACAATCTCTACTACGCCTACCTGCCGGCCAAGCTGGACAAGAAGATCCACTCGGGGGCTGTGAACCAGGTGGTGGCCGCACCCATCCTCTGCCTCTTCTGGCTGCTCTTCTTCTCCACCGTGCGCACGGGTGAGGGCCCCTCCCCTCGGGGAGCTGGGGTGGGTGAGGGCAGAGGGGCCTCCCTCCAGAGTCAAGGCAGAGCAGGCCCCAGGAAGGGTCGTGATAGCGAGAGGCTGCAGGCAAGGGGCCTGGGAGAGGCTGCAGCACGTGGGAGCATGGGACTACATTCAGAAGGCAGCAAAATGGGGTTGGGGCCCCTGGGAGGGGGGCCCAGGGGAGAGGTAGCAGCCCCATTCTTTGCTCCTCCCTAACAGGGTTCCTAGCCCCCACGTCCATGTTCACGTTCGTCGTCCTGGTCATCACCATTGTCATCTGTCTCTGCCACGTCTGCTTCGGACACTTCAAATACCTCAGTGCCCACAACTACAAGGTGTGGGGCGAGGGGGGCAGGGGATGGCGGAAGCTCAAGAGTGTGCAGGGGGTGAGGGGATGGTGGGGAGCTGAGGGCAGGGGCAGTGGGTGCCAGAAGGGCGTGAGGCCATGACTGCAGCTGAGGGAGAGGGCACTCCTGCCAACCCCTGACTCATTCTGGGCTCCTCAAGATTGAGCACACAGAGACAGATGCCGTGGACTCCAGGAGCAACGGACAGCCCCCCACCGCTGCCGCTGTCCCCAAATCTGCGGTAAGTGCCCCACTCCATAGCCAAGGGTGGGAAGGGGCCTCTGAGACTCAGCCCCAAAGCCGGGTATCCCGTTGTCCTCCAGAAAGGAAAGCCTGTCCCCTGTCCTGCTGCTGTGGGGAACAGGGCAGGGAGAGACCTGGCTTCACAGGGCTGCCCGCCTCCCCTGGGCAGAGGGTACACCCCTTCCCTTGTAGGCCCTGCGACTCCCCGTCACCGCCCCGCCCACCCACAAGGGGCAGCCGCCCACCCACGTGCCTCATTCCTTTCCCCCTTCAGAAATACATCGCTCAGGTGCTGCAGGACTCCGAGGGGGACGGGGACGGGGATGGGGGTCCTGGAAGCTCTGGGGACGAGCCCCCATCCACCTCGTCCCAAGATGAGGAGCTGCTGATGCCACCCGATGGCCTCACAGACACAGACTTCCAGTCGTGCGAGGACAGCCTCATAGAGAATGAGATTCACCAGTAAGGGGAGGGAGGGGCCCTGGAGGCCACGCCCTGCCCCCCCACCCCACCCCCACGGACACTAAAAAAATGAAACACTAATAATTTATTAGATCTAAAGCTCCTTCCTCCCCTGTCCCTTGCTTTCATTAAGGTATTTAAACCTGGGGGTTTTGCTGCTCTCCCCCATCACAGAGTGGGAGAGGAGACCCCAACCTCAGTGAGGAGCGCCCCGAGCCGGTCCCGGGGCAGAGGGGTGTGGACACAGTTCCCCAAGATCAGTGCCCCCCCAGGCTAGTAGTGTGGTCAGGAAAGGGTTAATGAGAGCCAAGATGGGTACCTGGTGCCACGGCTGGAGACCTGGGGGGTCGTGCAGGTGGATCAGGGCAGTCCCCGGTTCCTTCCTCCCCCAAGGACCCCTGGGACCTGGTGCTCCAGGGAAGTGGAGCCTCCAGCCCCTAAGGGCTGCATGGGGGCGGGGGGGTGCTGCGTGGGAGGAAGAGTCAGGCCCGAGCCAGGGGGGCAACCTGGGGTGGGGGGTGGGCATAGCTGACACTGGAAAATGGGTTTTTGCACTGGTTTTTTTTCTTTATTTCCTTTAAAATAAAAATGGAAAGAAAAGCTCTGAGGCAGGTGTCTGGTTTGTGCCTCTGCCCTGGACACCTGGCGGGGGTCCTGCCACCATTCTGTGGGGCTGGAGAAGCTGTCTGGAGTCCCCACGTGACCCTGGGCCAGACCCTCCGGGAGGACCTCGGGGCGGGGCCTGCAGGGATGGTGCTGCCCCTCTCCCTGCACCTGCCACTCTGCCGCCACCCCCTGCCCTGAGGCAGTTGTGGAGCCACGCAGACTGAGGGACAGGGACACAGGCCAACATTCTGAATCCTGAGAGCCACACAAATAAAACAGACTCAGTGGAGAGGGGCCATGAAAAGCCACACGCTCCACACTGCTCCCAGAAGGCTTCCTGGAGGAGGGAGATCCCAGGACAGTGGCTTCCAGGAAGGGGCTCAGCAGCTGTTCTGGAGGGGAAGGCGCAAGAAAATAAGGCCACCGTAGTCAGCCAAATTCTGTCATTTGCTGTCGACATTACTACATTTTATCAAGTGATACGTGTCTGGGACTATGCTAAATGGCTGTCACATGCTCCCGAGCACTCCGCAGAGAGCTTGTTTGAGTGGGGGCAGGTGTGCCGTGAGGTTACACAAGACGCGTCGAGTGCTCACTGGGCCCAGCGCCAGGCACATGGTACACACCCGGTAAACATCAACCATTATTCATACTGTGATCGTTAATAGCACCTACACAGTAGGTGTGGTTTTGCTCTTTTTGTGGATGAGGACACAGTCCCAGGGAGGGTTTGGGCTTTGCCCAAGGCGACTGGCCTGGGAGCAGTCTCACTGGTCCTGCCGAGCATCTCTGCGCTGGCCCCAGCACATCGTCCCTCACCCCTCAGGAGTGCCCAGAGCCCTCCTCAAAAAGCCCCCTCCCCTCCCTCCATCAAGGCTTCTTCATCCTCTAAGACCCAGCTCAAACCCACCTCCTCTAAGAAGCTCCCTGTGACCATGCAGCCCCCCTCCAGAGACCCACAGGGCCTCCCCCCCCCACCCCCCGCAGCACACACAGGGGAGAGCACACTGTGCGGCAGGAGCCAGGAGAGTGGGCCGGCTCTGGTCCCTCACGAACTCACCATGTGACCCCACTGGAGCCAACTCTCCTCCCCGGACCTGTTCCCTCATAGATATAATCGGGAGATGTGGCCAGGTAACCCCTAAATCCCTGGAGCGTCCTCTCATCCACCCACCACCTACCAGCAGGATCCTCCCCCCTCCAAAAAAAGGTGAGTTAAGGAACTCCCAGCGGGGAGAAGAGAGCTCAGAGGGGGAGAGACAGGTGTCCTAAAGGCCTGGACACGGTCTGGGAACAACAAACAGTGGGGACAGCAAATGAGGTAAAAAGCCCAATGACAATTGCCCAGGTGCCAGCGAGGTGCGGGAAGCTCACGGTGCCTGTGGTGAGAGGTGCCCCTGCACAGCAAACAGCTCAGAAGGCCAGTGTTTGCTGCTGGCTGGGCGTGGGGGGTGGGGGCAATACAGCTGAGGTGAAGGCTGGGTGGTCCTGGCCTCTGCCTTCACGAGTAGATCAGATCAAGTCCCAAGGCTGCAGGAGCCACCGGCCAAGGGTGGGGGGCCAGAGGCAGGCTTTAAGAAGCAGCCAGGAGCCCTGGCTGTTGTGGCTCAGCTAGTTGGGCATAATCCGGCAAAGCAAAGGGTCGCTGGTTCAATCCCTGGTCAGGGCACATGCCTGGGTTGCGGGTTCAGTCCCAGATCACGGTGCATACAGGAAGCAATGAATTGATGTTTCTCTCCCATATTGATGTTTCTCTCCCTCGCCCCCCTCTCTCTAAAAATAAGTAAATAAAACATTTTGAGGGGGGGAGAAAAAAAAATAAACAGGACTGATTTGAACCAAGCACCCCAGCTCATGGAGACATCACTGTCACTTGCGTGGCAGGCCCCACCGTCTACCTGGTGCACAGCCTGGGCAGACCTCAGCCTGGGCCTCTGGTCAGCCTGGACCTCTTGGTTCCTCACTGCCCACATGCCCCCCTTCCCTCGAGGAAGGGTCTCCCCTAACTCAGGTCCTTCTAGAAGGACCTGAGTTGAAAGCCAAGCTCAAGTGTTTTCAGATGTGAAATTCCAGGTGGTGCCCAAGCAGCAGATAGAGCAAAGGTCTCCAGAGAGCCCTGCCCCAGGGTGGGATGGAGGAGAACGCTGGCTCTCACCCACACCTGCTCCAGGCACCTCTTCATGGGCAGAACCCGGGTCAAGAGGTGGAATCCCAACACAGATATTTGGCAAACATCCCCTGAGCGGGGACTGAGCGCCCAGCTCCGTGCTGGGGGCTGCAGAGGAGCCGAGGGGCACAGTGGTGGGATCACTGAAGGAAGACAGAGACCACAGGGGGCCCCAAAATCCACCTCACTCCCTCTCTTTACAACTGGGGCCAGCAGAAGATCTTGGATAGGACATGAGACTTGAGGTTCAAATCCTGGCTCGGCCACTTACCAGGTGTCTCATGCCTCTCAAAAAGAAGGACTCTTGTCTTTTATACACAAAGCACAATTCACACCAAATGTATGGGCACGTTTCCCACACCGGCCAATTCTCCAACTCTCCAGGCACCAGCAGGGTGCCCAGTTCAGTCCTGACACCGTCAACCTGAGGACAGCATCAGATCCCGTGGGCTGAGGGCTCAGTCCCACCAGCCTGACCTCACTCCACACAAATCACAAGTCCTGTACTCTGCCTGACCGGCTATGAACAGGGCTTCCCACAATCCCCTCCTCAAGTTCAGTCATTTACTACGATGCCTCACAGAACTCAGGGACACACTTGCCTACATGTAGCAGTTTACTACATAAGGGTGTGATAAAGGGTGCAGGTGACGAGCCAGACGAAGTGCAGAGGCGAGGTCCAGCAGGGAGCGCAGAGCTTCTGTCCCTGTGGAGCCGGGACGCACCACCCTCCCAGCACATGATGTGTCTCCAACCCAGAAGCTCTCTGCACCTGACATTTTAGGGCTTTTCATGGAGGTTTCACCACGGAAGCATGATAGATTTCTCTTTTTACTCCTTTGATTTCATGTCTTTTACTCTTCCAAGGAAAATATTGGCCCTGACCAGTGCGGCCCAGTGGGTTGGGCATTGTTCTGCAAACCAAAAGGTCACTGGTTTGATTCCCAGTCAGGGCACATGCCCGGGTCATGTGCCAGGTCCCCAGTTGGGGGTGTGCAAGAGGCAACCAATTGCTGCTTCTCTCCTTCCTTTCCCCTCTCTCTAAAAATAAATAAACAACATCTTTAAAATAAAACAGAAAGAAACTATCAGTTCCTGGTGACAAGAGCATTGTAACTTACTGTATTCTACACTGGTTGTCCCCCTTGTCCACGGGGAATGTGTTCCAAGACCCCAGTGAGTAGATGCCTGAAACTGCAGATGGTACTGAACCCTATGTATTCTGGTTTTTCCTATACACAATAAAAGTCAATTTATAAATTAGGCACAGTAAAAACTTAACAATAACTGAAAATAAAATAGAACAAGTATCAATATACTGTAATAAAAGTTATGTAAATGTAACCCTGGCTGGGTTGCTCAGTTGGTTGGAGCATCATCATGTACATTTTGGGTTCAATTCCCAGTCAGGGCACATACCTAGATTGCAGGTCAAGGGCATGTATGGGAGGCAACCAATTGACGTTTCTCTGTCACATCAATGTTTCTCTCTCTCTCTCTCTCTCTCTCCCCCTCTCTCTCTCTCTCTCTAAAAATCAATAAACATATCCTCCAGTGAGCATATTTTAAAAAGTTATGTAGCCCTGCCTGGTGTAGCTCAGTGCATTGAGTGGGGCCTGAGAACCAAAGGGCTGCAGGTTCAAGTCCCAGTCAGGGCACATGCCTGGGTTGCAGGCCAGGTCCCCAGTAGGGGGCATGTGAGAGGCAACCACACACTGATGTTTCTCTACCTCTCTTTCTCCTTCCCTTCCCCTCTAAGAGTAAATAAATAAAATATTTTTTAAAAGCCATGTAAATTTAGTCTCTCTGTCTCACCCTGATGACTGGGATGCTTACTAAGTGATTAACAGGCATCATTAGCACTTACACCAGCAATTTTCAACCTTTTTCATCTCATGGCATGTGTAAACGAATTACTAAAATTCTGAGGCACACCAAAAAATATTTTTGCCAACCTAACAAAAAAATACGTACAATTTTGATTTATTCACACTAGATGGCTATTGTTGTGTTGTCTGTAGTCATTGTTTATATTTGACAATCTAAGGGAAAGGAGGTCGGTGCCCCTGACTAAATCATCAGGTATTGCATGTCTTAAAAGTTCTTGTGGCACATTGGTTGAAAAACGCCAGCCTACATGATAGGGATGATTCAGGTCCTGGATTTAGCTTCCATCTCTGTTGCCTCTATTCCTCTTCACTCTTCTTTCTGTATGTAACTGCTTTTCTTTTCAGTTTTTAAAAATGTTTTACTTATTGATTTGAGAGAGACAAAGAAAGACTGATTTGTTGTTGCATTTATTTATGCATTCATTGGTTGCTTCCTGTATGTGCCCTGACTGGGGATTGAACCTGCAACCTTGCCATATCAGACAATACTCGAACCAACTGAGCTACCTGGCCAGGGACTGTAACTGCTTTCATTTGATGCTTATTTTTCCTCCCATCTGGTGTTTAGGCATGATAGATTGTTAACTCAATCTCCAGCCCCACTCTCTTTCCCTGGAGGATGGAGGTTGGAGCTGAAAATTCTAAACTTTTAATCATGGCTTGGTCTTTCTGGTGATCAGCCCCCATCCTGAGGTTATCCAGAAGGCCTCCAAGAGGCACCGCATTAGAAAAAAAAAAAAAAAAGCTGTTCCTATCACTCAGGAAATTCTAAGGGATTTAGGAGCTCTGTGTCAGGAACCAGGGCAGAAACCAAATACATATTTTCTATTATGTCACATCTGGACCTCACTTTACTCACCTATAAAATGGGAATAATGATACCATGTACTTGAGCTGTGTTAAGGTATAAGAAGTGAAAAGTTCTTAGTCATGTTTGGCACATAATAAGAACTTAATAAACTAGTTTATATTCTCACAGATGAGGAAATTGAGGCCCACACAGTGGGGAAGGGAGGACTTGCCCAAGGTCCACTTAGAACAGGGCTGTGGGATTCCATTCAGTTGTCTGAGCGTCTTCCCTGTACGTGATACACTGCCCAGCAGGGCTGAGGGGCACTGGGACAACCTTGACAATGTCCGTCCTCAACAGCCCTGCATTCTGTACTATAAAACTGTACTACAGACTTCCTTCCGGCCAAGATGGAGACATGGGCAGATACACTTTGCCTCCTCGCACCACCAAAACAAGGACAACAACAAATTTAAAAACAAGAAGTAACCAGAACTGCCAGAAAATTGAACTGTATGGAAATCCAACAACTAAGGAGTTAAAGGAGAAACATTTATTCAGACTGGTAGGAGGGGTGGAGACGGGCAGCCAGGGAGGAGATTACTTGTGGCAAGGGGAAGGCTGGAGGACTGGAGAGAGTGAAGCGGTGGCTGGTGAACCAGGTGGTCCCACATTCGTTTACTGATAAACAAGGAGGAACAACTGGGGCATGAGACAGACTGTGCAACCCAGGGTTCCAGCGCAGGGAAATAAAGCCTCAAAACCTCTGACCGTAAAAACCCATGGGAATTATGGTGGCAGGAGAAACTCCCAGCCTCACAGGAGAGTTTGTTGGAGAGACCCACAAGGTCCTAGAACGTACACAAACCCACCCACCTGGGAATCAGCACCAGAATGGCCCAATTAGCTTGTGGGTAGTGGTGGAAGTGGCTGAAACCCAGCGAAGAGCGGAACAAGAGGCACTGTTCCCTCTCTGACCCCTCCCCCACATACAGCACCACAACACAGCGATGTGAGTTGTCCTGCCCTGTCAAATACATAAGGCTCTGCCCCATAAAATGTAACAGGCTCGCCCAGACAAAGAATTGTAGCCCAAAAGAAACACCAGATCAAAGTTCCAAAAATAGAACTAAGAGATGAAGAGATAGCCAACCTATTAGAGGCAGAGTTCAAAACACTGGTAATCAGGATGCTCACAGGAATGACTGAGTATAGTCCCAAAATAGAGGAAAGAGTGAAGGCTATGAAAAGTGAATTAAAGGAAAATGTACAGGGAACCAACAGTGAAGGGAAGGAAACCGGGACTCAAATCAGCAATTTGGAGCACAAGAAAGAAATAAACATTCAACCTGAACAGAATGAAGAAATAATAATTCAAAAAAAGGAAGAGAGGCTTAGGAACCTCTGGGATAACTTTAAATGTTCCAACACCCAAATCGCAGGGGTGCCAGAAGAGAAGAGGAAGAGCAGGAAATGGAAAACTTACTTGAAAAAATAATGAAGGAAAACTTCCAGGAAACTCAGAGAGTCCCAGAGAAGTTGGACCCAAGGAGGCACACACCTCATAATTATATTACCTAAGATGAAAGATAAGGAGAGGATTTTAAAAGCAGCAAGAGAAAAGGAGATAGTTACCTACAAAGGAGTTCCCATAAGACTATCAGCTGATTTCTCAAAAGAAACCTTGCAGGCAAGAAGGGGCTAGAAAGACATATTCAAAGTCATGAAAGGCAAGGACCTACATCCAAGATTACTCTATCCAGCAAAGCTATCATTTAGAATGGAAGGGCAGATAAAGTGCTTCCCAGATAAGGTCAAGTTAAAGGACTTCATCATCACCAAGCCCTTATTATATGAAATGTTAAAGAGACTTACCTAAGAAAAAGGAGATGGTCAAAAATATGAACAGTAAAATGACAACAAACCACAGCTATCAACAAATGAACCTGAAAAAAAAAAGCAAGCAAACAACTAGAACAGGAACAGAATCACAGAAATGGAGATCACATGGAGGGTTATCAGCAGGGAGGGGGTGGGGGGAGAATGGGAGAAAAGGTACAGGGAATAAGAAGCATAATTGGCAGGCCCAAAATAGACAGGGGGAGGTTAAGAGTAGTATGGGAAATGGAGAAGCCAAAGAACTTATATGCACGGCCCATGGACATCAACTAAGTGTCAGGGGAGTGGAGGATGCTGGTAGGAGGGGTGGTACATGGTGAAGGGGAATAAAGGGGGAGAAAAAATGGGACAACTGTAATAGCATAATCAATAAAATATATTTTTAAAAAACAGTACTACAGTGCAGAACTCCCAGCTCAGAGTTCACTGTTTCCCATGGAGAGGCATGACAGGCCAGTGATGTAACCATGCCAGGGAGAGTATTATGAGTGGAATGTGTCTTCCTAGAAAGATATGTTAAAGTCCTAACACTCTGTACCTCAGCAGGTGACTTTATTTGGAAATAGGGTCATTGCAGAAGTAATCAGTTGAGATGGATCATACTGGATTAGGGTAGGTCTCTAAACCAATACAACTGTTGTCTTTGTAAGAAGAAGCGAGAGCCCTGGCCGGTGTGGCTCAGTTGGTAGGAGTGTCATCCCATGGCCAAAGGGTTGTGGGTTCAATTCCAGTCAGGGCACGTACCTAGGGTGTGGGTTCAATCCCTGGTACAGGCACATATAGGAGGCAATGGATTGATGTTTTTCTCTCACATGAATGTTCTTCTCTCTCTCTTCCTCTAAGAAAGAAGGAGGAGGAAGAGAAGAAGGGAAAAAAGAAGAAGGGGGAGAAGGAGAGGAAGAGGAAGCGGAGGGGGAGAGATGAGGAGAACCCCACGTGAAGACAAAGAGACACGGAGAACGCTGTGTCCGTAGAAAAGTGGCTCCTGGAGATGAGAAGGCTTTCAGGATGAAAAGTCAGGTTGGGGGATCAGGGACAACCTCTTCTTGGAAGGCTTGGGTGGAAGAGAGACTAGGACTGGTCCTGACTGGATATACAGGGTGAGGCGAAAGTAGGTTTACAGTCGTGAGTACACAAAACACAGAGTTTATTCTTGTATTATATTTATTAATTATTGTATTATTTACACACAAACAACTGTAAACCTACTTTTGCCCCACCCTGTACAATGAGGACAGGCTGCCGGGCAGAGGTACCCAGAGGCACCTGGGCTGGAGGTACCTAGTCTCCCATCCTTGCAGGAAAATGGCCCTCAGGCTGTGGGTGGGGACCGAGAAGAGTGAAAGGGCCTGTACTCCTGACAGGGCCAGCCTGTGGGGGACCAGTGGGAAGGAGTAGAGAAGAGAAAGGCAGCTGTTAAAATGAGCCACTGACCTCGGAACCCCACTGCAATTGGAGAATTCTGGGTAGGAGTGGGGGTGGGGGTCCTCCTTCCCTCCCCCAGAACCTTCAACTGTCAAGCACCATACTAGCCACCAAAATGCTGTCCTCCTCAGGTAGGCACTGGTGGGGGCTTGTCTGACTCATGCAGGCTGTGGCCTCCCCTGGGAAAGGAGCTGTGTCCCCTGGAGGGTGACTCGTCATCAGGCTGGATACCCCGAGGAGTAGGGGCTGAGCCTCTCCCTTAGACAGTTTGAGGAACACAGGCCGCTGCTGCTGGGACCACAGGACCCCTTTCTCCTGGTCTTGTTGGAGAGAGGAGAGGGACCATCACCCACTGAGACAGCCGACAGCTGTCTGGGGGAATAGCTCATGTGAGGGAAGCCTCAGCAACAAAGAAATAAAGCTCAAGGAGCAAAGAGACCCTCTCCCCAGCCTAGAAAAGCAGGCCCTTGGCACAAAAAGTCTGGATCCTAAGGAGGTCTCAGGAGCAGGCTTATGTAGGAAGACCGGGGCCAGACCTCAGGACTGGGGGCCCAGGGGTTGGGGGGCAGCACTGGGGGAGGGAGGGAGCAGAAAGAGCGGAGTGGTTCTGAGGGTGGGAGGCCAGTGGCCGGAGGGCACCCCAGCTCCCCCCCCCCCCCCCGGGCTTTTCAGGCCCTCACATCGGCCTGAGCCCCGGAAGTGCAGGCCTCGCCCCAGGAGAGGACCCCACCCAGGCCCCAGCCCTTCAGGAGCTCCCCACCCAAGAAGTCCAGACGACATCGTCATGTCTGCTCAGCTTCGGGGGCTCTGCTGTCCACAGAGCTGCCGGTCCTGTCTGGGCAGCAGGGGTGGGCCCAGCTGCAGCCCCCAGGCTCCCAGCCGACCCCCAGTATGATGAGGGAGAGAAGACAAATGCCAGGACCCAAGGCTTCCTACCCATTCGTGCTTGGGCCATCCCTGTCCTTCCCGCAGCCTGCCTCGTCTGTCTGTCAGTCTCTCCCAGTTTGCCCATGCCCCTGCTTATCCCGTACGACAGGGCTGGGGCCTGTAGCTTTCTCTGGAGACATTTGGATAACTACTGTGTGTGTGTGTGTGTGTGTGTGTGTGTGTGTGTGTGTGAGAGAGAGAGAGAGAGAGAGAGAGAGAGACTGCCTTGCTGGTCGCTGAGTAACGAACTCAGACCGGCAGACTAGATATACGGGACCCAAACAAGGTCTGCAGTTCGGAAGGTGAGCAATGGCTTCTCGAGCTGGCTGAGGACCAGGGGGTGGAGGGCTCCAGGGAGAGGAGGCAAGTGAGGTTTAACCTTCGTCACCTTGTCTGCCCTCGATGTTCTCTTGGCACCAGCACCTTCTGTGGTCCCTCCAGACCCCCAGGAGAGCTCTGCACACCCGCTCCTGGGGAGGGCCCGGGCACAGAGCAGTTCACCTCACCCTGTGGGTGTCCTTGGCATTTACTTAACCCAGGTCTCTCGACCTCGACATTTGACACCTGAGGCAGGATAACTGTTTGCCGTGGGAGCCGTCCTGCACCCTGTAGGATGTTTAGCAGCAGCTGTGGCCTCTACCCGTGGGACGCCAGTAGCACCCCAGCCCCACTCCCCAGCTATGACAACCAAAAATGTATTTAGAGGTACCCAAGCGTTCCCTCAGGGCATGACCCTCCCCAGTTGATAAACACTGACCTAACTCCTCTGGGCCCTGGGTTGCTCCTGCGTCAGATGAAACAGTCGTTCCTGCCCTGACAGCCACGCTGGGAAGGACCAAGCAATGAGACACACCAGTTGTGGCTTCTCACCCCTCTCCGTGATGTTCCGCACCCTCCCCTCTGGACCCTCTTCATCGGAAGGAGGCGCCACTGCTGACCCCACAGGCCCCCTCCACGACCTTTCCCCTGGCTCTGTAGGCAAAGAAATGAGCAACGTACACCTCCACATACACTCACACTTCACAGACACACACACCACACACATTCTAAACACACACACTTCTCCCATTCTCACACACCTCACAGACACACTCACACTTCACACACAGTGCACAGACACATACACACATATTCCAGACACACACACTTCACAGATACACACACACATTCCATAGACACAAATATTACACACACACACACATACACACACACCCTATTCCTTTTCCTCCAGTCTGAGGGAGCAGGAAGGAGTTTCTAAGAGAAGCCCGGAGCGCTTGGGTTGGAAGAGGCACAATGGAGGGAAAGGGCAGAACAAAGAGCTCCCAGATTCTGGCTCTAGACACCCACTTCCCTGCTCCCCAACCTCACAGTGCACCCCCCCTCAGGAGAGTGGGGGAGCATAGAGCAGGTAAAAGGAGGCAGTCACTCCCCCAGAACCTCCCTGATCATCCCCAGCCTAAGTGGCCTCTTCCCCCGCACCTTCCCCCTGTGTCTATGGCCCACAGAGCAGACTCTGAGGAGGGACAGCCCAGTGAAGGTCTTTTCTCAGAGTCCCACATCGGGGACCGCTCACTTCTGACTCCTCAGTGGCCAGCGCAGATTAGCAGAGCAGATACTCCCAAGGGGGGCTGGGATGAGGGCCAGTTGGCTCAAGGAACTCCAGCCCAGTGACACAGGAGGGTAAGCACACAGGTGCTCCCGACACGTGGAGTGTGCTTGCTGCTCTCCTCACAGCCAGTAAGCCCTGAAGGAGGGGTGTGCGCGGGGTGTGGCCTCGAGGAAAATCAGCCTCTGTGCCTTGGTTTTTCCCTCTGTAGCAGGGAGACAATGATAAACCTAACCAAAAGGGTATCATGAAGATTCAATGAATTAATGCATATAAAGTGTTCACAATCAAACACAAGTCCTCAAACACTGTTAACTATTATTCTTACAATGCTACATAAATGCTCATTACTTTTCTAACTGAAGGAGGATTACTAATAATATATTGTCATCACAAGCCATAGGTTCTGTGGAAGAGGCCAAGGACAGGACCCCAGGTCTTTCTTCAGCAAATTTACCCTAATCATTATGGCCACTGAACTCTCCTCAGTGGGGCTGGGCACCTCCAGGCCCCAGGTGCCCCAAGGGGACCCAAGAGAGGCCCCTGTGCTATGGCCAGTACCTCTGTCCATCGCCCTCGCCAGAGAGCAGAGTGCCGGTATTGCACCCACCGCCCTATCCCAGGGCCCAAGTGCTGGGCACAGAGCAGGGGCTCGGGACTCAGTCCTGCTGTTGTGACTTCTTGTCTGTCAGCTGGAGAGAGGGGAAGAAAAGGGAGACCCCTGCTCTTGCCTCGGAGACATCAGCCCTCTGTAGACCCAATTTTACCTTTAGACAGCCCCTCCCTGCAGCTGTCCCCCTTCCCTCATTCCGATGCCTCCCACACACTGGCCCACGCTGGGCTCTGTTTAATTTAGACCAATCCTTCCTCCCGTCCCCCTAGGCTCCTTCTTATTCCAGAGCCAGCTGAGAATGTGGGGAGACTGAGGGAGGGTGGTCTCAGGGTCATACAGGGTAGGACTGCGGATTCAGACTTGACCTAGGATCTGTGGTCTCACTCCTCCTCCTCCTCCTCCACGTTCTTCCCCTGGGTGCTCTGCTGGTGACAGAGGGGAGCCTGTCGCATGTATTGCAGCTGTGGGGCTGCCCTCCCGAAGGGACGGAAGCAGCTTGCAGTCCCTCTGCAGGAGGACGCGTGGGCAGGACGTCCTGCCCTGCTGCCTTTGGGACCCCCTCAGCCAGCTGATCTTTCCCTTCAAAGACTCAGCCGCTGCGCCCCCCGCTGGCTGCGCCCCGCACTGAGCAACCCCTGCCATCTGCCCTCCTGCTCTTCTGCCCTCCACACTCCACCGTCCGTCATCTCCGCCCTCCCCAAAGGGCAGTGTCTGGCGCAGGTCTGAGGGTCATTTTTTAATCAGCTTTACTGAAATCTGATTCACATACCATACAGTGCACTCCTTTCATGGCTTTTCGTACACACACAGAGTTGTTCCACCGTCGCCACAATCAATTTCGGAACATTTCATTACTCCCTGGAAGAAACCCCACACCCATTCCCCAAGCCTTCGGCAACCCCAAATCTACTTCCTCTCTGTATAGACTGGCCTGTTCGCGGCACTTTATATCACTGGAATCATACAATGCACAAGGCACTTTGTGAATGTTCTCTTCACCTAGCATCATGTTTTCAAGGCTTCATTCACTTTTCTTGTTGAAAAATATTCCATTGCCTGTATATTCCTCATTTTATTTGTCCATTCATCAGCTGATGGGCTTTTGGGGGTTTTCCCACTTTGGGCTATTGTAAATAATGTTCCTATGAACAGCTGGGTAGTGTTTTAAATGGACATGTTTTCATTTCTCTTGAGTATATATATATACCTAGGGGTGGAATTGCTGGATCATATGGTTATTCTATGTTTAACTGTTCGAGGAGCCACCAGACTGTTTTTCAAAGGGGAAGGGAGGGAGAGAGAGAAACATCGAAGAGATACATTTCCTGGAAACATCTCTTGGAAACATTTCCAAGAGATACATCAATTGGTTGCCTCTCATACACCCCCAACTGGGGACCTAGCCCACAACCAGGCATGTGTCCTGACTGGGAATTAAACCAGCGACTCTTTGGCTCTCAGGCTCTCACTCAATCCACTGAGCCATGTAAGCCAGGTCTAGTATCAGTCTTTGATTACAGCCATCCTAGTGGTTGTGCAGTGATACAGCATTTGCATTTGCATATTTGCAAATGGTTTGCATTTGCCTGGTGATCAAAGATGTTGAGCATTTTTTCATGTGATTATTGGTCACTTATATATCTTCTTCAGAGAAGTATCTATTCAGATCCTTTGTCCATTTTTTATTTTTTTAAATATTTATTTATTTCTAGAGAGAGGGGAAGGGAAGGAGAGAAGGGGAGGAACATCAGTGTGTGGTTGCCTCTCATGCACCCCCTACTAGGGGCCGGGCCCACAACCCAGGCATGTGCCCTGACTGGGAATTGAACCCTTGACCATTTGGTTCACAGACTGGCTCTCAATCAACTGAGCCACACCAGCCAGGGCCCTTTGTTCACTTTTTAATGGGGTTATTTCTCTTTTTATTATTAAGTGGAATACATCAATAAGGGAATGGCGGCTCATATAAACCACAGCCGACTCAAGGCCAAGGGTGTGGGCCAACACAACAACGCCCAGAACTACAGCAACCAGAGCTTCGAGGAGCTGCAAGCACTGTGTCTGAAGAAGGGGGAGCTGTTCAAGGACCCCATATTCCCTGCAGAACCCACTTCACTGGGCTTCAAGGAGCTGGGCCCCAACTCCAAACATGTGCAGAACATCTGCTGGCAGCGGCCCAGTGTGGGCACTGGGGGGGGACGCTGGGACTCCTGGGGGAAGGGGAGGAGTGTAGTGGTGCCCCCGTCACTTTGATCATCTGCAGTCCCCCACGGCCGCATGGGGCCCTGGCACTAGGCTCTGCCTCCCCTGTGGCTGGGAACCACTTTGAACGTGCCTAAGCAAAATCTCTGATAATCCCTAGGAAAGTTACTCACCAATCTTTGCTACCACAGCCTACAACTGTGACAAGCTGGTCCGGTCCCCTCCCCCTCCCCATCCATATTTTCCCCTAGAACTTGGAGGTGGGTGTCATTCCTCAGGAGAGGCGGGAGGGAGATGGAGAGAGGGGTGTCCTGGGCCCCCTGACACCTGTGTTTCTTTACTGCAGGAAATCACCAACACTCCTTACTTCATTATGAATGGCGTCAGCCCCACGGACATCTGCCAGGGAGTGCTTGGTGAGTGGGAAGCAGGAAAGCTGGTGTCCACTGTCGGCGGGGGTGAATTAGGGAGGGGGGCTGAGGGGGTGGCATGCCAGAGTGTCTTATATTGAGGCTGGAGAACTAGGACCCCTTAGGTTCAGACAATGCCTTCTGTTTCCCTGTCACTCCCTTTCTGAGAAGATGGTAATGAAAGTGCCAGGTGGGTCTTCCTGCTCCTCCCCTGCTCTGGACTCCACCCCACCTGCTGCAGCCTGGGTCTGGGGGTGAGCTGGGGCAGCTTGTTAGCTGCCAGCCGCTGCACAATAAATTACCCCCACCCTCAGCAACTCAAAGCAACAACAAATGTGGTTCCCCCTGACCGCTGCTGTGGGGCAGGGATTCTGAAGCCGCACAGCTGGTGGGTCTGGCTCAGGGTCTCACACGAGGCCGCGGCCAACATGCCAGTCAGGGCTGTGGCCATCTGAAGGATGGACAGGAGCTGGGGGTCCACTTCCAAGATGGTGCACCCACATGGCCACAGACCTGGGTCCCCACGACGTAGTAGACAGTTGCTCCCAGACACACATGCGCACACACCGCACACACTCAGGAAGGTAACCTCCCCCACAATCAGAAGTAAGAAAGGAGCCTGCGCTACACTCAAGGGGAGGAGAAGGAGGCCCCACCTCCTGAGGGGAGGAGAGTCAAAGAACTGTGCATATCTTAAAGCCACTGCAGCGCCAGAACTGCCTCAGTCTGGGGCGTCACATAAAGAAGCCCTGGGCCCCCTCCGCCCCCTCTCCCACAGGCTCCCATGGGCAGTCCCAAGAGATATCTTCCTCCCTAAACCCAGTCCTATTCCGCGGTTTCCTCCAAATCCCTTGTTGCATCTTCAAGGATAAAGCCAGGGCAGGTTTCCTCTGGGCTGAATTTGATCTGATCTGTGGCAGAGAGAAAGTTGGATGTGGGCAGGGTGGAGGCCAAGGAGAGGCCCCAGCTGATGCTGAGGCTCGCTGGGCTGAAGCAGCCTCATGTTGTCAAGAAGAAAATGGCTGCCCTTTAGACAGTGGTGGATGAGCGTCCTTTCCCACCCTCTGCCTCCTTCCTGGGGGTACCTCCAATAGCCAGGAGATCACTGGTAATCACAGAAGCTTTCCCAGTGCCCTCAGCCTCAACCTGGTCCAGAGTATTCACATGGGGCACCCCCCCACCATCCCCAAGCCCCAGAGCCCCGGCCCCAGGCCCAGCCCATGGGGTCTGAGATCCCCAGGAAAGAGATGGCAATGGATGACCTCAGACCAGGCATTCCGTCCCTGTAGCCAGTGCCTAGCCCCAGATATCCTGGAGTACAGACTGAGCCCCCTGAGTCTCCAGTATTATATGGGTGACATCAGGGAGAGACACCCTGATTGCTACACCAGTGTAATCAGGGGTAGACGTGTGGTCCATGGGGGAAGGTGATGGATTTCTTCAAGGGATGGAAGGTGGTTGGCCCTCTTCCAAAGGAAGCAGGTCCCAGAGTGAGGAGCAACACCGAGGCCAAACATTCCTCCTCCCCAAATCCCCAAACAAAAGCACCTCGCTCTAATTTTTAAATCTCTCGCCTAAAAGAAAAGGTAGAGAAGCTTACTGTACCTCCCACAGCCTGTTCTTTCTGCCCTGCTTCTCCCTGCTGGCTTCCTTGGCAGGAGGGCTTACTGGGGAGGGGCCACAGGACCAGCTCCTGCTCCTCTGTGCCTTGGATTTCGGGACGCACACACGTGGAAGTGCTCAGGGGGAAAGCCCCTGCCTGTCTTTCCAGGGGACTGCTGGCTGCTGGCTGCCATCGGCTCCCTTACCACATGCCCCCAACTGCTGTACCGTGTGGTGCCTAAGGGGCAGAGCTTCAAGAAAAACTATGCTGGCATCTTTCATTTTCAGGTGAAGGGTGACTAGAAAGTCAGAGTTGCTTTGTAGGGTGTGTATGTGGTAGGGTGGGGAGGATGGAGGGAGAGGGGAAAGAATTACTACATGCTTTGAGGTTTACCTTTCTTATTTTCTTTTTGAAAAGTGACATTTACTAGGATGGGGTTTTGCTTAATTATCAGAGGAATATCTGCTCACTAAAAAAAATTATGCAAGCTGCCCTAGCTGGTGTGGCTCAGTGGATTAAGTGTCAGCCTGCAAATCAAAGGGTCGCTGGTTCAATTCCAAGTCAGCCTACATGTGTGGGTTGCAAGGCAGGTCAGGTGTCCAGTAGGGGGCACTCGAGAGGCAACCACAGACTGACGTTTCTCTCCCTCTTTTTCTCCCTTCCTTCCTCTCTCTAAAATAAATAAATAAAATCTTCTTTTAAAAAAGAAATTATGTAAGCTCCCTTTTATATGGGAGCTTTTTACATTTCCCCCACAAAAGAAGAATTGTTATCAACTTATGGGTCTCCTCCTCCTCCTTTCTCTCTCTCTCTCTCTGTAGATATACACATATACATATACATGTACATATATATATATATACATATGCATATACATATACAAGGGGGGACCCCCAAATACTGAAACTTATTTATAAAAATTTATATTTATTTATACATGCATTTATTTTTACATGTTTAAACTTCAGTCACCTTCAAAGTACTCTCCATTTGATACAATACACCTATTGAGATTTTTTTCTCCTCAAAACAGTTTTTGGACTCATCAATTTTGATGCCCTTTAGAGTTTCTGCTGTTTTTTATTTCACCTCTTCCACATTGGCAAAGCAAAACATTTCCCTTTGAGGACTTTGCCTCATCCAGGGAAACAAACAAGAAAAATGTTGCTTGGGGAGAAATCAGGTGAATAGGGAGGGTGGGACATGAGGGTCATGTCATTTTTGGTCAAAAACTACCAAACACTCAGCACCCTGTGAGCAGGTGCACTCGTAAGTCACCCATCATGAAATGGGCAAACACTTTGACTCTTCAAAAGACTTCACTGAGCCCTGGCTGGCGTAGCTCAATGGATTGAGCACGGGCTGGGAACCAAAGTGTCCCAGGTTCGATTCCCAGCCAGGGTACATTCCTGGGTTGCAGGCCATAACCCCCAGCAACCGCACATTGATGTTTCTCTCTCTCTCTCTATCTCTCTATCTCTATCTCCCTCCCTTCCCCCTCTAAAAATAAATAAATAAAATCTTTAAAATTAAAAAAAAATCTAAAAAAAAAGACTTCACTGAAGCTGAACACAGCCTCTCAAAACAGTGCCAGCTGGCACACTGATACAGATGGGTTCCTAGAGCACTCACCTAGTGGGGGAAGCCTGTACTACAAGGGGCCCACCCTCCAGAAGATAATTCCTGCTTTTGAGGGGTCCCTGCTCTTATGCGTGCATGCTATTGGGAATCTCTGTCACAAAATTTTTGGAATCTGTTCTTTTTTTTTTTTAAACTAGAAATGGCAGTCTTTTTTTTTTTTTTTTAAAGATTTATTTATTTATTTTTAGAGAGGGAAGGGAGGGAGATAGAGAGAGAGAGATAGAGAGAGAGAGAGAAACATCAATGTGCGGTTGCTGGGGGTTATGGCCTGCAACCCAGGCATGTACCCTGGCTGGGAATCGAACCTGGGACACTTTGGTTCCCAGCCCGCGCTCCATCCACTGAGCTACACCAGCCAGGGCTTGGAATCTGTTCTTTAAATTTAGCAACATGTGGATAAAATCCCCATGTTATAAAGTATTTCTGAGAATCACAAGTTTTTGTTTTTTAAGATTTTATTTATTTACTTTTAGAGAGAGGGGAAGGGAGGAAGAAAGAGGAGGAGAGAAACGTGAATCAGTTGCCTCTCACACACCCCTAACTGGCCCACAATCCAGGCATGTGCCCTAACCAGGAATTGATACAGCAACCTCTTGGTTCACAGGTTGGCGTTCAATCCACTGAGCCACACCAGCCAGGACTAGAAATGGGAGTTTTTAAGACCTTAGGAATCCTATAGTTCGGCCAAGGTCAAAATACAGGTTGGGTACCCCTGGAAGCCATGGCAGGACCTGGAGATGAGGCTGGTAGTGAAGTTCATGCGTTTCATTGTCTTTCACTCACTATTCAGCCATTCTGAGGGTGTCAGCCTTAGCCACCAGGGGGCACTCATATAACAGCATTCTCACTCAAGTGGGGCAGGGGTGGGGGGGGCTGGGGGTGAGTGCTTGTGTTTGACGGAAGGGGGGTTAGACAGATGCCAGATGCCTCATGGCCCATTGAGGCCCACTCTGCTGCCCACAGATTTGGCAATATGGGCAGTGGGTGAACGTTGTGGTGGATGACCGGCTACCCACAAAGAATGGCAAGCTGGTGTTCGTGCACTCAGGTGAGCGCGCTGAGTTCTGGAGTGCCCTGCTGGAGAAGGCGTACGCCAAGTGAGTGCCCTGAGTCAAGAACCTGGGTTTGCCTCCAAACCTGCCCCACCAGCTGGCTGCTATGGGGGCAGCTGGAATCAAGGGAAAAGGCAGGGGTGGCAGGGCATCCTTCCCTTCCCTTACTGCACCCTCTGATGTCCAAGCTCAATCTCTATTCCAGAGCCCAGACAGTGCCCTCTATGTGCCCACAGGCTGAGCGGGTCCTATGAAGCACTGTCAGGGGGCAACACGGTGGAGGGCTTTGAGGACTTCACCGGGGGCATCACCCAGAGCTTCCAACTCCAGAGTCCCCCTAAGAACCTGCTGAGAATACTCAGGAAGGCCGTAGACCGATCTTCTCTCATGGGCTGCTCCGTTGAAGTAAGCCACGCTTGGTCCTGCCTCCCGACCTTTGCACCCGCTGTTGCTTTTACCTACAAGGTTCTTTCTCCAGATACCTGTAGAGGTAGCGTCTTCTCATTCACATTTTAGTTCAAATGTCCCTTCCTCAAGTTAATCTTCCCTGGCTCCCAATCTAAATTAGCTGCTCCTATCACCATATTCACTCTACTTTGAAATTTCAATATGAAATTCTTACTTACTATGTATTTACTCATAGCCTGTCTTCTCCAGACAGTTTCACACTCCGTGATGGCAGTGCCCTTATTTGTCTCGTTCGTTGCCCGACCCGGGGCCTTAGGACGACACTTGGCACACAATAGCAAACCAACAAACGCTTGTTCAGATAAATAAATGAACCTAGAGTGTTATGTATGACCCAACAATTGCATTCTTGTGCATTTATCCAGAGAAATAAAGACATGTCCACACAAATGCCTGAACACAAATGCTTGTAGCAGCTGTAGTCATATAGCCAGAAACTGGAAACAACCTAGATGTCCTTCAAAGGGTGGATAGTTAGGCTGTGGAGCGTACACCACGAAACACTACTCAGCAACAAAAAGAAATGGGCCAGTGACATGCAACAGCTTGGGCCAGTCTCCAGGGAATTATGCTGAATTAGAAAGCCAGTCCCAGAGGGTTCTGTAGTGTATGATCCTATTAATATGACAGTCTTGAAGCGGCAAAATGAGAAAATGGAGAACAGAGCAGTGGTCGTCAGAGGCTAGGGAGGAGGGCAGTGAGAAGAATTCACAAAAGGACAACGACAGGGGAGTTTGGTATGATAGAAATCGGGGTCCCGACTGGTGGTGGATACATGACACTACACAGGCGATAAAGCTATTTAGTTAGAACACACACACAAGAACTAGTAAAAGCAGAAGACTCTGTGTGAAACTGACAGATCGCACCCACGCCAACACCCTGGTTTCGATGCTGGGCTACAGTTCTGCGAGACGTCGCGACCAGGGGACAGGCTGCGGTGATGAGACCTCTCTGTACGACGTCTTACAACAGCATGGGAATCTTCAATTATTTGAAAATACAAAGTTTAATCTTAAAGAAATAGCCCCCGCCTTCAGTGCCCCAGTCCCTTTGACCAGACCCCAAATTCCTCTCTTTCTTCCCTGTTCTATAGGTCATCAGCGACAGCGAAGTAGAAACTTTGACACAGACCATGCTGGTGAAGGGACATGCTTACTCAGTGACTGACCTTCAGGATGTGAGTCTCACAAGCACCCTACCCCAAGGGGCATGCGAAGAAAGAGAACTTCCCCCTGCCCCATGGCCCTGACCTTTACCCACTCCCCACCCAGATCTGGTACCGAGGCAAGACAGAAACCCTGATTCGGGTCCGGAATCCCTGGGGCCGAGTTGAGTGGAACGGAGCCTGGAGTGACAAGTAGGTGCCCTTGACCAGTGCTCTCAGGCAAAGGGCAGAGCACACAGCAGGCCTGTGAGCAAGGCTATGCTGCAGAGGGACCCACGGGCACACCGAGGCACACCCCACCTCCCCTAGTTTCTGTATATAATCAGGACCCTCAGTAGGCAGCATTCAGTGGTAAGGGCATGTCGCAGGGGAAAAGGAGGTACCTCCTGCCCCCTACCCCCTCTCACTGCCCGTCTCTGCTCCAGCTCCGGAGAGTGGGAAGAAGTGTCCCCAGACCTCCAGAAGCAGCTGCTGAACAAAATGGAGGATGGGGAGTTCTGGTCAGTGCAGCTTGGTGGGCTCCCTTCTCCCCCCAAGCCCTGTCCCTGCATCTCCTCCCACCCTCCCCACCATGTGGTGGATGGGGCGGCTCCTGGGAAAGGGGGCCTTGTGGGTATGGGTGTGCCACTGATGGGCTGTAGCACCCACGCCTTCCACCACAGGATGTCCTACCATGATTTCCTGAGGAATTTCACATGCCTGGAGATCTGCAGCCTGATGCCTGATGCACTCTCTGGGAACGTGGAGAGCTGCTGGCACACCACCTTCTACGAGGGCAGCTGGCGGCGGGGCAGCACTGCAGGGGGCTGCAGGGACCACCCCGGTGGGTGCAGGGACTCAGGGAGGGGCCACCAGCTTGCCATACAACCCTGTCTGGGGACCCGGGTCACAGGGTCAGGGTCCACGAGCAGGTCAGGAGCCCGGACCCTGTCAGATCCTGATGGCCCTATTGAGGGGGCAGGCACGTGGCTGGGAAGGGCAGAGCCATCCTGACCTGCTTTCTCCACAGACACATTTTGGACCAACCCCCAGTTCAAGATCTCTCTCCCCGAGATGGATGATGACCTAGAAGATGACGAAGTCGTCTGCACCTGCATGATAGCCCTGATGCAGAAGAACTGGCGGCTGGGACGGCCCCAAGGAGCCCAGCTGCAGACCATTGGCTTTGTCATCTACACGGTGGGCGCCCCAGCCAGTCCCCCAGCCACTCCTGCTCCGTCCCCATGCCTTCTCCCCAGGGCCGCTGCCTACCCAGCTGTGGGACCTTCTCTGACAGACTCCACGGCCCTAGCTCTTTTGGCCTGGTGCCTTGTGCTTTCAAGGCAGGGCCAGCAGTTTCCTTTTAACAGATTTTTTCATTGAAAACACTTGGGTGGCACTTCCTTTGTGCCAGGCATCCCACCACAGGCCTTAGGAATAGTAACGCCCTTTATGAAGAGGAAGCAAATTGAGAGCCAGAGAGGTGAGGTCACTGGCCCAAGCTCACACATCCAAGTGTCAGCAGCAGAGCCTGCGTCCTGATTCCCAGACACATTGAGAACTCTGCACAAGCCCCCCCAAGCCTCCCCCAGATGCCCCACTGGGAGCATTGGCTCTGGTGACCAAGAGAAATAATCCCTGATGAGTATTTCCCAAACTGAGCTTTGCAAGACACTTCAAGTAGCAACTTTTTCATTCTCTTAGATACACAACTAGTGTGTATGGAACACCTAACACACGCCAGTCCCCAGTTCAGCCTTCAGTGGTTCAATAGTGAGAAAAAAAAAAAACAGACACAAGCCAGGCCCTCCTCCTAGGCTGTGAGTCTACCAGATTCACAGACACAACCCAAGGCAAGACATTTCCAAGGTCAGATGCATTATTTCCAGGAAGGGCTGTTCCCCGCCCCCCGCCCCCTAGTCTACAGTGCCATCAACATGTTAAAGATTCTGGTCATCCCTGAAGGAAAGCACCCTATTTATCTTGGTTTAGCTCACCCTTTCCCCAAGTTTATTGGTGCTCAACGCTCAGTGTCACAATCCTTTATCGGCTTTACAGTCGAGTATCAGCTCCCGGAAGATAGGAGTGTTCCCTGGAAATGCTCACAGTCAGGACAAAGCTGTCTAGATTTCATCTCAGCTCTTTCCATGTTTAGTGGTGGGAACTGGGCAAGTCACCTCACCTCCTGGGGTCTCTGTGTCCTGTCCTTAACCTGCAGTGGTGAAAATCTCCCCCTGGCCAAACTCTGTGTAAACTGTACTTTGCTGGCCAGAGCTGAGGGATTATTAACACTAGAACTTTTGTCAGAGCCCATGCCCCTGCCCCATTACCAGTGTCCCAGTGCCATTAACATGCCCTGCCAACACACGCCCGCTATGCACACCTACCCAACACACACTATGCACGCCTCTCACATGGATTCCACAAACCTGAGCCCCTTCACCATTCTGGGGATCTGACCCTCCTCTCTCTTCCCTTTCTAGGTCCCAAAGGAGGTACAGAAGACATGGGGTTTGATCCTGGCCAGGATGCATGTGGATAGGCAAAGGGTGGAATTTGGCAAGGGACCCTGGGTGGAAGTCAGGGAAAGGCGAGCTCACACCAGGGTGCCTGCCAGCTGGGTGGTGTCCAGCACCAGTCAGTGGTGGAGATGCCTCTCCGCACCCCTGCCCAGCCAGGCTCCACCTCGGAGGCCCCTCCCCCAGCCCTCGCAGGCCAGCCCTGTACCCACCTCCAGGGCGCATATAGTTGCAGAACATCCAGGATATCCACTTGAAGAAGGAGTTCTTCGTGAAGTATCAGGACCACGGCTTCTCAGAGATCTTCACCAACTCGCGGGAGGTGAGCAGCCACCTGCAGCTGCCTCCAGGGGAATATATTGTCATTCCTTCCACCTTTGAGCCGCACAAAGATGCCGACTTCCTGCTTCGGGTCTTCACAGAGAAGCACAGCGAGTCCTGGTGAGGGGCGCTGCTGGATGCTCCAAGACCACCTGTTCAGGGGCTGTAAGATGTCAGGCTCAGGGAGCAGCCCTCTGGTACCCGCCCCCCCCACCCCGCCACCAACCTTGTCCCTGTTTTACACTCAGAGAGACAGAGGCATGAGAAGGGGAAGTCCCAGTGAGTAGCAGAAGCCAAACTAGAACCCAGATACCATGAGCTTGTTCCATATTGCTCTGGACATATGGCCCGACTCCCTGCCCCTCACTGAAGTCCTGTCTCCCTGACCCCTGGTAACCCCTGAGCTTCATTTACTCTTGCCCAGGGAACTGGATGAAGCCAACTGTGCAGAGCTACTCCAAGAGGTGAGGGGGACTCTGGAGTCGGAGGACTGAGGAAGCCTCCGGGGGTTGTGAAGGGACTTTCTGGGCTGAGTCTCTTTCCCATAACTTTCCCTCCAGGAGATCATCTCGGAGGTTGACATAGACGAGTACTTCAAACATTTATTTGAAACAGTGGCAGGAGGAGAGGTGAGAGCCGAGGGCTGGGGCTGGAAGGAGGGGGCTGGGGGCCAAAGGGGCCAGCGCAATGGCTTACAGCCCGTCTTCCTAGGGCAAGGAGATAGGTGTGTATGCGCTACAAAGGCTGCTCAACAAGGTGGTCTCCAAACGTGAGTCTTCCACAACCCCCACCCACAGCCCTTCCCCTAGAGCATGGCCCCAACTTACCACTGTCTGTGTCCCCCAAATCCCCTGCTCACTCCTTCTCTTCCTGCCCCTTCCCCTCACAGTCAGAAACTTCAGGACCAAGGGCTTTGGTGTGGATGTGTGCCGCAGCATGATCAACATCATGGATGTATCTTCCTGTCCAGTGGGCAGTCCTGTCCAGCGCCCTCCTACCCCTGGCCCCTGCCCTCCACCCGGCCCCCACGTGGCCCCTCTCTGGCCAGTCATGTCCTCCTTCCTGATGGGGAGTAGGCTCTGGGGTAGCCAATGGTGCCAGTTCTTCTGGCCGTTACCATAGTTCCCATACAGGACCCCCTCCATGAGTCCCTCTGCTTCCCTGCCCCGAGGATGCCCCCTCACTCCCCTCTCTGATATCCTTGACCACCCTGCAGAAAGATGGCTCTGGCAAGCTAGGGCTTCTGGAATTCCTGAGACTGTGGAAAAAAATCAAGAAATGGACGGTAAAGGGCATCAAAAGGGCAGTTTATGGGGGTGAGAAAAGATCCTCGAAAGGGATGGGCACTAGTAAGGATGAAGTTAGAACCAGAGCCCCTGACTAGACACACACATGCACACACAACAGGCCGGGATCTGCCGAAGTGCTGGTGTATTAACTAGTCAAAATATTTAACGAGTAGGGCTTCCAGCCAAGAAGGAGGCATAGGTTGATACACTTTGCCTCCTCACACAACCAAAAGAAGGACAACAAATTTAAAAACAAAAAATAATCAGAACTGCCAGGAAATCAAACTGTATGGAAGTCCAACAACAGAGGAGTTTAAGAAGAAACATTTATGCAGACCCGTAGGAGGGACGGAGACGGGCAGCCAGGGCAGAGAGGATGCGCGGCAAGGCGGCAGCTGGAGGACCAGGCAGTCCCACATTTGCGTGCAGATAATCTGGGAAGAACAACTGGGGAGCGAGACAGATGGCACAACACAGGGTTCCAGCGCAGGGAAATAAAGCCGAAAAATCTCTCACTGTAAAAACCTGTGGGAATTGAGGCGGCAGGAGAAACTCCCAGCCTCACAGGAGAGTTCATTGGAGAAAACGTACACAAACCCACACACCCGGGAATCCACCAGAAGTACACAATTTGCTTGTGGGTAGCAGAGGAAGTGACTGAAAGCAGGCGGAGAGCTGAGCAGGCAGAGAGCTGAGCAAGCGGCACTGTTCCCTCTGACCCCTCCCCCACATACAGCATCGTGGGTTCCCCTGCCTTGGCAAATACCTGCGGCTCCGCCCCTTAAAACATAACAGGCTTGCCCAGACAAAGAAATGTGGCCTAAATGAAACACCAGATCTAAGCTCCAAAAATAGAACTAAGCAATGAAGAGAGAGCCAACCTATTAGAGGCAGAGTTCAAAACACTGGTAATCAGGATGCTCACAGAAATGGTTGAGAGTGGTTGCAAAATAGAGGAAGAAGTGAAGGCTGTGAAATACAGTGAAGTAAAGAAAAATGTACAGGGAACCAACAGTGAAGGGAAGGAAACCTGAACTCAGATCAATGATTTGGAGCACAAGGAAGAAAGAAATATTCATCCAGAACAGAATGAAGAAATAAGAATTTGAAAAAAGGAGGAGAGGCTTAGGAACCTCTGGGATAACTTTAAACGTTCCAACGTCTGAATCATAGGGGGTGCCAGAAGGAGAAGAGGAAGAGCAAAAAATGGAAAACTTACTTGAACAAATAATAAAGGAGAACTTCCCCCAGTCTGGCAAAGGAAATAGACCTTCAGGAAGCCCAGGAAGCCCAGAGAGTCCCAAAGAAGTTGGACTCAAGGAGGCACACACCTCATAATCATATTACCTAAGAAGAAAGATAAGGAGAGGATTTTTAAAAGCAGCAAGAGAAAAGGAGATAGTTACCTACAAAGGAGTTTCCATTAGACTATCAGGGGATTTCTCAAAAGAAATCTTGCAGGCAAGAAGGGGCTAGAAAGAAGTATTCAAAGTTATGAAAGACCTACATCCAAGGTCACTCTATCCAGCAGAGCTATCATTTAGAGTGGGAGGACAGTTGAAGTACTTCCCAGATAAGGTCAAGTTAAAGGAGTTTATCATCACCAAGCCCTTATTATATGAAATGTTAAAGGGACTTATCTAAGAAAAAGAAGATGATCAAACTCATGAACAGTAAAATAACAACAAACCCACAACTATCAATAAATGAACCTTAAAAAAATAACCCAAAAAACAAACTAAGCAAACAACTAGAACAGAAACAGAATCATACAAACGGACATCACATGGAGGGTTATCAGTGAGGAGAGAGTGGGGGAGAATGGGGGAAAAGGTACAGGGAATAATAAGCATAAATGGTAGGTACAAAATAGACAGGGGGAGGTTAAGAGTAGTATGGGAAATGGAGAAGCTAAGGAACTTATGTGTACGACCCATGGACGTGAATTAAAGCGGGGGAATGCTGTTGGGAGATGGGGTGTAGGGTAGAGGGAAATAAAGGGGAGAAAAAAATGGGACAACTATAATAGCACAATGAATAAAATATACTTTGAAAACGAGAAAAAAATATTTAATAAGCAGTGTAGTCCAGGTATCACCTAACCAAAAGGATACATGCAAAGAGCCCTGGCAGGGGGTCAGAACCCCCACCAGTCCTGGAATTCACCCTACAGTCGCCAGATGACAGGAATGGTGGGAGCTCAGGGGATTGGCCCGGACAGGGAGCCCCTGGTCTTGGGTAGCAGTTGTGAGTCAGCTCTAGTGAAGTATTTCATTATTTCAACCACCGTGCAACGCACACGCCCTACCTCATCTCTGTGTCCCTTCAGGACATCTTCCATGACTGTGACCAGGACAACTCAGGCACCTTGAACTCCTATGAGATGCGCTTGGCAATTGAGAAAGCAGGTGGCCAGGGGTCAGAAGGGGGCTTTGGGGCAGGGACAAGGAAGGCAGAGGCTAGAGGGCTGATCTCTGCTCCGCACCCCTCTCTCTCCCAGGTATCAAGGTGAATAACAAGGTGACACAGGTGCTGGTGGCCAGATATGCAAATGATGACATGATCATGGATTTCGACAGCTTCATCAGTTGTTTCCTGAGGCTGAAGGCCATGTTCAGTGAGTCAAGCACCTGCTCACTCCCCACCCTAGGCTGGGACCACCGGCCTTCCCCCACACACCCATATGAGGAATGCTGCTCCAGAGCCACTTCCCCTTACAGGGCACAGATGATCTGGGTTCAAATCCCAGCTCCACCACTTACTGGCTCTGTGCCTTGAGCAAGTCACTTCATCTCTTGAGCTTCGATTGCCTTGCCTATAAAATGAAGATAATAATGGTCCTGCCCTCATAGGATGGAAGTACAGACTAAATGAGGTGGTATATGTATGGAGAGCACTCAGAACAGGGCCTGGCTCAAAGCAAGGCTCTCTGAGTTGTTATCATTAATCTCCTGCTCGGTGGAAGGGTGGGGTGTTAGCTGGGGAAGCAGCAAGGGACAGCTTCTTGCACCCTTTCTGACATTTTGCCTAGTTGGGAGTGGGTATTTCAGATTCATCCACTAATTCAGCTCTCAACCGTCTCCCCTTGCCTCCTCCCCCAAACAGTACACTTTCTAACTTTGGACCCCAAGAATACTGGCCATATTAGCCTGAACCTGAACCAGGTACATGGAAAGGACCTTCTGGCTCCCCCCACCCAGGGTTCCACCCACCCTCTGCTCCCCACAGCTGTCCTGCCCGCCCCTCAGATCTGCTTTGTCTCTCCCCACAGTGGCTGCAGATAACCATGTGGGGATAGAGGGGCCGCAGGAGCCTGGCTACCTCCCACTCCCAGTGCCACCAACCCACTCTGGTTCTGCCCCGGGAGGTGGCCGCCCTCTGCAGCTCTCAGCTCCGCAGCCTCTGTTGATGGGATGAGCCTCGGGTGCCGTCTGTACCGGTTCGCACTCCATGCCCAGACTCCCAGTTCAGTGTTTCTGTTTTTTCCCAGCCAGTCTTCTGGTGACTGGATTTGTCTCATAGCCTCTCTCCCTCTGAGTAAATTCTATTAAAGACTAAGTGACATTTCCCCACCGTCCCCAGGCTGGGGAGGCTCTCCACACTTTCTGTCCTGCCTGCACCTGCCTGCTGACCACCCCTCCTGGCGTGGCCTCTCTCTTCTCTCTCACTCAGGGGCATTAATATCATAAACAACACATGTCACTGACTTCTGAGTCTGTGTCTGCATGTCAGGAAAAGACTGGCGGGGGTGGAAGTCACTTCCTCGGCACCAAAGAAGGGCCTCAGTTATGGTGGTACCACCCCTCCTCCAGGGAGCATTTAAAAATGTGTGGTTGTCACCAAAGCTAGAGCGTGCCTCTGGCATTTATGGGCAATGCCAGGGATGCTTAATGCCCAGCAGTCCCCATGAACTGTATGGAGCACGATACATGGAGCAGTGTCCAGGAGGAGGTCTGAGCCAGCTGCCAAACCCCCCCACTGCCAGAGCTGGGCAAAGTTAGGGGTCCACAGGGCCCTCAGCCTCCTGTCTCATCTCACCCTCAAACTGGGGTCTCCAAAGGTTGCATTGCAGGTGCCACAAAGGTCAAAAGTCCAACGCTGCAAAAGCCAGAAGGTCAGAAATGAGCTAATCCTCTTGAGTGTGAGGCCGGGAGGGGTGGGACCTATGGCAACAGGTCAATTCCTTCCGGGCCTGAAGGTGTTCAGATTCAAATCACTGTTAGAAAATTGCCCCTGCCAGCCCTGACCAGTGTGACTCAGTTGGAACATCATCCTTTAAACTGAAAGGTCACAGGTTCAATTCCCAGTCAGGGCACATGCCCAGGTTGTGCATTTGGTTCTAGTCCTGGTTGGGGCACAAATGAGACTATGGATGGATGTTTCTTTCCCCACTTCTCTCTAAAGATCAGTGACCATGTCCTTAACCTTGAAGTCTCTTCCTTACATACACCGCCCCCCCCACACACACATCCACCTCTCCATGGCTTCCAGAGCTCTGGTCTCTCCAGACTGGGCTAGGGCCATTGCATGAGAGCTTTTCAGCCTCTTCAATAGGGTCAGCCTCCAAATTCCCTTCATTTTGGGACCCGTCAACCCAAAATGAGTCTAACTCCTTCCCAGTCAATGTACACTCCAGCTGCCCCGGGTAGCTGTCTTCTGTGTCCCCCTGAGGAAGGGCTTGCTCAGAGGCTTCCCTCCACTTGCACTAACCCAGCCGCCTCTCTTGTGCTTAGTGGGAGGTGGGATTCCAACCTCCCTTGATGGGGTGACTAACTGACTCTGCACCTGTCCTCCCCTGCCCGCCCCCCCCTTGTGACTTCAAAGACTAAACGGAGTCTGCCACCCTCTCCCACAGTGGCCACTGGCAGGGTATGTCATTTGGTTAGAGCACTGTCCCCAAAAGCCAAGGCTACGGATTTGGTGTGTGGTCAGGATGTTTTTCTCTGTCTCTCTCTCTCTTACTCACACACACACACACACCAATTTTAAAAAAAGCCATGTCAGAGTAACCTTGTCCCGACCCCCCAGGGCACACCCACTTCAGCAGAGCCCTCACTGTCCACCTTGCTCCCCGAACGCCGTCTCTGTGTGCTGTACACATTCATTATTAGATGTCCTGCACTCGCCAATGTAAAAGAAGTGTATGTTTCTCTGTTTTACTTTTTCCCCAACCCCAGAGATTTCCCCACTTTGCCCTCTCCTGCGCCCTAATCTACCAGCAGTGGGTTTCGTGCAGCCCCGTAGGCCACCTCCTTTGATAGCTGATGAAGCGATTTTCAACCTTTTCCATCTCGTGGCACACATAAACTAACTACAATTCTGTGGCACACCAAATACATATTTTTTGCCGATCTGACCGAAAAACTAGGTATAATTTTGATTCGTTCACACCAGACAGCTATTGTTGTGCTGGCTGCTGTCATTTTCTTATTTGACAAGCTCAGGGAAAAGAGGTCCGTGCCCCTGACTAAACGGTCAGGCACCGTGTGAAACTTCTTACAGCACATCAGGATCCGCGGCATGCCCGCTGAACGAAGGTCGCTGGCCGAACGAGGGAAATAAGCTGCAGACTGCCATTCTCCAGAGCAAGTCTCAATCTATTGAGACTTTGCTGCCAGCAATTATCATCATCGTCATCGGTTTGGTTCAAATAAATTGATACAAATTATCTACAAGTTCCAATGTTCCTCACACCGACAGCACATAGTAAGCATTCCATGGATGGCAAGCTGGCATTCCAGCCAAACCCCGTGTGCTTGCACATTGTGTGTCCTGGACAGCCGTAGGCGGAGCGTCGTTTGCTCCCTCGGACTGTGATGCGAGGGGCACCCTCAGAGTGGCCACACGGCTGCCCTGTGTTCCAGGAGCAAGATGAATTAACATTCATTTAGTAAATATATCTATTTAACACAGGCATCAGACACCTGCGAACGTGCATCCATCACATTCCTCTACATCCAAAATCTAAAAGAGACGTCCCTGCAGCTGCAGGGGTGCCTGGCTGCTCCCCCTCCCTTCCGGCCCTGCCACCTCTGGTCTCTGCACCCTAGCCCCTCACCACTTCCATGGCCCCTTCTGACCCAGTCCCAGCTCAACTTCACCTTCCTCCTCTCCCAGCCTAATGCCCTGGGAGGCCCTTGCCACTGTGGCCTTGCGTTGTCCCGAGGGTGTGTAACCACACTCTCTCTGCTCTGGTCCTCAGTGCGGGTAGCTTTCCCCTGTGTAGCTTCCCTCGTGTAGCACTTGGGTAGCACAGCATGGCTGCCGAGTTCTGCTGGGAAAGGGCAAAGCCGGGATGCCCACCTCTGCACACTCACGCTGGGGTGACCTCAACTGAGGCTCTGTGGCAATCTGGATGTCATCCCTTGACAAACTGTCACTCCTCACAGCTGCCTCCCCCACTCCTTCAGATCCTTCTCTGCAGCCTCCCATTCCACCGCACAGGTGAGGCCGCATCAGAGGAGCGGCCTCAGCCCGACGGCTCCCGCCCCAAGGAACACTCCGTGGCTTCATCCTCTGCTCCCTGAGAAAGTGGGGTCTAAAGTGTGTGAGAAATCTTGCCACTTGCAACAGCACAGTTGGCCCTTCCAAGCATTATGCTGAGTGAAATGTCAGCGAGAGAGAGATAAATAGCACATGATCTCACTTCCATGTAAAATCTGAAAAAAAAACAAACAACCCAACAGACAGAAACAAAAACATACACACACGGAACAAATCGGGGTCTGCCAGAGGCAGGGGTGGGGGCAGGTGAAGTGGCAAAACGGGCGAATGTGGGCAGAGGCAGGAACCTCCAGCCGCAACGTGGACAAGTCCCCGGATGCGGCGGGCAGCCTGGGCCACAGGCACCAGCACTGCATGTTTTTAAAAGCTGTGAAGAGAGATCTTTTTTACATTTTTATGTATTGTTTTGAGAGAGAGAGAGAGTGGGGAGAGAGAGAGAAACATCAGTTTGTTGTTCCACTTACTTACACATTCATTAGTCAGTCCTTGTCATTCCCCTGACCCAAACCGGAAACCTTGAAACCTCGAAACCTCAAAACCTCGGCGCACCAGGACGGCGCGCTAACTCACTGACACACCCCACCAGGACTAAGAGAGTAGATCTTAAAAGTTCTCCTCACGGATTGCCTGAGGGAGCGGTGGGGGCTGGGTGGAGGGGGGCAAAAGGGGAAACATTGGGACAACTCTAATAGTACAATCCATAAAATATAACTTCCAAAAAGCTCTCATCACAAGAAAACAATGTGATACTCTGCATGGTGGTGAATGGTAACTAGACCTACTGTGGCCATCATTTCTCAATACACACACTTACTGAATCCTTCCAGTTCCGTGGACCTGCTGGGGCCCCGGCTTGTTCTCAGAGCTCCGCCGGGAGGCATGAAGGCTGCCGCCGCCGCCGCCACGCTGACCAGGCACGGGAAGGACTTTGGCATCTGGTCGGCACTCCTTTCCCTGGTTCAATATCAGGTTTTGATTTGCCCCTTGACACTGTTTCCAAAGACCAAGGAATGTCAACACCACTTCAGAGGAGGAATAAGAACCTCCTGTTCATGAAACCACTTCTCATGCCAGTGCCAGTGCGCTCTGCTGCCGAAGCGAAGGCCCCTGGGATCAGCTTTGTCTTGGCCTCCAGAAGGTGTGGGGATCACTGGTCACCGGGTGAGTCTGTGCTTTGTTGGGTTGGCTTGGCTTTTTCTTTTTTGAAAATTACATCCTTCCCTCTTATGGTGCTAAATTAATTTCTATTTTGGAGAAGGTGTGTCTCAAAGTGTAAAAACATAAGCCTTGTTAATAAAGGAGATGTTGTAAGCTTGACCGTGGTTATGGAAGTGATGTAACTTTTACCATTTTTTCTTTTTTAAAGATTTTATTTCTTTATTTTTACACAGAGGGGAAAGGTGAGAGAAAGAGAGGGAGAGAAACATCAACGTGTGGTTGTCTCTTGCGCACCTCCTACTGGGGACCTGGCCTGCAGCCCAGGCATGTGCCCTGACTGGGAATCAAACCAGCGACCCTTTGGTTTGCGGGCCTGCGTTCAATCCATTGAGCTACACCAGCCAGAGCTGTGTACCAATGTTTGTGGGAATTTTTTTATTCTCTTGGTAGATTTGTATACATCTTTCTACAGTTTCTCTCTGCAAACACAAATGTATATACTCTTATTTCTCACCTTGTTTGCACAGAAAGAAATATATTATGCACATCAGTCTGTACCCTCCTTTTTTCACTTAAGATATATATATATATTGTGTATATATAAGATATATATATATCTTGGGGAGATTCCTGCCACCCCTCCCCTGCCACAGTCCCTTCCAAGCCCACAGTCCTGCCAGAGACTCAGACTCAATGTCTCATGGAGTCTTCAGAACCACCTTGTTGGAAACCTGGGTTCATCAACCCATCCCCCCCAAAATGATGCTGGTTCCCACCGCTCAGTTAGTGACACCAGCCAGGAAGACTGCTCAAGGCTCACATCTCCTGAGTTCGTCCCATGCTGTCCGCCCTCCTGTTTTCACTCACGCTCTTCCTCACCTGGACTCTCCCTGCCACCCTGCAGCAGGTCTCCCCACACCTGTGTGTAACCTAGTCTTCCCACTGTCTGCCCCAGCGCATCCTCCTGCCCCGAGGCCTCCCACCTTCCAGGCCACTCCTCCTTCAGGCCTCAGCTCAGAAGCTCCACCCCCCAGAAGGTCCCTGAGAAGTTCCGGGCGCAGAGGCTTGGCCATGGGCTGACCTGGCACGCAGGACTCCTGCGGTACCGGCACTTTCCCTGGTAGGGCATTTCTCTCCGAGCTGTCTGTCATCATTCCCTGCCTACTCCTCTGTCCCCCCCTGCTGACCCCGTCTTGGCGCCGGACTGCCTTTTTCATTGAATGACGTGTGTTTGTTGACTAAGGAAATGAAGGGTTCTCTCGGCTAATGTGAACGCTCCCCACACTTTGAACCTTCATAGCTCTTCAATAAGAACGCCTCCCAAAGGGCCAAAGTGTCCCTGCTGGAACTGGAACCCTTTTGGGTCTAACATGCAAACTCCTCTACCTCCACTGTCTGCCTTCCACCTTCTTCCGACTGTCGCTCAGGTCCTCTCTGAACCTCAGCCTTTTCATCTGTCTGGAGGCGAAAACATTCAGGGGCAAATCACAAGGACCAAATCAGTCATACCTTGTAAATAGCAATGGGATAAATGAAGTATTATTTTGTCCAAGGGCTGGCCTCTTCAATTAATTAATTAATTGGGTTGTGTAACCTCTCCCAGCATGATTCTATCTCAAGTGGTAATTCTATAGGTAGATTTTTGAGTAGATGGCCATATCTATGCAAAGAATGGAGACATGTTCAAAACATAGCTCTTTAGAAAGAACCACACCTGTATTTTCAGACGAGGATACTCATCAGTGGAATTAAACCCAGAGAAGCTGAACAGCATCCGTTTGCCATGATCGAAGTGGGCTTTCTGACAGCGGTCTTGACAGAGGTGTGTTCCCCAAACCCACCACTCCAGGTCCTCCAAAAACTCTCAGGATGAGGTGTCAGCCCCTTCCCTCACATTTCCAGAATTCCCACACCAAGAGAGAGATAGGGTGGGGGTGAGAGGGCAACCTGGTAGGGGCCCCACCTGGATTCACAAGGGGCAAGAGAAGAGAGCCAAGCGGAGGCTCGAGGGGGCGGGGCGGCCGTGGTCCTTCTGGCCCAGGGAGCAGCCCGTGGTCCTTCCTGAGGTCCTCCGCGAGAGGTGGCCTGTCCTTATCCTTTGTTCCTTTGGGGAACTTTCTGTCCTTTCCTATTGATTATACAAATACTTTATTTATGATTGCCACTAAATCTTTTTCAGTTATATGAATTGCAAATTTCTTCTCCCAGTCTGTGAGGGACTGCCTTTTCACTTTGTAGTATCTTTTGTTGATGGAAAGTTTTTGAGTAATTATTTAAGTTAGACAGTTGATACATGGGGGTTCATTACACTATTATCTCCACTTTTGTATAATTTTAAAAACAACCATAATAAAAAGTTGCAAAAATTTATAAAACAAATAATTCTCTACTATCCCACAATCCTAAAGATTAGCTCCTCTGTTTTATAGTTTTACCTTCCACACTCACATCTCGAATGTCACTGGAGTTTGGTTTTGCATTTGGTATATGAGAAGGTCAAATCTTACCTTTCCCTCGTGGATGGCCGAGTGTACCCGCTCCATTTCTGACCATTTATGTTCTTTCTTTTCTAACCAGAAGTTCTACCTCTGCCCCATATATTCTTGCACGTGTTTCTAAACTCTCAATTCTGTTCCTTAGTCACTGTGTCTATTCTTGCACCTTGCCACACTGCTTTCGTTCCCATATGACCAGTTGTGCCAGGACTTCTTCTTAGTAAACATTTTTTTTTCCTCCATGAGGGTATTGCTCAATCTTTGTTAGGTTTATTCCTGGGGCCAGTGGATCTTGCTGCTCTCCCTTTCCCCATCAAATATGCCAGGCATGTCCTTCCTTACCCCTACCCCTATCGGGCCCCTCCCTCCCATTGTGCAGGGAGCAGCTGTCTGGCTCCAACAGCCGACTGTTCCTGGGAGGCCTTGCCAGAAGGGCTGGGCTCACACTCTCCCACTTTGCGTCCTGTCAGCTGAGTCTGGGGAGAGTGACAGTTGTTTCAGTGGGGACAATGGATTATATTCTATAAGGGTCCCTCTCTGGCCAGAGCAACTGTTCCTGTGGATAGGGTTCAGCCCACCTGCCAGCTCTAGTTACTCTTTCAGGCAACATCTAAATCCCCACTTTCTTTGTGTCTTGCGAGCATTTCCAGTATGTGCTGTACTTTCCAACTGTCTGTTCACAAGTCTGTCATTGCCCAGCATTAGTCGGGAGAGGAGTGGTGGTCACGGGTAAGGAACCATCCCTCCCACATGCATAATCTCTTGCCTCAAGGAGCTACAGTTTACAAAGTGCCCCCTCAGTTGTCACCAGGCTCAGGCCTCAGGTCCTCCTAACAGTCCAACTCAGGTAGATGGCTTCAGGGCTGCTATCGCAGGCAGAGAAGTGCTGTCACAGGTCACAGGACTGAACTCCCAACACTGGGCCTTCCCCACCGACACTTCCTACACCTGACAGGTCTGCGCCCCTCCTCCTGGGCACCTGCACCTCTCAGTGCTTCCTGCCCTCCATGAAGCCTCCCCGGCCTTTTCAGAACTCCTTGTTTGGATGTCAGCACTGCCCTCGACCTCCCACCACCAGGAAGGTCTCCAGGCCAGTGCTGATGCCCTGGAGGGGACAACAGGACAATGAAACATGAAAAGCCAGGAGCCAGGGGCCAGGGCCTTGAGGGGACCCAGGCTGCCACTGATTCTTCAAGCACCAAGTGAGCCCCAGCATCCACTCTCAGGCAGCTGCTCACAGCATCAGGGTGCTCCCTGGCAGGCCTTCAGGGAGCAGCCACTGGGCTGGTGTTAGACATAGAATAAACTGGGAGGGAAACCCAAAGGATGGAAGGAAGTGCTGCTGGTATCAATACACAAGGCTGTTCCTCATGATCACAAGAAAAGAATTCCAGGAACCCATGCACAGGAGATTGTGGGATGACAGGATGGGTTGTTCATGTGGAAAGAGAAACTGCTCCCTGGGCTTCCTGTGTCCCACCTCCCTCCACCCTGCCATGGAAGAAGTCCATCTTGTCTTCGGTAAGGCCAGGATGAAGGCCGCTGCCCGGAGTTCATGCTCCATGCTAAAGTGCAGTCCATCCAGCATCTGGCTAGCTTAGCATGTGCTCCTGGCTGTAGTCCACTACTATGCTTCTGTATTCAGACTCCCTTTGGAGGCCAAGAGCCATGTGGTTGCTAAAGCCACATGGCCGTGGAGAAAACAGAGGCATGCAGTGTGAGTGCAGGTCACTAGCAAGAGAGAGAGCTTCTTTGTTCCCCTGGGGTTATAACCAGGAGCTTCAGTTTGGAATGGACCAGGTGCTTTCTCAGAAGAACCAATCAATTTCCTAAACTTTCATGGTCTTTGATAGGTCTGCCCCCTGGTTAGATTGATAGGCCTCTGTGGTCCGGCACCTCCCACAGTGCCCAACAGTCCTGTACTGGAAGAGGAGAGGAAGGTGTTAATTACCTTGGTGGAGCACAATGCTGTGGGCCCCTGGAGTGTGAAGTTGTAGCTTCCTGGCTCAGCAAGCAGATTTATGCTTCCCTATTTTATTAAGTTCAGTGCCTAGTTTCCCTTTTGCTCCCTTTCTCAATATCTAGCTAAACACCAATGGTAACAGAAGGAAACTCTTGTTTATTGGACATCTTCTAGGAGCCAAGCTCTGGACCTAGTATTCTCTCATCCCTTGATCCTGTCCAAGACAGGTGCTATGATCATTCCCATTTTAAGGAAGAGGGCTAACTCCAGAGGGAGTCATTTCTACATCGGGTGGTGCAGTGTACAGCCTGCTCAGGCAGCCAGAGTAACCCTGAGACAGAGCCCAGAGCCAGCATGCAAAGCCAGATCTGAGTGAACAATGCATAAGCATCCTTCACCTTCCTGTGCAGGTCATAGCAAAGGCGGTGGCCAGGTTGTAGAGTTCTTTGGCCTGCTGGATAGGGACAAGCAGAAAGGGGTGGGAGGAGCAGAACGCTCAGTAATCTCAGGTCTTGAAAGAGCCCATTAGCTCTATTACAACTCTCCCCACCCCATCCTCAGTTTCCCTATCTGCTGTTACCCTGCTGACTCTTGGTGTGGCCATCCTGTGTCCTCTCAGTACTTTGCACAGGCCTGGTACATTGTAGGCATGCAATGCTTGTTGTGGACATGAATGGCCCAATTAGCTGATGTCTATTCTATATATGGGGGTGGTAGGGGCCCCCAGGATGCTTCTAGATGACCCTGAGGATCTGGGAAGAGGACCAGGGAGGAGGACACCAGGGGTCAATTACTGCCCAGTCCACTGGCCTTCACTTCACAAACTGATACCCAAGACATTTTTTTAATCCTCACCTGAAGATATGTTTCCTGATTTTTTTTCAAAGATTTTCTAATTCCTGTATTTTGTTTAAGATTTTTTAACTTTTTATTTATTTTTAGAGAGGGAAGGGAAGGACAGAGGGAGAGAAACATCAATGTGTGGTTGCTAGGGGCCATGGCCTGTAACCTAGGCATGTTTGCCCTGACTGGGAATCAAACCTGCAATGCCTGGTTCGCAGCCCATGCTCAATCCACTAATCTACGCCAGGGCATGTTTCCTGATTTCAAAGAGAGAGGAAGGAAGAGAGAGAGAGGAAGAAATATCAATATGAGAGAGACAGTGATATATATGTTTTTAATTATCTTTTAAAAACAGGAGGTCTGAATAGTTTCCTCAAAGTTGCCTGGCCCCTCCATGCCCAGCAGAGGAGAGGAGTAGAGGTCACGGCAGAGGAGGCAGGATACATGGCATAATCAGGAACCAAGAGAAACTGCCTCTGGCAGCTTTGTTGCCAGAGAGGATGGTTATCTTTCCAGGAAAGACTGAGGAAATCTTTAGTAGAGCCCTTGGTTTTCTGCCTCGGAGACAATATCTGGGGCAGGCTGAGGTGCGTGGGCTGACGTTCATCACAGACGAGAGTGGGAAGGAGGTAGAGAGAGGAGTTAATCTCAGGAGGGGGTGGGGATGGAGACTGAACTATGACTAGATCCCTGCCCTGGACCCAGCCACTGCTGCTCCTGACCTCCCTTCCCAGCCTCCCCTGGGGCTCCCCATTGTTAACAAAGACAACATCCTGTTTCCTTTATTTGTCTCATGACCCAGGTCCCTGGAGTTCCACTGTTTATAGGGGACAGGGATGGTTCAGGCATTTGGTCCCAGGCCCCGGGGCCATGGTTCTCACAGCTGGGAGACACCACAGCTGTGGAAGCTGAGCTGGAAGGGACTGTGTGACTTACTCATCCGAGTCAGCGCGTGGTCAGGCCTCCACAGTACCCTCAAAATTACACACTTTGGAGGTTCCCAGAGGGAACCACCGAGGCCTGGCTTCTCTTTTCTATGGCTCAGTGTGATCAGTTCCTCCCCTCCAAGTGGCTCCCTCCAGCTGTGTGCAGCCTGCAGGGTCCTCATTCGTATCCCAGAAGTGTGTTCAGATCCATGTAGTTCTGGGGCTTGGAGGCATAGGCTCTGGGGCTAGCAGGCCTGGGTTTAACCCTGTCACAGAATTTTCATTTATTGGGGACTTCCGGCAAGATGGAGGAATAGGTGGACGCACCGTACTTCCTCGCACAACCAAGATTAGAACAACAATAATTTACAGATAGAATAACACTCAGAACTGACAGAGGATTTATCTGAATGGAAGTTGGGCAGCCAAGAAGTTGAAGTTGACCCATATATCCAGACTGGTAGGAGAAGACGAGCCGGGCGGGTGGGGGGCTGGTGCAGGTCGGCGGTGCGCGCAGGTCGGGGAAAATTTGGCGCGAAATCGGTGCGACAACCATCCGGGGCGCAAGAACACAGCGGTGATCCCTGAGTACGCAAGCTGTGGCTGGCGGACCCAGTGAGGCAGCGATTGTGGACCAGGGCAGAGCTCGCAGCCCAGGATCCCAGAGAAGGGTCTGAGCCCAGGAGAACAGGAACTACCGCCATTGTTCCCTCCCGTCCCCGCTCCCGCTCCCGCCCCCACATATAACGTCACAATCTAGCGACTGGGGTGCCCAGCCCTGGTGAACACCTAAGGCTCTGTCCCCCACCGTAACAAGAGCGACCAGACTGGGGGGGAAAAAAAAAGGAGAGACAGGGAAAGATATGTTTCCAACAGAACAGATCAGTCCCCCAGGACTCATCCTTTTGAGCGACCAAGAAATAGCCAATCTATCAGATGCGCAGTTCAAAACACTGGTGATCAGAAAGCTCACGGAATTGGTTGATTTTGGGCACAATTTAGATGAAAGGATGCAGGTTACCATAAAAGAGATGCAGGAAGATATATGGAGGAGAGCCAATAGTGAAAGGAAGGAATCTGAGTCTCAAAACAATACAGTGGACCAGAAGGAAGATAGAATCAACCAAGCAGGAAAGCATGATGAAATAATTCAAAAAAATGAGGAAAAGCTTAAGAGCCTCCAGGACACCTTTAAACGTTCCAACATCCGAATTATAGGGGTACCAGAATGGGAAGGGGGAAAGCAACAAATTGAGCACATATTTGAACAAATAATAAAGGAGAACTTCCCCATTCTCCTTTTGCCAGGAAGACTGGCAAAGAGAACAGTCTTCCAAGAAATCCAAGAAGCTCAGAGAGCCCCAAAGAAGTTGGACCCAAGAAGAAACACACCAAGGCACATCATAATTACATTAGCCAAGGTAAAAACGAAGGAGAGAATCCTAGAAGCAGCAAGAGATAAGGGGACAGTAACCTACAAAGGAGTTCCCATCAGACTGTCAGCTGATTTCTCCAAAGAGACCTTACAGGCAAGAAGGGGCTGGAAAGAAATATTCCAAGTCATGAAAGACAAGGACCTACATCCCAGATTGCTCTATCCAGCAAAGCTCTCATTTAGGCTGGAAGGGCAGATAAAGTGCTTTTCAGATAAGGTCAAGTTAAAGGAGTTCATCATCACCAAGCCCTTATTTTATGAAATGCTAAAGGGACTTATCTAAGAAAAGAAGATAAAGAAAAGACATGTATAGTAAAAGGACAGCAAACTCACAATTATTAACAACCATACCTAAAGCAAAACCAAAAGAAACTAAGTAAACAACTAGAACAGGAACAAAACCACAGAAATGGGGGGCACATGGAGGGCTAGCAGCAGGGGGGTGGGAGGAGGAGAGAGGGGGAAAAGGTATAGAGAATAAGTAGCATAGAATGTAGGTTGAAAATAGATAGGGGGAGGGCAAGAATAGTACGGGAAATGTAGAAGCTAAAGAACTCATAAGTATGACACATGGACATGAACTAAAGGAGGGAAATGTGGGTGGGAGAGGGGGTACAGGGTGGAGGGGAGAGAAGGGGGGAAATGGGACAACTGTAATAGCATAGTCAATAAAATATATTTAAAAAAAGAATTTTCATTTATTTATTTTTTACATCAAATGTTTATTACCAAACACTGGCAACACAGCAGCTGACAAAATAGATGTAAGTCCCTGCTGTCATGGACTTTACCTACTAGTCGGGGAGGCAGATACCAGTAAGATAAGGAAGTAAAATAAAATATATAGCATGTCAGACAACGAAGCGCTATGGAGACACAGCAGAGGAAGGGACAGAGAGGAGGCAGCAGGAGATAGGGTGGGGGGAGTATACTTTTAAATACGATGGACAGATAACATTGGGCAAAGACTTGACGTGAAACAGGAAAAGACACTGGCATTTGTGCTGCCTGTCGCATACCGAACCCAATAAGCAGAGACGGGAATCGAATCTTTATGGGCACTTTATTCAGATGGCTGCTGATCTGAGGAGACGATGGGTTCCTACCCTAAAGGACCATCTTATATTTCCTTCCAAGCCAGCCTTTTTGTAACAGAGAACAAAGTGCGGTGAGGAGTTTTGAAATTCAGGGAAAATTAGATTAGAAACTGCAGTATTCTCTCCCCAGGCAGTTAGCTGTTCCCAGGGGCCTGCGGTTGTCTGGAACACAATGGCCCCATGCCTCCTCCACTTGTCCCCAGGCAGTAATCTTTAGCGGTGCCCCAGGAGGTTAGCTGTCTCTCCCCCAGGAGCCAGGATGGGCCTTATCTGTAGTTTCTGAAACAATAGCTTTAACATATTCATTCCTTACTAGACTCATAAGTATTCACCTTAAACTAAAGTTTTCCAACTCTTGCGTCCCCTATCAGAAGGAGATCAGAGACGGAGACCTGTGGATGCCCGGAGGAAGAGCCTTGTAGGCAGGAGCAACAGTAGGTGCAAGGACCTGAAGCAGAAACATGTCCGACACAGTAAAGGAGCTGCAAGGTGGCAGGTGTGGCTGCAGCAGTGTGAGAGGCAAAAACTAGAAGGTGAATCAGCCAGACCATCCAGGCCAGGGCCTTGTAGGTCATAATTCAAACCTTTGGCTTTAACTCTGAGTGAATTGGAGCAAAGGACACAACCCGATCCACATTTTATGAAGATCACTCTAGTACTGAGGAGAGAAGGAAACAGGGACACCAGTTAGGAGGCTACTCAAGACGCTTAGGCAAGAGGCGATGCTCAGGTGCGGGCGGTCCTGGTGGCGTTGGTGAGACGGGGTGACATTCTGAGTGCTGTGAAATTACACCTGCTGAATGGTTAAAAAAACAAGACTCTTACATGTGCTGTCTACAAGAGACTCACTTTGGATCAAAAGACATATACAGACTGAAAGGACAGTGGTGGAAAAAGATATTTCATGAAAATGGAAATGAAAAAAAAAAAGCTGGGGTAGCAATACTGAAACCAGACCAAACAGACTTCAAAACAAAGACTCTAACAAAAGGCAAAGAAACACCCAGCAATTCCAACTTCGTTTTCTTTTGGGCATTTATCCAAAGAAAACAAAAACACTAATTTGAAAAGGTAAGTGCACCTCTATGTTCATTGCAGCAGTATTTACAATAGCCACAATATGGAAGCAACCCAGGTGTTCGCCAATAGATAAATGGATAAGTATGATGTAAGATTTTATATATATATATAAAATAGAATTTTACTCAGCCATAGAAAAGAATGAAATCTTGCCATTTGAGACAACATAGATGGATCTAGAGAGCATTTTCTTTTTAAAGATTTTATTTATTTATTTTTAGAGAGCAGGAAACAGAGGGAGAAAAAAGGAGAGAAACATCAGTGTGTGGTTGTCTCTTGTGCTCCCCACACTGGGGACCTGGCCCACAGGCATGTGTCCCGACTGGGAATCGAACCAGCCATCCTTTGGCTTGCAGGCCAGTGCTCAATCTACTTAGCCACACCAGCCAGGGCTGGATCTAGAGAGTATTATGCTAAGTAAAATTAGTCAGAGAAAGACAAATACTTTATCATTTCACTTACATATAGAATCTTAAAAAACTAAACAAATGAATAAACAAAACTGACATTTCTATAATATTACATATCAACTATACCTTCATAAAAAGAGCTTTATGTTCCAGAATGAAAGAAGATGGAAAGTAGAGCCGCCCGGATCTACACATATGGGTAATGAACTGTGATGGGAAGAGACAAGTCAAGGGCTCTGGCCAGAGTAACTAGAAAGGTGCAGCTGCCACATATGGACACGGAAGAGCCAAAGAGAGGGACAGGTTTGGGGGAGAGACCAGGTCATCCGTCTGCTGTGTGATTCTAGGTAAGTTGCTTAACCATTCTGAATCTCAGTGTCCTCATCTATACAATGGTTATAATAATTGCCTCCCTTTGCAGAGTGGTGGTGAGAATTGAGAGTGATCATGAATTCACAGGCTTGGCATGCACGTGCACCCAATATGCGTTCCGCCCAGAGCCCAGGGACGACACATGGCTTTCACACATCTTCAGGAAGAAACTGGAAGGAGAGCAAGACAATGCCTGTACCCAACGTCCATACTCTAGTGCCTGCTTCCTCCAGGCAGAAGTGGGGCAGGCCTTTCAAATAGTTGTTTTCTTTCTTCAAGGTCTTCGATGGTTTTGGAGATGTGATGATGCAGGCTGGTGGTGAAATGATGACAGATGGTCATATTCCCAAGGCTAGGCTGAAGTTCATAAAATACCTTCATGACTATTATTTCACTGAGCCCAGCAAGGCAGAAATTATGTCCATTTTATAAAGTAGGAAAAACAAAAGAAACCCAGGCTGTCTCTATATCTTGCTGCCTCGTGGAATTTCATTTAATCTTGGGGGGAAAAGTAGGTGGAGAAGAGGGTCCTGAAGAGAAGTGGGTATTCTTCTTCCTGTCCCTCAATAGCAGTGCTGCCCAGCTCTGTCTAACTGGGCCCAGCTGTGAGATGCACTGCGACCCGGCTCCTTCACCCCAGGGGAGGGCCCGCAAATGCCTCCCTGGGGCCTGTTCTCCCTGTCTCAGCCACTCTGACAGCGCCCGCTGTGTCTGGGCTGCAGTCTCACTGCTCCTGAGGTTGGGCAAAGGCATCTCACACACAGTCCCACTCCAGTTACTCCCCCCAGCCACCCCCAGAGACTGAGGTAACTGAGGAGGGGACCGGAGGTCCGAAGAATGAAGAATCAACATGTATACAGTCATGTCATTAGAAAGTACAATCTGGTCCTGGCCAGGTAGCTCAGTTGGTTAGAGTATCATCCTGATACACCAAGGTCGTGGGTTCGATCCCTGGTCCGGGCACATGCATAAATAAATGGAACGACAAATCAATGTTTCTTTCTCTCTCTCTCTACCAAAAAAAAAATAATAATAATAAAAATTAAAAGAAAAGAACCGAGAGGAGAAAACAGCAGGCATGAGGTCACATTTAAAGTGCAGTCTGGGTTCCAACTCTGAGGTCTGAACCCTGCAGGGAGAATTCCTGCATCTGTTCCTGCCACTTCTTGCAGCTCAGCTGTCTCCTCCCCTCCAAATACCAAGTGCCAGCACACAGCTGTCTCTTTGCAGCTCCCCCACCCTGACAAGCTGTCCAAGGTGGGGCCAAGGTGGGTGGGGCAGCCCTGTGTATCAAGCGCCATGTGAGGCTGTGTCCCCACAAGTCAATTCAGACAGAGATTGCTTCTGAGCAGTGGTTCTGACTGGTGAGAGCCGCTGCCCACGGGGTGGAGGGTTGGCAGGGTAAGGCTCAGGGTGGATCAAGGCTCCCCCCTGACAAAAAAAGAAAATTTAGAATTGCCTGGGGAAAAACTCCTCCTGGATTGAGGAAGAAGGGATGGAGAGTGTTGGGAGAGTGTACAAGAGAAGGGGTGACTGGAGGAGGGAAGGGTGTAGGGAACAGTAGCAGCCCCTGGAGCCTGGGTGTGGCGGGCTATAGGCCCTAGTCCCAGCTTTACTCTACAGGGAGAACCCTCCTGCCCCAGATGCTACCTCACCAGGAAAATGGGCTTCAGGAAAGCAAATGCGATCCACAAATTGAGGTCTGGGAATGTGATGGTGGAAACAGAAGGGGTTGGGAATTCTGCATAAAATCCGATGTCTTTGCCAGGTGAGCAGGGAACAGGAAAGGCAAGCCTACATTCTGGATTGCTTTGGAAGTCCCTGACCCAGCCATGCCTGTGCCGCTGCTCCCGCTGCTGCTTCGAATGCTGCTGTCTCGCCTGCTGCTGCCTGCAGCCCGCATGGCCCGCCAGCACCTCTTGCCCCTGCTGCGTCAACTGGCCCGCCGCCTGGGCTCCCGGGACATTCGAGAGGCTTTGCTGGGCTGTCTGTTGTTCGTCCTCAGCCAGAGACACCCACCAGATGCTGGGGTGGCTTCCAGAGCAGCCAACCCTGAGAGGAGGGAGAGGCTAGCCCGGGAAAAATGAGGCCACGAGTCCTGGTAGCAGTGGGAACCAAACACTTGCTTTGGGAGTAAGACAGTCCTGCCAACCTCACTGACGGAAGCCTGCCCAATGGGCATTAGATGCGGTTCCGGGCTGAGCATGAGCCGGGTCTGACCAAGACATGCCTCCCGGCTCCAGCAGAAATGACTGGAACCATGCAGAAAACTGAACTTGACCTGTCCTCTCTGCATTCAAGACCTTTCCTAATCGCCTGGGGCTTCAGCAGGGAAAGGAACTGACTCTCCCATCTCTCCCTTCCCCCAGACAAACGGCGACGTGAGGTCCCATGAGGGACAATCCTTACTTAACCTAGGAACAATGGACAATTTAGTGGAGAGGCAAGATTATAATCCTGACTGTTTTCCAGACTCAGGATTTACCTTAGAAGAACAAGCATTGATTCCCCCAGAGAATCAGTCCTGCTCCCAAAGCCTAGCATGCAGCAGGTGTTCAATAAATATTTTCCACTTCCTGGAATGCCTTTGAAATTCTTGTCATCCACACTCTTGCTTGCACTGCAAGGCAGTGTCACCTGGTCAGTGGGTAAGGGTGGGGAACAACTCCAGGCCTCCTCTGACCCCCATTCTGTTGTCCCTGTCAGTGCTCATCTCCTGGAGGTCGTTTCTGTTGTCTCACTCCAGTCAGCCACGCTGACCCTGCGGTCCCGGGCCTCTCTGGGAGGGCATCTGGTTGTTCGGCTCACGGTAAGGAGGAAAACGACCCTGGCAGTGTCTGGAGACTCTTCTCAGCAAGTGGTGGTGGAAAGAGGGAGATTTATTAGCCCAGGGACCCTGAGGGCACCCCCTCAGGGGAGGGTGCAGAACTGTGAGTTCCTGCAGAGATGGGGTGTGGGGGATAGCCCGAAGAGTCTGCTGCTTCATTTCCTCCTCTCCAATGGGAGGCACTTCAAGGGTTGAATAAGAGTTGTCAGATGTATTTGCATTTCAACCTCCGGATAATTTGTTTAGGGTTCCCTAGCAACAGTCTTTCCTGCCTCCTTCCACCAGCTTTATGGTCAGAGGGGGGCAGTGAGGAATACAGGAATCTTATGGGACCATCCCCTCCCTTAATCCGGTTCCCATAACGGTCAGAAGCTTGGGCCAGGGGAAGATCTGAGACCAGAGCCGTGCGCCCCCTCCCAGGTCTGTGGGGCTTTCCGCCAGACACCCGCCTCCCCACCGCTCCGCCATCTGCTTCCTCCTGGAGTCCTCAAAAGGACCCCTCTTGCGAGAGCAGCCTGGGGACTGGAGCAGAGTGAAGGGGGTGAGAGCCCCTGATCCCGAAACACCGTTCCCCTCAGGGGTCATGGGCGCTTTTTTCCCCACCCCGCTGCTCCAGGCCTTCCTCCCGGCCTCCCTCCCTTTCTGCCCGTCTCCCTCCGAAGTGCTCACAGCTCCGGAGGAGCGCCGGGCTGGACCCAGAGGGCCTCGAATCGCGAGTTGCAACCCCTTTCCTGTCCCGCGGCAGAGACCGGTCAGACCCGGCCCGGGCTGCTTTCACCGGCTACCGCCCCAGCCCCCAGGTGAAGAGGCTAGAAGAGCCGGCCTGAGAATTTCCGTTCCCCCATCCCCAGCTCAGCCTGACCTTGCAAAGTCTCTGCAGGTGTGCGGGGAGCAGAGGCGGGGCGGTGGGGTGGGGTGGGGTGGGGCGGGGTCTGAGCTGTTCTCCAGAGGCCTAGTGAGGTGGAGGGATGCGGGTAGGGCTCTGGCTGGAGTGGGGATATCAGTGGAGTTGGAATCTACGGTTTCTGGCGGAGGGGACATTTTATGGGACTTTGAAGGCCGCAGTTAGATGACTGTTCCTTAACCTCGGCCCCAAACGCATACAGATCACACAAGGTTAGAGACCCACCCAGAGTAGAGGGAAGGGGCTGAGAAATTAGGCTGGGGGGGCAAGCCCAAGCCTAGTGAACAGAGAGACCCTGTCCGCTCGAGGAAGGTGAGGTGAGTCTGACCCAGTGAGAACCAGATTCTGTCTTTATTTTCAATTCTGATAATTTGTTCGTGGATTTTTCTTTTGCATTGACCTTGATTTTTTTAAACACTGCATTAAAATAATTTATCTTGATTCCTAGGGGTTTTGGCACCCCCTTAAATTTTATGACTCAGGTCGCCTCCTTGGCCTTGCCCTAGTCCCAGCCCTGCCACAAGGCCATGGAGGTATGGTCACAGACACAAACTGAGAAGGCACAGTCATGAGACCCGCCCTGGTGACAAAACAAACACTGGGCTGAGCAAACACACGTCCAACAAACAGACGGACACAAGGTAGGGGGAAGATAGGCCTGTGTGGAGGTTCAGGCAGGCCCAGATGGGGGAGGAGGGCGTCTGGAGCAAGTCACAGTGTTAGATAGGGCAGGAATGGGGAACCTGATCAGCCCTTCCCACCCCACTCCTCCACCAAGGATCTGAGGGCGCCCAGGGAGGAAGAAGGCCATTAGACTGGGCAGAGAGAGTGACTAGGACTGCCTTGGCGGGGCTAGAAAAACTCCAGGCACAGGTCAGTGTGGGCTGGGCTCTGCTGATGCTGTCCACAGAAGTCCCTGGCATCTAGCAATCATCTCCGCCCACGGAGGAGGCTCTGGAGGGGTGTGGGTGCTGGCTGGGGGCCCAAGCAGGGTGTGCGCCACACGGGCTTCCCTCCAGCACTAACAAACCTGATTGCTGCCATCTCCGGAGCAGGCCAGGCTTCATTCAGCAGGGGTCAACGGAGGAGCCAGCCTCCGCTTTCTGGCCTAGGACCCTCACCACTTCCCTCCAGCTTCTTTCCACTTCCAGGCCCTTGATACACACTGCAGCACTGGCCCCCAGCCTAACCATGCCTGGCGGATCTGTCTGACCGCTAAGGCTTGCCACCCCCGCAGGCCCAGAGCTGGGCAATAAAGGTGGGGAAAAAGACAGGGGCCAGGAAAGGGGAGAGGAGAGCCGGGAGAGGAAGAGAGACAGACTGGACAAACACAGGGTAGGGACGGGGAGGGAGATTTAGACATGAAGCTACCCTAGAGCCATGGTGCAGTGCCTAAAAAAATACCACCGATTCCCTGCTTCCTGCCCTCTGCTTGTTTAAGTCTGGGCGGTGACGGTGTAGTGTGTCTCTGTGGGACAAGGAGCTGGAATTCTGGGAACACCCCTTCTGGAGTAGCTTGGGAAGGGTCCACTGATTCTAAGTAGAAAACTACCCCTCACTTCAGAGGCCAGTCTGACCTCTGGGGAGATGGTGCGATTCTGCCTTATCCCTATGATGTTAGGGAGACATGATAGAGGCTAGGAAAATTCCTTGGCAAGTAGACTAGGGAAACTGAGACAGACAGCTGAGCACCAATGGTTTATCAGTTTACAGCCAGGTGCAGACTGTCACCAGGGTAGAAGGCTCCAAGTGCCTGGCAGGGGGCAAAACTAGGAAAACAAGGACCTTGCCCCCAGGGTAACCTTTCCTTCCTGGAGGTAACATCTAGGCCTCAGTTGTATTTCAGTTCCAGGCCCAGGAAAGCAGCAAAACCAGTTGGGCAATGCCAGAACCAACTGCAATGACTATAGACCCCCCCTGCCCTCACTGACCAATCAGTGGAGACCGTGACCCTGTCAGGGCCCATGGGGAGAACTGATGAACATTCTGCTGAAACCTTCCCCTGAGACCTGCCCTAAGATTCCTGAGTGTGTATGTGTGTGTGAGAGAGAGAAAGAGAGCTTGCACCTCAATACAAAGGCCCCAGCTCTCACTCTCCTTCTCAAGAGGAGCCCCCACCATTTCTTTTCCCTTCACCTTCCCCCACCCTCACCTCTTTCTTCACAGGCATATGGCTCTTAAACTCTAGCAGGAGTGTTCAACCTGGGGCCACAGGCTGCATATGGCTCAGGATGGCTATGAATGCAGCCCAGCACAAAATCGTAAATTATCTTAAAACATTATGAGATTTTTTTTTGTGATTATGTGTCGCGATGTTTTAATGTGTGGCCCAAGACAACTCTTCTTTCAGTGTGGTACAGAGAGGTCAAAAGGTTGGACAACCCTGCAGGCAATGGTCGGTGGCAGCTTCTCCCAGGCTAATCCCCTGAACTCGTCCCTAAGACCCACTTTTCTCTGACTTCCCAGGGAGCTAAGGCAGCCCCAGCCCAGGCTCTCCTGTTGCTTCTTCTATGGTGAGCCCTTCCTTGCTTCATTGTCCCCAGCTGTAATAATAGATCTTCAGAGTCACCGGGACTCGTGTTTTGAAATCTTTCCTACACGAAGTCAAGACCCCACACACTACAGTTGGCCGTAGGCAGACCCACTCGGCCAGCCCCCTCTCTGGTAACAGTACTCCTAATTGTTCATTAGTGTCTGTGGCTTCTCCAGGGGACAGGCCTCTTGGGTAGTGGGGATCGAGTGGGGACTCGAATGGATCTGCTCTCCTCAGTACCTCCCTAGCCTTTGGATTGTCCTCCAGCACTGAGAGGTGCTGTAGGGGCAGTGATTCCCCTCACCCCCAAATTTACTAACCAATAAAAAGGAGTGAATCCTTTCCCCCTCCCTTGAAGGTACGAGAAAGTCTTCTCTACATGCCCACCCCCTCCTCCTGGGGCAGTGGAGGATGTGGGACTTGGCAAGCGTCAGCCTGCCTCGGAGTATCAAGACAATAGGATTCACTCAGTACGTAAGGCTGTTTCCTGCTTTTTTTCTTCCTATCCTCACCTGGGCCCCAGGCTTTCCAAAATTCTGAATTCAGAAGGGTGAATCACGAGGGGCTACAGGGCCTTGCCTCTACCATCAACCCCCACACAAACCAGGCATCCCACTTCAAGTCAAGTGTGGGGGGCCGTGTCTGGGTGGGTGTGTGGTGTGTGTGTTAGAGGTGAGAAAACCCACCTTGCAGGTCACTGATTGTGACGGAGGGATGCCAAGGCATGGTGGAGTGGAGGGCAGGAGAGGAAATATCAGGACAAGTCTGAAGGGAAGAAAGTAGCGCTGAAAAGGGAGGGGGGTCGCTGTTAAGGAAAAAGGTGCACCGCGGAAGAAAATGGCCTGGGAGGGTATGTGGGGGGTGAAAAGGCAGCATCTGAGAGAGAGTAGGGACATGGGGGCGTCGGGGCCTGTCTGGTAGGTTTGTTGCCAGGTGAACCCCGAGAAGAGCTCTGTAGGCTTTGTGTAGACCCAGCACGGAGGAGACTAGGGGTACCCGTGTGGGGCTGTACCCTCCGACGCTGTGTGCTCCCTAACGGGGCAGGGTTTGCTGGAGCAGAGTTTGGTGGGGCCGCGCCTGGAGAGGTCCTAGCTACGGAAACTAACAAGGTTTGGTTGGGCCAGGCGACCCTGGGCTGGATGCAACTGGCAGGGATGGTGGGGGCGTGGTCCCGAGGGTCAGCTGCCTCTGGGGCCAGTCGGCGGGGGGGCGGAGAGAGGGAGGGGGCGGGGGCACCCTACGCAAGGAGCAGCAAGGAGGCGATGGAAGCGGCGTGGCAGCGCGCGGATTTTCAGCCCTGGAGGACTCCGCCACGGTAGGTGTTGCTCTGGTCCGGGGGTCTAGAGACCAACCGGGCGGAAGACACTGTTTTCGGCGTTCTAGGAGGGTAAGGAAGCGGGGCCTGGCCTGCCGCAGAAGAGACGCGGGGAGGGACTCGGGGTGCGGGAGTGTGCGGAGCAGCGCAGCACGTGGCTGGCGTGCCCAGGGGCAAGAAAAAGGTGCAGCGCGGAAGAAAGGAGCGTGGGAGGGAGACCCGAGCCAGGCGGGTAGACCTGGCTTCCGGGCTTAAAACCGACTGTCTCGGAGCTGACTTCTGCAAAGGCGCATAGATGGTTAATCTCGGTAGAGGGGAGGATGGGGCTGAGGGCACGCTGAATGGAGGAGCTGTCTCCTTAACCCCCGGCTTTTAATTGGCCGAACTCCGTCCCTGGTCTCTCCTTTCTGTGTGAGGCTTCATTTGCTCCGGGAGAGAGGACCCTTCCTTCATGCAAAAAAAGGGCAAGGACACTCACCTCTCAGGTTTTCTTCCCAGTGGAGAGCAATGGTGGGTGAGGGCTGGTCCCATCCTGCCTCTCGCCTCTCTTGGGGTGGCCCCTCTGCCCATTTTTCTGGTAACCTTTAGACCCTCCCACTTGTACTCCTGCCGGGTGAACGCTTCTTGCCAGGATGTGTGTGTAATGGTGGGGTGGGGGCGTTCCTTATTCCTGACACTCATGTCAGGCTGGAGGTTACCTTGGCCCCCACCTAGTTTTTCCCCCTTAGCTGGAGTAGAGCATCCCCACCTCCCAGTATATAGGACTAGCCGAGAAGCAGCCTTCATACCTCCCTCTCTATCCCAGAAGGAGCCTAGAATAAGCTGCACGTTGAATTTGAATTTCAGCTCAAAGAACCTTGGTTGCCCCCCATCTATTCAATGGAAACAGTTTAGAACTAGCTTATGGGTCATGATGAGAGAAAGAAGGGGTATTTGCAGGCTGGCCCCATCTGAGATCCCGGGGAGTGGAGAATCTGACACTACCACAAGTGTGTGTCTGAATGCTGGGGTGCATGAAAGGTAGGTTTTGGGAGCCTGAGTTTGGTGGCTGCTTTCAGGGCCCCATCTGGGCAGGCCAAAGCGTGTTGGAGGTACACCAGATGCTCTGAGCTGGTAATTTGCTGCTGGGCAAAGAAGACATAGCCCTGGCTGGTGTGGCGCAGTGGGTTGAGCACTGGCCCACAAACCAAGAGGTCACCGGTTCAATTTGGGGCCCATGCCTAGGTCACAGGCCAGGTCCTGGGTTGGGGGTGTGAGAGAGACCGCTGATGGATGTTTCACTCCCTCTCTTCCTCCCTCCCTCCCCCTCTCTAAAAAATAAATAAGCTCTTTTTAAAAAAAATTAGGAAGACAAAAATAAAACATTTGTACTGGCCTGCTGTTAGGATGCGGGCAGGGGAAGGAGCTGCCCCTGGAGCTGAATTGTGCCCAGCCCTGGGGTGGGTTTGCTGAGAGCAGAAAGCCAGATGCTTATTCTTCTCTGAGCTTACAGCAGATTTCACCAAGGAAGGGAAGGCGCCCTATACTCTCCACCCAGTCTCTGGTCTGGTTTTGAACTGCACCTGCTCTTTACTGCCAGGAACGTTGTCTGTGGGGTGGGGGAGGAACACAGGGTGAAAAGCGACCTTCTCTGTCCACCCCACCCCACCCCCATCCCGGGTAGAGCCCTCTTGCCCCCATCCCTCTAGAAAATGTAAAAAGTTGTTCACTCTGTCCTCAGTGCTTAGAACCGTGCCTGGATAGCCTGCAAAGGTCCTCAGTAAATATTGGTTGAAAGGATAAATGCAAGAAGCCCTCTGCCTGCAGGTGGAGACGGTGGGTCTGCTCCCCCTCCCCCAACACACATGCACAAGCCAGGTATGGGCTGGGGCGCTAAGGAAGGCTTTGGAGAGTCTGGAATTGACCCAGGGAAATTGAGAGGACCGGGACTGCTAGAGGGTTTAGGGTCCCTGCAGGTGTCTGTCTGTCTGTCTTGTACCTGGGCCTCCAGCACAGGCTGTGCTCAAGTTGACCCAGCCCCTCAGCTCCCCTGCTGAGACTATTGAGTCTGTTATCTGCCAAGCTGCAAATGTGGTTTTTCTTACCTCCCTGGCTGGTGTGTGTGTGTGTGTGTGTGTGTGTGAAGCTTCTGAGAATGGGGCAGCTTTCTCCTACAGGAAGGCCTGGGGTTTCTGTCCCCATATGCTCTGGACCTTAGCTAGGGGAAGCCCATGGACAAGGCCTGCTGCCTGAGCTGGAGCTAGGACCACCTTCCAGGGACTGCCCAGGACTCCTGTGCTCCGACTCTTCTGCTGGCAAGTCCAGGCAACCGGTGAGTGCTGGCCCAGGTGGGCCACGGGGGAACCCAGCCCTCCTGGCTCCGGAATTAGTCCCTTACGTGGGGGATGCACCAGCACACGCCAGCCTGGCTTTCCATGACATCCAAAGGGAAAGCCGTTTTATCTGCTGGTGCCAAAGAGGTCCTAGCTACAGAAATAACACAAGGGTGGGGGGAGCAGGGGAGGGACACTGAAGTGGGAGGCCAGGAGCTTTGGGACTTTGCGGTTTTCAGGCCTGTGCTCCCCTCTGGCTGCCCCCCTCCACAATCTTCCCTTCAAGTTTGCCCTACGGAAGAGGACAGAGGCCTGGAATGAGAAAGGAACCAAGGGGCTGGAGGGGGATGGGATGAGTCAGGCCAGGGCTAGGGGTCAAGGGAGAGGTCAAGCTAGGCTGTGAAAAAGGCTGTGTCCCACACCTATCGAAAAGTGTTTTCCTAGAAAAGTGACCAGGAACTGGGAAGTCCCTGGGCAGTGGTTGGAAGGGAAGTTTAAGGTGCCACCAGCAGAGAGGCTAGAGTCTGGGTACCTCTAGGAGGGGACAAGTTCTCAAGAGCCCACCCTAGTCCAGGGGCTCTCCAGGAGGGCGGAGAGGTCAGATTCAAAGGACAGGCCCTGGAGGGGGCGGCCTCTCGGCCTGCCGCAGCCCTCCCTGGCCCCCCCCCCCCCCCCGCCCGGGGCTGCCGCTCCTGCAGATGTTCATTTCATGCCCTCCCTCGCCGCCTGCTCAGTCTCTGCTGTTCTCCTCCTGTCCCTCCTTCTGTTGTCGTCACTGTCCCTAACCCCTCTCGTCCCTTTCCCTGCCTTTGCCTGTCTTTCCCAACCTCTCAGTCAGACGTCCTCCTCCTCCTCCCTTGCTCTCCACCCTCCGGTTTCCCAGCGTACGAACAGCTTTGCTGCTGGGTAAAAATAGCGGTGGCAGCGGCCAGGCCAGGCCTGCTGCCAGGTAGAGCCTGAGCAGGCAGGGGGGCCCAACAGGACTGGCCAGAGGGGTCAGATTGAGCGGTCCTGAGAGTCAGGGGCAGGAGGGTGTCCTGCTGGACTCTAGCACTTGCCAGCTGTTTGCTCTGCCCCTTCCTACCCCCCAAGAGTCTGAAGAGGCCTGTGGGGAAACAGGGCGAGACAAGGCCTCACACAGCTGCCCCAAGAGAGCCTCAGAAGAAGACAGCTGTCAGCCAGGCAAAACCAAGACCACCGTCACCATGACAACCAATCAGCAGCCTCAGGACAGGTACTGGGGGACCTGGGCTGGGGACCCAGGGCAGTGGAAAAGGGTCTACAGGGGGCTGGATGCCATGTACTTGGGAATTTGGAGCCGTCACTGCTGATTGGCCTTTTAGCTAGTCAGTCATGAGTCAGGTCTGCACGGGGGCGGGGACCATGAATGTCTTGGTGGTCCTGGCTGGGGTGTCTGTGGGGAGGGCCGGGGTGAGTAGGTGGCAGCTCCTCCCTGGCCTGTCAGTTTTCCCACTGTTGCTCTCCAGCCAGCCAGCAGCGGCTGGCTCCTCCCGCTGCCAGCATGGGGAGATGTTTGGCAGCACCCCTCATTCCAGAGCACATCTGGCAGAACTGCCCCTCCCTCAGAGTGGCCTCTATTTCACATGACCTTGGCCCACCCTGGCCCGTGCTGTGACCTTCCTCTCCCTTCTGCACCTCTGGAGCCTGTGAACTCCCTCCAGTTGGACCTGCATGTGTGATCATCCATTTGTGGTTTTGGAGAAGAGGCTGTAGCTTGATTCAAGTTCTCCGAGGAGTCTAGGACCCAAGAAAGTTGATGAGGTCATGCCTCAGATCCAAAGCTCTTTAACCCATCACCTCTTTCAGCCCATTCTGTCTCCCTCCTAGGCCAAAGGCTGTAGAACTAGACCACTTCTGGCTGTGGGACGTTGGGCACTTAGCTTGATCTCTCTGGGACCATTTCCCACCTGTAAAATAGAGGTGAGGTTTATTTGGATGGGAGAGAATTTAAGGAGACAGTAAGTATAGGCCCCTCCCTCCCTTGTCCCTACTCTCAGGCGGCCAGCCCAGGCCTCCCCACCACTCCCAGCTGTTCTCTGAACCCCTTCCCATCTCCATCACCTGTTGCACTCATCCAGCCCCACTCCGACCCTCTATCATATGTGACCTTGACTGGGAGTTTCTGCCTTCGTCCTGGGTCTCTGAACCAAGCCTTTAACGGTATATGAGGACTTGGGGGACTGCAGTTGTAATGACCCAGACCCGCCCAGGGGGGCGCTAACCCAGGCCCTCCCTGCGTAAGGCCAGGCCCTGCGCTCTGGCCAGACCTGCCCTCACTGCCTTGGGCTTTGTCTCTGCCATCTCTGAAGAAAGAGAGTTGGCTGTGGAGAAGGTATGGCAGACACACCTGAAGACCACAGTGGGGGGACCCAGGGCTGCCTGACGGAAGCTGGCCTGTCCCAGACAGGCCCTGAGGTGTACTACTTGGGGTATGCCCTGGCAAAAGCTGAGGTGGCACTTGTTTATACACTGGGGCCCAGATGACCTCCAGTGGCCGGACACCCCCCAGCCTACCTAGGTGGTGTGACCTACAAAGCTGGTTCTGTCTGGGCCAGGAAAAAACCAGTTCCTTCATTTTCCAACTGCCCCAAGGCACTAGGTCCAGAATGGTCTGGGACTTTCTTGACCTCAGAATCCTCTTTGGGGAGCCACACAATTTCCCTCTGACTGCACAATCTTTTCCAGCCTGCCTGGTAGGCAGGGGTGGAAGACACTGCTGTTTGCTTTCTCACTCACCTTCCACCCCCAGCCTTACAGCAGGACTTCCAAAACTGCCTGAAGACATGTGGTCACACTGGTTCCCAAGCCTGCAGGGTCCCGAGTCTTTGGGGGCTGGGAACCATTGTCCCCCAGCCGTGCCCTTCAGCCCTGTGTCCCTGGTCCTCCTCCCTCTGTGGACTCAGCCGGGCCCTTTTCCCTGTCCCAGAACACCTATCCCAGGGACAGGAACCCTGTCCCTGTCCCCACACACACCCCCACAGGAGGATGCAGGCACATGGACACAAACACAGACACCCTGTGCCCTGGGGTAGCTGGGGAGACAAGGTCGGGGAGGGACGGGCTTCCCCAGGTTTGATCTGGGGAAGAAGGTGGGACGGTGGGTCATGTGGCTTCCTCTCCCACCTCCAGATACAAAGCCGTCTGGATTATCTTCTTCATGCTGGGTCTGGGGACCCTGCTCCCCTGGAATTTTTTCATGACAGCCACCCAGGTGAGACTGGGAGGACTGGGCCCCAGGGGTATGTCCACTGGGCCTGGAGGGCCTGGGTCTGTGCTCGCGGGCACAAGGGGAGGCCACAGCCTCTCTCATCCTCTGCACCCCCCACAGTACTTCACAAAACGCCTGGACCAGCCCCAGAATGTGTCCTCGGTCACTGCCAAACTGGACAGGGACATCCAGGCGTCAGTCGCCCCCACAACACCCTCTCCGGAGCGGAGCTACCTGAGTGTCATCTTCAACAATGTCATGACCTTGTGTGCCATGCTGCCCCTGCTGCTCTTCACCTGCCTCAACTCCTTCTTGCATCGGAGGTGAGTGAGTGGGCCCAGCCTGACCCCTGGCTGCCTCCTGCGCACTCTTGGCTGCACCCCGGCTGCCGCCGCGCCTCTCTGCCACCTCGGCCTCTCCCCCAGGATCCCCCAGGCTGTCCGGATCCTGGGCAGCCTACTGGCTATCCTGCTGGTGTTCCTGATCACCGCTGTCCTGGTGAAGGTGCCCATGGATGCCCTGCCCTTCTTCGTCATCACCATGATCAAGATCATGCTCATTAACTGTAAGCAGAACTGGGAAGGGACCTGGGGCCGAGACCTTCCTGCACCCCCACCTCCCTGTAGACCCGCAGTCAGCCAGACAGGAGCCCACTCAGACACCCGGAGGGAATGGATGCGGTGGGCTCAGAGGCCTGGGCAGGAAGGGAACGGGGGCCGGGAGGGGGGCGCAGAGAAGGGCCACTGAGCAGCGAGGCCCACTGGCAGAGGCGGCGCAGGAGTTGCAGGAACCTGTTTTCCCGTGAGCCTCAGCTGCCCCCATTCGAAGTGAATCCCACGCCGCCCACACCCCTGCTGATGCCCACCGTGCTCCCCCAGCATTTGGTGCCATCCTGCAGGGCAGCCTCTTTGGTCTGGCTGGCCTCCTGCCTGCCAGCTACACGACCCCCATCATGAGCGGCCAGGGCCTGGCGGGCATCTTCGCCTCCGTGGCCATGATCTGCGCCATTGCCAGTAAGTCTTGCTGTCTGTCTGCCTGTCGGGTTTTTGTGGGGCAAAGGGAGTAGAGCCCGTCTCACCTCTGACACCCTCCACCCCAGGTGGCTCAGAGCTGGCAAAAAGTGCCTTCGGCTATTTTATCACAGCCTGTGGGGTCATCGTTTTGACCATCATTTGTTACCTGGGACTGCCCCGGCTGGTGAGCAAAAGGAGAGAGTGTGGGTTTGGGGCCTGGGGAGTCCAGGACTCCGGACCACTGGCGTTCGGAGGCTGAAACCGGGGGGAGGCAGGGATTCTGGAGATCCTGCCTCTGAGTCCACCTCTGTCTCCTTCTCTTGATAGGAATTCTACCGCTACTACCTGCAGCTCAAGCTTGAAGGGTCTGGGGAGCAGGAGACCAAGTTGGACCTCATTAGTAAAGGTCTGAATAGCCTGAGAGACCTCGGGTAGTGGGCGGCCTCCCTGGCAGGGGTAGCTGAGCACAGAGGGCAGGAGTAGGTACACTGTATTTATTGGTGAGCTGAGCCAGAGGCCAGAGGGACCAGGGTGGGATCCGGGGGACTATGGGAAATAAGAGCTGGGAAAAACTAAAATAGGGGGAGTTCCTGGATGACCTTGAATGCCTGAGGACAGTGGATTCTTGGATAAGGCGCAGAGTGAGCTGAGGCTCCTGGGGGAGGTCAGGACACAGGGGCCAGCACTGTGATGATTTGAAGGAGGTCTGGGCTAGAGGTTAGGGTGCTTCTGCTCACTATAAGGGGGTGTCCACCCCCACTCACCCCAACCCTCTCACTGGGAATGGTGATGTCACTTCCTGTTGCTTTGTCCTTCTAAAACTTGAAGATCCTCCCATAATTTGTCACCCCCCAGGAGAGGAGCCAGGAGCAGGCAAAGAGGAGTCTGGAGTTTCAGCCCCCAGCTCTCAGCCCACCAGTAAAAGCCACTCAGTTCAAGCCATCCTCAAAAATGTGCGTGGGGCATGGGTGTCTTGCCCTCTACCCCTGATCCTCTTTCTCTCCACATTCCCCCACCTACTCACCACTTACCTCCACATGGCCCATTCCATCCCTTTCTGACTGACACTGGCCACTCTCCTGGACTCGTGTGTGTGTGTGTGTGTGTGTGTGTGTGTTGGTTCTTTAATGCACTACCACCATGAAGACTCGGGGGCCTGTGTCCCTTTCCTCCAGATCTTAGTCCCGGCTCTCTCGGTCTGCTTCATCTTCACGATCACCATTGGGTTGTTTCCTGCCGTTACTGCTGAGGTCAAGTCCAGCATTGCAGGCAGCAGTGCCTGGGGTAAGGACACTGTGCGTTCCCCGAATGGGGATGGACGGGCTCTAGCAGGACTGGGAGTGGGGAAGCGGAGACCCCGGGCTGCCATCTCCCCAGCTTGACTCTCCTGGTCCACTTGCCCTTCCCTGGGCTAAAAGCATCTCCACTCCCTGGGCTAAAAGCCAGGGCCAAACCCTTGGCCCTGGTAAGGGTCAAGGTTGCCAAATCTGCCTCTGGACCTAATAAGATGACCCTAATGTACTGTTCCTTCTCCAGGAAAATACTTCACCCCTGTGTCCTGTTTCTTGACTTTCAATGTCTTTGACTGGCTGGGCCGAAGCCTCACAGCCGTGTCCATGTGGGTAAGTGGAAGAGGAGGGCACCACGTCCTCATGAGGGGCAGAGTCCACCCTGAGACCCAGAAAGGGTACCAGGAGAGTATGGTGACCAGGGACCATGCTTTTTCAAAAACCAAAGCTTTATGTGTACTTAGGTGTACAAGTCACGAGTGTACAGCTTAATGACCATAAACACATCCCCTGTATAATCACCAACCAGGTCAAGATGGAGAACATTTCCAGCATTCCAGAAATTTCTACTCTGCTCTCTCCCCATCAGTACCCATAAGGGTAACCAGGTTTTGAGGTTTCAATGAAGATCCTGAAGGGTTCCATATGCAGCCTGGGGGTCTGGGTGTGCCCTGGGGTGGGGGGGGGGCAGCCCGGCTGAGGCGCCGCCTGGTCCCCACAGCCTGGGAAGGACAGCCGCTGGCTGCCAAGCCTGGTGCTGGCCCGGCTGGTGTTCGTGCCCCTGCTGCTGCTGTGCAACGTCAGCGAACGCCGACTCCTGCCTGTGCTCTTTAAGCATGACGCCTGGTTCATCGTCTTCATGGCCGCCTTCGCCTTCTCCAATGGCTACCTCGCCAGTCTGTGCATGTGCTTCGGGCCCAAGTGAGTGTCGGGCAGGGTCCAGCGCTCCAAAGGGGGTCACTCAGTGGAGGGAGAAAGGGCTACAGAAGCCTCCCTGAGCCTGGAGCTTGAGGTTTCCAGGAGGAGCAAGAAGTCAGCCAGGAGGGGCACCTAGATTGATTGAAGGGGCCACAGGGGGCAGGACTGCAGGGGCAGGGTGCCCGGGCTTACTTAAGGGGGATATGGGAGGGCACTCTCAGAGAAGGAGGAAGACGGCCCCCGGGGCCTTGTTTCCCCATGACGGAAAAGCTAGATTAGGATGGGGCGAGCAGGAAGGGCTGGTCAGCAGAATTGGGTGCTGAGGCAGGTCTCCCCATGCTGGTGCTGTGGGTGGGGCTGGAGTAGGGGTCACCCTAGCCTTGCATACCTCCTTTAGGAAAGTGAAGCCGGCTGAGGCGGAGACCGCTGGAGCCATCATGGCCTTCTTTCTGTGTCTGGGCCTGGCGCTGGGGGCTGTCGTCTCCTTCCTGTTCCGGGCAATTGTGTGACCACGGATGCACAGAGGACTGCACTGGCTACCTGCTCACGCCCCTTATTTACCCTTCAGGCATGGGCAGGGGTTGGCTGGAGGTGTTCTCTTCTAGCTGAATTCTGCTTTCTCACAGCCTGCGCTGGGCCTGGTGTCCAGGCCCCAGCGAGGGACCCTCTGGGTGGGCAGTTGGATGTTGGAGACATTGTGGGCCCGCAGGTCAGAGTCAAGGAAGGGGACACAGTGTCTGCATATGTGTGGATCCCCCACACTTGGCTCTGACTGACCCCTACTTGAGCGGGACGGCAGAGGCTCTTAGGCTGGGAGAGGGAGTGTGTCTGCAGGTTCGTGTGCCTGTACCAGGGGTGGTGAGGGGCCAGGACTGTCTGTCCTAAGGTCCCGTCCGGTGTGTGCACCCCTCCCTGTGCCTCCTCCCACAAGCTTTCTGTCCCTCTCTGCTTCCCCTGCCTTGTATCTACCTGTCATATACCCTGTACAGTTGCCACACTTTACTGCCTTTTTTTATACTCAACAGAAATCAGGTGCCTTCAGAGGCTCTCTGACTAAATAAACCATTGTATTTTCCCCCATGGCTCTCTGTGTCCGCCAGCCACGGCTGCCCGCCCTGGAGAGGGTAGAAGGACGGCAGCCTGAGCCTGGGGGATGCACACAACCCAGCGGAGTCTTGGTCAACACCAGGCCTAGGTCCAAGGTTGTGGGGTGGAGGTGGGTTAGTCCTCTTAGCCTTAGAGAGGCTACAGTGTCCTCTGCTGGGGAAACGGAGGAGAGAGGGGCCTAGAGCCAGGACACCCAGACTTGGCTGAGACCAAGAAAGGCCATTTTTCTCTGCTGCTTCATTCCTTCTCCTATAAGGCTGGGGATGGAGAAAGCACCCACTCTTTTTTTTTTTGTCTTCACTGTCACCCCCTCCCCCCTGTCCTCACTCCTCAGTCCCAGAAATGAATTCTGTGAAACTGGCCAGCTCTCCCGCTATGGCCTCCTCCCACAGGGCTCCTGGTTGTACTCCCACACCTTCCGGCCAGAACAAGCTGCTCCCGAGGTTCTCCCCCACCCGGCACTCTGCCCTGACACCAAAGCTTGGACCTCCGGGGAAACAAGAGGCCTGTGTGTTCTGGCATTGAAGCTCAGCCCTCCCCTTCCCTTTCCAAACTCTGGCCTTGGGAGGGGTGGATGGTGTGGGACAATGAGTGTCTTGGTGGAGGGGGCCATACCACTGGGTCCCCCTGCTCAAAGACGACTCTTCCTGACAGAGTGGAGCCAGAGCTCTGGCCACTGGACCTCCTTCCCCATCTCAGTGACCGGCCCTCAGCACGTGTCCCAGACTTCCCAGAAGGGCTGGAGGTGTTCCTGCATAGCCCAGACTGCTCACTGATCCCAGACCGGCAGATGCTGCAGAGTTGGTACCTCTGCTGGAGCTTCATTTCAGCTCAACTAACTGAATTGAAGGCTTCAGGCCTCATTACAGGGTAGTTAAGTGTATCACTGGAGCCCATGTACTCCAGTCAAGCCAGAGTACATACCTGAGGTTGGTGAAAACAAGGCATTTCTTTTTTATCAGGTTCAAAAGTGAGTTCCCTGAGACTCTCCCAGTCTTTTTTTTTAAATTTTGTTTATTTTAGAGGGGGGGAGGCGGTGAAAGAGAGGGAAAGAAACATCAATGTGTGGTTCATGCATCGCCCACTGGGGACCTGGCCCACTACCCAGGTACGTGCTCCGACTGGGAATCAAACCTGTGACCCTCTGGTTTGCAGGCCAGTGCTCAATCCACTGAGCCATACCAGGCAGGGCTCCCTTAGCCTTTGCAGTTCCCTTTGGCAATGAGTCAGGCAAGAAAAACCTGTACTCTCCCTCAGTTCTTCCTGACTTCCCCATTGTACCCAAACCCAAGGGTCCTATTGGGCTTCCTCAGCACCATCAGCCCTCTAGGGACCTGTGTTCTTCCCGGGGTCCCTTCACCTCCTCCTGCCTGGCCTTTCAGGACCCCTGTTCAGGCCTTCCAACCCATCCCACATGTATATGCTGGTCCCTCTTTCTGGAGCATCCAAGCATCTCCACATCTTCCACCACCACCACCACCTAAACAGCCATAAAATTTACGTAATTCCTTCCCCCTCTGCGCCTCAAAACTCTGGTAACTGCGACATTTCATCTTACTCCAGATTTAGGCCCGGTCTTGTTTTTCAGGTTAGAGTCTATTCATGTGTTCACTCTTTAAGCCAGAAGTGCAGTACCTGGCTCCCAGTAGTACTCAAAACATGTTTGCTTCATTCAGTGTTTGCTTGTCCCTCCCACATGGTCCTCACACGTCTGACTCCAGCTCTGTGGTAGCACTCCCTTTCCTGCCTGTGGCCGTGGGGTGGGGGTGGGTGGTAAGTAGGCTGCTCAGGCCCAGCAGCGGTTTGAAGGAGGAGACCTTTTGGGTAGTCACTGTCCTTTCTGTGCTTACATTGATGTTGAAGAAAATGACTAGAATAGTTTTTCAAAAACACTGTCTCAGGTTCCTCCCAGAAGGGCAGGAAGTTTTCTAATGTAAATGACAAAAAGCTCGCAGTGTCACTCACTCATTTCCATTCTCCTGACCTCTATTTTCACCTGAAAAACTACGAGTTAGAAAAACAGCTCCCAAGTCCCTTGCCTGCTCAGCTGCAGTGATAGCTCCGACCACAAGGGGGCACTCTGCACACACCACCACCTGTGGGACGATTTCCTCATCACTGCTTCCTGTAAGGGAGGTCTGAGCGTGAGAATCTGTCAGGTATCCCTAATTCTGCCATAACTTGGGCTGGTCGTCACCTTCCCTTTGACATTTCTGCCCAAAGTATCAGTCTGTATTCAGCTGCTGTCCTCCCTCAGCTGGCTGCCATTGCAACATGGAAATTTTCCTCTAGTTTAATCTTATGTGGTGACTTGTTTGGGCTTTAAACTTGGAAAGCTAAGAGTACCAGTAAAATGAGCAGGGAGCTTCAGGTATAACTAATGAGTGTATCTGTGTATCTATTTTTAAAATTTTATTGATTAGTTTTAGGGAAAGGGAGAGAGAGAAACATCAATTTGTTGTTCCACTTACTGATGCATTCATTGGTTGCTTCTTGTATGTGCCCTGACCAGAGATCGAACCCACAACCTTGGCACATGAAGACGACGCTGAAACCAACTGAGCTAATTGACTTGTGTATCTATTCTTTGAGGTGAATATGGAAAGAGGATGCGGTATAATGGCGGAGGGGTGTGGCCTGACAGGAAAACAATTACTGGGAACAAATTATTAGAATGTTAATCTATGATTAGTGATTCGAATGGATGTGAGCAGAGACATGCAGTCACTATAAAGAAAGCCTGCTCTCTGGCCAGCAGACCCTCTTAAGACTGGAAGAGTTGCGGGCTGAGAGAGGTCAGCAAGCCAGCAGATCTGACGGGAACCAGGCTGGCAGTGAGGCCCATCTGGTTCCCATGGCAAGTTGGCAGTGAGCATGGTGATAGGCACCTCAGACGGGCAGAGCTCATGTCCTCCCACCCCCAACCCATCAGTGGCCTGTGTCCTAGCTGCACCCTCTGTCTCCACATGATCTGGCTTACTACGTGGGTCCCCTCTGAGAGAGGATGTGCTCACTCAGAGCTCTCTACAGCCTTGGCAGTCCCGGTGTTCCCTGTCAACGAGCCAGTTGGCATTCTGGCTGCAGACTGCAGGGCAAGTGCTAAATGAGTCTGCAGGACCCCACAAAGTGGGAGCATGTGCTTCTGACAGCTGCCTTCTCCCAGGGCTTTCTATGGAATTTTGGGGTGGTTTGGATTCAGAGCCTAGGATTCCATACAGGACCTGCCAGGTACTCACTGCGGGACCCTGGACAAATCACTCATCCTCTGTAACCCAGCTCCTTGTTTTTTGTTTTGTTTTGTTTTAGATTGTATTTATTTTTAGAGGGAGGGTAAGGGATGGAGAAAGAGAGAGGGAAAGAAACATTAACCTGTGAGAGAAATATTGATTAGTTGCCTCTCACATGAGTCCCAACCTGCAACCTAGGCATTTGCCCTGACCGGGAATTGAGCCATGCCTATCAGGGCCCCGCTCCTTGCTCTTAAAACAGGGTAACATACCTATAGACTTGCTAATGAAATTAAAGGGGGCTGCACTGGAGAGCTGGGACACAGAAGGCGAAGACCCTAAAGACGCATGGCTCCAAGAAGTCAGTAGGGTGAGCCTCAGCAAGAAGTGCTCCCGGCCCCGCCCCCACCCCCACCCCCACCCAAGCAACTCGTTGCCCCTCCCTACATGCCTTTGGTTCCTCTACCCCACACCTCTAGCCCCAGGAAGCTTCCAGAACCAAACCTTATTTCCCCCACCGCAGCCATCCCGGTTGCGAAGCACTAGTCGAGTCCAGTCTGGCGCCGGTAGATGGAGAACTGCAGGTCCCGAGAGGACCAGGCGTGAGGGGTGGAGCCCGAAGCCTGGTCCAGGTCCAGGTCCCGGTCTGCCCCGCCCAGTGGAGAAGGACTGAGGAGGGAGGGATGTCAGCCGTCCTGCGCGCCCCCTGGCGGGAGCTCGGTCCCAACCAGTGCGGCCCACCGCATCTGACCCCTGGCTACGAACACAACTGGGTGTGTTCAGGCCCACTCCACTGATCCTTAATCTGAGTGATCTTGCCCCAGGCACTTCCTGTCTCAGAGACACTCATCTGTAACGCAGAGATACTAGCACTTGCCCTGCCTAACTGTCCAGTAGAGTGACTCCTCTGAGATAATGAGTAACAACTATTACTTTTTTAAAATTTTAAAAAGGTTTTATTTATTTATTTTTAGAGAGGGAAGGGAGGGAGAGAGAGAAACATCAATGTGCGGTTGCTGGGGGTCATGGCCTGCAATCCAGGCATGTACCCTGACTGGGAATCGAACCTGCAACACTTTTTTTTAATCTATCACTCTGCTCACTGTCTTAATCATGTATTATCTCCTATAATCTCTCAATAGTCATATGGAATGCTAACTATTGCTATGCCCATTTTACTACAGAAAATCGAGACTGAAAAGGTTACAGATGGAAAAATATTTTGCAAACTGCAAAGCATCAGGTGATTAGATCTCTGTCCCTCTGTCCCTGTCTCTCTCTGACACACACACACACACAGGCAGTGAAGGGGATGGGAAGATGCAAGGCCTCATGTGATTGTGTGGCACCATAACGCAGGCTAGCTGCACCTTCCTTCCCTGCCTCCAAAACATTCCAGAGAGCCATCTTCTCTTCCCACATCCCCAGGGATACCAAGTGTCCTAGAACCCTGAACTCCCATGTCACCCTTCCCAGGTGAAACCAGCAAAGTCCTTTCCAACATCTAATTTCTGTCCCTCCCAGTAGCACTTCCAATCCCTTATCTGGGTGCAGGTGGCCAGGAAGGCACTGGGACTTCCACACTGAGGAGCGACTTGTGCCTGTTGAACAGGTAGCAGGTAGAGCAGTTAAGTAGGGCAGGGCTGTTTGTGGTGCCGCCACACTCCCATGCCTATATAATCTGCTCTGGGCTGAACCAGTTTGGGATTAAATTTTACCTTCTTCGTTAAAGGGGGTCTGGAACACTGAACAACACTTGAGACACAAAGGGACACTTGCGGCACAATGGCAGAAAGAGGACAGACGTTTTGGGGCTGGCTGATGGTGGCAGGTAGGCAGGACTGAGTCACACCCCTTAGACCACTGATACTGTGCCCTTGCCCGTGGAGAGTCAAGACACAGTCATGTGTGTATTAATAGTGCAAGTTACCCGATTTACCATTCCAAAAGGGCTTAGATCACCGTTACCCGATTTACAATTCCAGAAGGGCTTAGGTCACAATTTCTGGCCTCATTACCCTCCCTTGAGCAAATTGGTTCTTGCCTATGACCTTAGCCATCAGCAGCTTTGCCTTCTGGACATCTCTCCTTGGCGCTTACAACATGCCTAAAACAAACTTCCTGACCCTTCCTACCTAGAGTGGTACTCCTCCCTTCCTCAGCATTCTAGCATTCTATCCCGTAAAGGTGTACCCTGGGCCTCTTCCCCACCCTATCTTATCTCCCCAACTTCAGCCT